>NC_091103.1:12352500-12952500 GCF_024713975.1 Paralichthys olivaceus | reverse complement strand
TGCCAATCATCTCACTAACTGTAGTAAGGAGTGGGCACACACCACATGCATGTGAACTACAGGTGATGAAGGGATGTGATACAGTGATATGTGGACAGAGATACAAAATGTTAGTGTTTAATATCAACATTTTGTGAATGTTAAAACAAAAGAATATTATGCAGATGGTTTGGGTGGAAATTATACATGTTACTAAATGTTGCAAATATTATAAAAATGATTAGATCTCAGCCACTTTCATTTAGTCACACTACTTCTCAGAGTGAAAAAGATTGGAAAACCCTGCCTTAGAGTCTCCAATCAGCCTTTATCCCATCTGCTTATCTTTGGACCTTGGGAGGATCCTGGAGAACAAGAAAATGCCAACCATATGCAAACCACTGCATCACCTTTAACATGGGAGGATTATTGAAAGATTATTTTTCCAGAATCTGTATCTGATCATTAAAATTGAACTTATGCAAATAGAAATTGAATCAGTTGCTGTTTCTCAATCAGGAAGGTTTTGTTCATTTTATGACAGTAACTCAAGTCTGCTGATAATTTAATAAGATTGCTCTGATGTGTGACTAATTAGATGTAGTTCTTATGTATAAATTAGAGTTAGTGAATATATCACAGAGGTCACACAGGATAGAGGCTATTTAATGGTTTCCCCCCTTATAATTTCTTTTTTACCATTAAATTGAATGGTGAAATCCCCTTTTCAATCCTCATGCTTCCAGCTTCCTGTAATTTAGCCTGACCTTCTCAGCAGCCATTAAAATAAAAGGCCTGATTTCCTCCACCTCCTCCTCACTTTCATACAGTGAACTCACAAACACCCACTGAAAAATTAACACACACACACACACACACACACACACACACACACACACACACACACAACTCTCCTTAATAACCTGAGGCTTAACCCCAGAAGCCCAGTCATGGTATACAGCTATGTATGTTTGTGTGCGTGTGCGTGTGTGTGTGTGTTTGTGTGAGCAAGACATAGGGGAGATCTTTCTGTGATGGGAATCCGCCTGCAGAGAATTGGCCTTACAGAAATTATTGGATTCGAAGGGGGGAGGTGAGGGTCTACATCAAGGCTTTTGTGTCAGCTGGATATGACTTGTGTGCAGATCACATGACATGTCCTCACCACATGGCTGTTAGTTACTTGTTAGCACCAGTGTCAGTGCATGTCTGTGTTGTGCACCTTTGTATATTTAATGAAAGCTCTAACCTCAAACAACACACAGTATCTTCATTTTATGCACAAATGAATATGTGTAATGGTCCCTTCAAGTGATGTATCCAATAATTTGGGATTTCTGAAAACCTGTCTTATAAGCAAACGACAGCTTAAAATGGGCCAAATGGCAGCTGAGGTCTGATAACTGAAACTGGCAGAGCTGCTGCTGCTGAACACAGATAAACTGCATTTGGAAATTCATGACTATTGGTGCAAAACATCCACAACTTGGTGAGTATGACCAGGAGAGTAAACATCTGAGGCGATAGTGTCACTAAAAAATAAAATGGCATGAGGGGATTGCTTGCTCACATGGCAGCCATGATGTTTTAAATATTGGCTAAGAATTTTTATAATTCATTATTGAAGTTTCATATTAAAATCCTGAGTCATAGTCTGCAGTTAAAATTCCATTCCATTGGACAAGAGGTGGGGTAAACCTTGGACAGGTCTGGACAATAACAGTGAAGACAAAAAAGTGTTATAACCTTGACTTGTCTTCTTCACAGTACTGGTAGTGTAACTGAATTTAAATAAAAATGCACCTGCTGAAAGTTAAACACAAAAGAAAATAGCAGTTTGTGTCAACACAACTTTTGCCTTCCACTTTGGTTGGAAATTTAAATATATGAAACCCTGTTCATCTTGCAAATTGCTCTGGATATGAATATTAACACTACAAGAAAAAAGTCTCTCCACAACATTCAACATTATTCTTCAGGCAGGTGTTTTATCGCTTCAAATTCAAATGGTCGTCTCTACTTGAACAAAACTTGCTATAAACAGCTGCACACACAAACATAAAAGTGTGAAGTCTAACAGAGGTACATGCCTGTGATAATGTTGTGTTGCTGATCTCATGAGTGTTCGATGGAAAGCAGGTGCTCATGAATATTCAGAAGAAGGGAAGTGGTCCAAATGTCTGCTTTTCAACCTAACTAACATCATCCGTGTGCATGTGTGTGGGCAGAGCGGTATTTTATATACATGGGTTGTGATAGTATGCAGAATGTATATCCATGTGTACGGCTGCATGTGAGGGCATTTTTCTCGGATCAATGTTTCAGCAATATAACGACTGCAGTTTTTAAAAAAGGAAAAAAACTCCCTTTCTGCTGGCGACTTTTCTCTCATCAGTATGCACGGTCAAGTTCACCATGGGAAATGCAATTTAGGAACCGGTCTTTACGTTCTCTTTGTGCCAGCGATGTTGCAGTCACAGATAACTCAAGGTTATGTTCCTCTTTTTGCCTCCAGGAAATTACTTAAATTGTGCTTTGAGAGTCAAGTGTGAACTCACATGGTCTGTAACAATGCCCTGCTCTGCTTCTTGCTCATTTGATTTACATAACAACAACATGGTTTTCTCACTTAAAAATACCAGCTGAAGATTGTTTCAGTTAAAATACACAAAACACCTTCTTCTATCTCCCACTTGCACAATGATATTCAACAATAGTGTATCATAATTTGTAATTTGTAATTGGAATACTGATAATGCACTTACTTAGATGAAAACATTCAAACAAAGTAGAATTCTGCATTATTGTTCCCCAACATGAACTGAAGTGAAACAGTGGTCATTTAAAGGTTTCTGACACTAACAAGAGGAAAAAACACTTCATATCAAAGTGAAAACACACCACTACAAAGTGATTCAGAATACAATACAGAATACAAATAGCATATTTGTATTTGTATAAGTAGCATTTTCACCCAATTACATGGGACACATCTAATTCATCACTGGTGCAGCCACTTGGTTCTAAAAGTCACAAAATGCTTCAGTGCAGAACACTTGTGAGGTGACTTCAGTTCTGATGACTCAGTTTTGCTGAAAATAAGGAATAATGAAGACAAAAGAACAGTCCAAGCAATTCAGCACAACGATGTTGACTATGAGCTACAGTTTTTCATTCATGGACAGTGAGCAGTTAGCTAAGTGGGGCTGTGTTAGTGTGCGATTTGAACAGTACAGTGCATGTGAGTGCTTGTGTCTACGAACGCGCTGATGGGAATGAAGACAAATGCCGTTTTCCCTCTCTTCCTGTCCTCTTGTTTTGGCTTGTTAGTGGAACACAGACACAGAGCTGTTTCCTTAATCAACATGAATAATGAAACACTTGCTTTGTTTCAGCAGAAAATGATGTCTGCCCTACACACATATCTCCGCATGTACAGTGTATGTGTATATGTGTGTGTGACAACAGAGAGTGTGAGCGTGTGTGTGTGTGCCAAGTCTTGCATGGCAAAAATTTGTTCATGACATGTCACAGCGTAAATAAATGATGATTTATTTTGTGAAACTGTATCAACTATAAACAAGAGAAAAAACAATTTGTGTTACATCAGTGTGTCACCATTTCTTTGTTTTAGACAATTATTTTATTGAATGAGATCTGTTATGAAATGGAAATAAACGAGACACACTCATATACAGTATATATAGTAAAGTAAAGAAACAAACGTGTTAAGATTACAGCATGTGTGTGTGTGTGTGTGTGTGTGTGTGTGTGTGTGTGTGTGTGTGTTAGAGAGCATTAGAAGTGTTTGCCAGTAGCTCAAGCTACTTGAGGAGCACTTTGTCTCTCTGGGTGGGGTTTAGTAGGAAAGCCTGTCTCCTCTTCTCTTTGTATCTGACAGTTTTTTTTTCTCTCTTCTCAAGAGCACTTTGTCACTTTGCCATTCAGTATAAAATTGTTCTTTCTGTGTTACTTTTCTCTTTTCATTCTCAATTTCTTCTTCCAGTGTCTGATTTCAGGACAGAAAGTCTAGAAGGAGACACTGTGTGAAGGTAATGGCCTTCACATCATTGAAACTATGTTATCATAAAATGTTATTTTTTTCATGTTCATGTTAGTCCATGGCCACTTGGCTCCACGTTCTGGTGCAATGAGCTTTCAGGACAAACTGTGCAACCTCATAGGGGCTTAGGAAGAGCAGCACCACTAGGCTTCATGCAATAAAACAGTTTTCAGACTCACTCCCATACTTGAATCTGGACGAATGGATTTCTTTCTTCACTCTGTTGGGAGGCAATGTTCTGCAAGGTTTGTTTTCAAACACAAAAATAATTTCAAAGTGCATCTTCAACAATGTTCAGCATCTGCACCATGCTTATGAAAAGTTAGTAATGGAAACTTTCAGATTCTTCTCTCTCATTTGTATTCTGTCTGTCAAAAATCCTTGAACTTGTGGCTAGGAATAATTATCAAAAAGACCAATAGTTTGATGATGTCATGAAGCAGCTTGGAATCATAGCAGTTGTTTTCACCTAATAATCGTTATTCATTACGAATAGACCAATACAGACAGCAGAATCAAAAAAACAGCCAACTGGCTAACTGGCAAGCAGGATGTTATTCCTTCGTCATAAGTCATTTGTCCCAGAAGTTGTAGCAGAGACAGATATTTAATTAATTGATTGTATTAGTTGTATAGAATATATTCAGGCTGTATTTTTTGCAAAATAAAGACGATAATTGACATTTGGGCAACCAGTTTATTTCCATACTAATCTGTAAAATCAGGCAATATTTCTGGTGGAACTTACCCAAATGCATCATTATTATTCAAGTGGAAGCCAAAAGGTGAGAGTCTGTACAATAACTGCCAGAATTTTAGACAAAACTGTTTGTCTGGGGGTGACTCACTGGCAAACCGCTATATAAGCAACAGGATAAACAGAAGGACACGCAAACTTGACAAACACGATACAAACTCAAACACTGGCAACAATACGCTGTTCTGTATTAATCTAGACCAGGGGCTGATCCTTACTATGAAAAAGAGCCTCTATTCACACAGCAACCATTTTATTTCATGTATTTGTTGAGTTAACAATGGGTCTTTCTTAATATGCAATCTGGTGTGTTGATAAGTTCTTAGCTCTTATATCAAATGACTAGAATACGGATGTTAAACAAAAGAAGGGAAGGAAGAAGAACAGATGCATGTTATTTTGAATATAACTAACACAGTGCTGCTGTGCAGACAACACAAAGTGTGATTTCAACTCATTTTACTAAATTGCTGAAAGCTTATCTTTAACTGCATTGTTTCACATGAATTATCTAGACTGTGGCAGCCCACCATATTCTGACATATTCACCACAGTTACTGTATGGCTGTGTGCGGCGCTATTTGCTGCAGGTCACTCACACTATCATCCATAAAGTTTTTACCATTCACACAGAGAGTCAGACCTCATAGAGTCAGTTGCAGTTGTGCAGATACCCACAAGTGGCATGCAATAGAGTTGCAAGAACTTCTCTTTAGTTTGTGCACCTGTCACTCAAAATCTGTTGCGGGTGAGAGCGAGCTTTCTGAGCGTGCATATACACCCCATCCCCCACCATAGATTGATTAAATACATTCTATGGAAGACTCTGAGCTGTAAATGTATTCACTGCACTTGTGCACATTCATTCCAAATATGGCCAAGAAACAATAATTATAATGATAGTTAAAGTAATAACTTAGACATACGTGAATTTTAAGATAACTATCAATTTAAGATAACTATCAATATTGTTTTTCCTCTAGTTTTCTGACTTTTCTTCTTGAGTGAAAAAAGTTCAAAAACTGGACATTTTCAGTTGATCGCTCCTGAATGTTTAATGTTTTATACTCATGATTCATAGTCTGTTCAGATGATATTATTTCCTATATTAGAATAGATGTTTTAGACACAGAATGATGACTTATTTAATATAATCTCATGGTTTATTCTTATTGTGACGCACAGCACTGATATCAAAGGAATAAATTATATTCAAAAGTGTTATGATTTCAATGTTTGCGCATGCCATATTTTTACACTTATTTGAACTACAGACCTTGATCCTTGGAGCTACTGTCAGATGAGAAGAAATGCCTGGTCTGGCTTGGATGTCACAGGGAAAAGAGGGGAAAATGGCAGAATACCCTTCCAAAATAATCTTGCGACTTGCAAGGAGGGTTATATACCCCTGGCTTGCTGTTCCTGAGTTGGAATACTTCCATGGAAGCAATCCCACAGCTCTCAGACTCAGTGGCATTAGAGAAAATATGTGGGGTGCATGCAAAGACGCAAAAAAACACATGGAAATGTATTCCAGAAGGGGGACAGTCTAACAATATAAAAGCTGAAATGGATGGAATGGAAAAAGTAATCAAAACTAAAACTTATGTGTCAGGAGTTAGTAGCATTGGTCAAATATTAAACCCTCTGCTGTGTGTTTCTAATTTGAAATCATCCAAAGTGTGGGATAAGCACTATCAGAGGAGTGGCTAAACAAACAACAGCAGTTGTTTGTGCAGGTTTTGATCATATCCTACTCCTTCAGACATCAATCACTGACCTTGTGAGTTTATATTTAAAAGCATACTGTATGAATCTGTAAACCGAAAGCATTATTCACACTCTATAGTTAAAAAAGGACTTTTCTATTTATAAATAACCAAATCTACTTACATACATGCCTACTTCTACTTCCCACATACATACCCACAATTCAATTGATACGAAAATGAAGGTACGAGTCTGGTGCTCCACCCATATGGTTTGTAAACCGCCATTACTTCTACTTCTGTTGTCAACATCGAATGTATATAAAAAGTGGACGTAGCTTGCGGCTCTAAAAATGTAATCAGATGTGGAAGTACCACGGATGTCCAGCAGGGGCTGCCATTCCAAAAATGCCAACTTCATCACTGTAATGAAATACTAACTTAACCATGATTTTCAAAGAGTAGTCATTTTCATCTCATTCACTAAATTCACTCTTTCTTATTTAGTGTTCTGGTGGTCCATGCAAAATAATGTTAATGTGATAATATAATAAATATATTATGGCTCAAAGAGTTGGCAGGTACTGTCATCACAACCAATGGTGGCTACGAGTTCTCTCCAACAGATTGCCTCCATTTGTGTGTCTTTAAAGACGAGTGGTACGAATGTTGGTACTAGTGAATTACCTCACTCAACCTCTATTCAAAGCAAGCGTCCTTGTTCTTTGTCTTTTTCTTCTCTTCATAAACCAAGAGCGTGCCCCCAACTGGACTGGACAGTGTTGAACAACAAAATGTTTTGCATCTGGAGAATGCACAGACGACACAGACATCCACATAGAGTCTGTGCAATACCTAGCAGACATGGGTGGATGAGAACATTTACCTTTCCTTTGCACCTTCTCTTTTCCTCATTGCAACAAATATTGACATTTTCAGGGGATAGACGCTATAATATAAACCGATATTACAGGTATTAATTCTATTTGAAACAAAAACATACAGGTGCACAACTATAGTACAAGCTGCACTGTAAAAACTGTGCTTTGACCAAATGAATAAAACATGTTTTAATAGAATTACAAGCTTGACACATTTGCGATTCAAATAAAATCACGTATTCTCCCTTCACAGTTCATAGCCCTGTCCTCCTCCTCCAACACGTCTGCCTCCGCACACACACACACACACACACACACACACAGCAGTCCATGCTTAATTAGTTATTTCCGGAGGTAGTGGGAAGCTAAATGCCAACCATCCGTCAGTGGTATACTATGTTAAATCTTCTCTCTCTCTCTTAACCTCCTCCCATCTGTACTCTCTTTCCTTTCCTTTCGGGTTAAATCTCTCCCTCCATTTCTCAGGCCCCCCTTTCTTGCTCTCCATTTGTTTTCCCATTTAACCTCCCTTTTTCCTTTTAACCAATCCATCTTACGCCAAACAATCCCCTACTTTTTATTACAGGAGCCCCACCTTCCTTTCTCCCTCCTTTTCCTCCCTCATTTCCTCCAGCTCTCAGCAGACATCTCCACCCCTTGCTCTCTCTGACTTAGCACTAGCTGTGAGCAGTGGGAGAAGTCGCTAACCTTTCATGACCTTTATCTGCAGTGCAATGAGCTCTTTCTCTCTGTGTGTACAGGTATTTATACCCATGAATAAATAATGGTAACTATTATAAGGGTTGAATAGTTTTAGGTTTCATTTTAAGGGGTATATTACGAGTTAAGAAGAATCAGAAAGAAAAGAACCAAACGAAGATGGCATGATTGCTTATGTTTAGGGTGTGTTCACCCCGCACACGACACAAATTTTCGTAAAACGCACGATTCATTTGTGTTTATTCTGGTTCATATTAATAATTAACACTTTGCCTGTTCTCCTCCGTAAGAGAGGAGGACTACTGGCTGAAGCGATCAAGTTGCTGCTTGTAGATGTTGTGGAAACACCAGAGGAAGCCAGCCGAGGAGAGGAGAGGAGAAGGGACTACAGCTGCTGCGGTGGGCGGATTGTGGAAATGAGAAACTAGAGGCCAGTGCCATTGTGTGGGTCCACAAGCCCAGCCGGGACAGCACACAGCTCTGGGGCTTTCATTGGCTCCTCCAGGAGCTGTGTCTGGATGACTCTCGGTTCCAGCACTACCTGAGGCTGACCAGTGTGATCACTCAGATCAGTGCCAGGACTGAGTCCAGTGAGATTCATTATCAGCGCATATGACATGACAATAATTAAATTTGACACCCAAGTTCAAATATTTCAAGTCAAACATTGAGATCCCTGAGTTTGGTGCGAACGCACCATTACAATTTCATAAATCACAGTTTCTCAGGTCTTTTCTGACCTTTTATATTTAAACTGTCCTCTGGTTTTTATCTTTTGCATAACCATGCCCTAACCTTTAAGTGTTTGTAGTTGTCAAATGATGTCAAATGTCTCCTCACTTTAATGAAAACATTTTTTTTAAACCAAACCATTATTTTGTCATCAAACAAACATAATAGCTAAATAGGTATACAGAAGACAAGGCCTTGCCTTGCATCTCATGTATGTATGTAATTTGTGTAAATGTCCAGGTCTGGACCAGCTATGCTGTAAACTCTGACACATAACTGTTTCTACAGCAGTCAATCTCCTACAAAACCGCTTTAAAACCTTTCAAGTTGTGCCGCAACACTTTTTGTTGGGTCACATCTATAATGGAATCAACAGTAGGTTGTGTTTGATCTGCTGATCGGGCTTGCCACATTAACATGCAACAGATGGACAACGTGGCATGGTCCTTTGTGTTCTCATCATTTTGAGTCTACTCCTGGATTAAACAATTTGTTCCTCCAAAGCTCTCCATTGTCCAGGTATTCACAACCCCACTGCTGATGTTTTAAATAGATGCAGGTCATCAGAACACAAATGCTGTATGTGTCGACACCTTTGCATCATGGTGCTTGGCTCAATTGCATGGCGTCACTGCTGTGGACTCATGGTCCCCCGTGGTTTCCCTTGAATCATCAACAATGCATTCTTGGGGGGTGGTTGCCTTTGGAGGAAGCTGTTCAATGAACTTCCCCTGCAACATCTGACCACTCCCAGATGTAGGTCTCGGTCAGGCAGCCCTAGTCGGTTAAGGAGAACACACACTAATGTTCTCATGACAGGAATGACTCAGCTAACAATGCTGTCGAGCCCCGAGAGTTTCCTGAGTTCTGTGAAACGTTTTCTCACATGAAAGGAGCAATTGGCCAGATGACAGCCGGGGGCAGCTGCCTGTGGTTTGAGATCTGAGTGAATCAGTCTGTTGAGTTTAGGGTTGTTTCCCTGTCACCCTTTTGTGCCTCAGAATCTACATAGATGGGCTTTTGTCTCATGGCCTGTCCAGTTAGTTCAGTTTTGTTTTACTCCAACCTCTCCTGGACAGGGGCTTGTTGCATTCTACTATTAAGTGGACAACATGAGTCATCTATTTTGTCTTGTCATTTTAGGTTTGGCAGAAGGGTTGCGTTCAGTGACGCTTTCTTTACATGCTTCCTGCAGGCAGTACGGGGGAGTTTTAGTCCAGTGGTGCTGAAAGCTCTCTGAGGTTCCGTTTGAGCAAAAGGTCAGAACTTCAACCAAATAGGTGACTTATATGTAGCCAGTTTATATAAGATCACTCCATCTGAGATACTTCCTACAAGTGTAATATATTATGGGGGGCAGCTTTGGCTCAGGAAAAAAAGGTTTGCAGTTAGAACCACAGCTCCTCCACTCCTCAAAGTGTCCTGATGTCTATAATTGTCCAAATTGCCCCTCCATTTCACATTTACCATGTGGCACATGCTAGTTAGCAAACACTGCATAAATCAATATATGAAGTACTTCATATTAACATCATGTCCGTTCCTTGATCTTAGTTCCTGGATTTTTGGTAAATCTTCTACTTTACCTACTTTTACCAACATTAATCCACCTTCGATGAAGCCAAAGCTTTCCAGCCTTTCACTGCATCACAGTCTCTTTGTTAGCCTTTTAGTGATCCACTACATCCCAAAAATATGAACTTCCAGGAGTTCTAGCTAAAGGTAGATTTTGACTACATGCATCAGAAATGTTGGTAGTTAATTCATCACCACTTCATCCTGAAACAATAGTTATGGTATGTGTTGGCCCTTAATGGCAAAATCCCTAAGATGTGTGTGTGTGTGTGTGTGTGTGTGATAAAGAGAGAGAGACTGTCATGTAGCCAAATTGGAAGGTGCACAAGAATGTTTCATGTTATATAAATTAGCATGGTTTCATGTGAGCTGGAAAGAAACAATACTCACGTTACACCTCTACCCAGAAAATGAGCCGCAGAGCACTGCAGTGTGTCTGTGTGTGTGTGCATGTGTTGTTCTCCTGCTACAGAGTAACTAAGCCAGCTCGGAGAGGGAGAAACAAGGAGCAGGGGAATGCAGTGAATGAGATAAATGTTTTTTTCTTCAAAGGAGCCCAGCCTGTGGCGCCGGGCTCCTTCTCTTTTTTTCCTCTCGTTTAATTAAGAAAGCAATCCCTCCTTCCCCTGAGCTCCCTCACTCCTGTACTCACTTGTTCTGGTGGAAGCCACATTTAATAAATGATCATGATGATAATGGGGTGTGATGTGGAGTGGTCGGCGTGTAACCATCGTATGTTAAAGTGCATGTATGTGTGGCTGTCAACACCACTCAAACACATCGAGGACCATCGCCACGGTAACACAGAATCAGAAGTTAATATGTGAAGTAGTTTTAAGTAGTAGTAGTATTAATTGGGATGCAGAGGAGAAACCCAACTTTACAGTAACAAGTTAAAGCTGTTTGTACATCATTTTTTACAGGATCAATGATATTTTTTTGTTTTATTTATTTTTTGCAAATACAAGCAAATCTGTATTTTTTAACACATTTATTATTCTGTGGAAGAAAAATAAAGCAATGGGGTATGCAGATGTTACTGCATGCAATATATTAGTTCAAACCTGAACTGGCTTTATTAAAAATGTATCTGAATAATTGTGTAATAACAACCATTTATCATAATGCTCACAGCTTCCTAAAACACTTTTCCAGTTTTAATGACCACTCAAGTGCTTTCCACTCAGTAATATTCACACACACACACACACACGATCTTACAGTACAACATATATGTTGCACTTCTCATTCACAGCAGTCAGGAGATAATTGAGGCATCTTGTCCAAGGAGGCTTCTACATATCAACTGCATGAGCTGGTGATCAAACCACCGAACCGCTGATAGTGGACGACCATCTCAACCCTCTGAGCAACAGCCATCCCCTCCATTTAACACATGACCGCTTCACAATGAATTTGTAAACAGTGTCCATTCAATGTTTTCTTTCTTCTACGCATGCAGGACCTATAATGAAGGAGTGAGGTCACAACATTTCATAAAAAGCTGGTTCACAGTACTGCTGTTCTTGTATTCATATTTTTAAAGACTATGGTGACAGCGAGCAGCAAGCTGACAGAAACATCTGATAGATACTTTGGATCTGTCATGAATAGCATGTACTTCATTCCACTCAGAGTGTGTGAGAACCACCGAGACCTTATCATTGCATCACAAAAGAGGGTCTTATCCCTCTTTTGTGATGCAATGATTAGGTCTCTAAAACAAAGAGCTTTGATTTCGAAAATAATCACCAAGATAACAACACACATTTGTTCATCATCATGACATCAACATGATCTGTTTCAGGGTGGAAACTCTCACACTTGGTGTAGGTCAGCTTGGTATAATACTCTGTTGTCAGTAAATCAGATGATGGCTACAAATCGGAGCCATCACACCAAGTGACAGTGAAAAATCCCAGCACTGAAAATGTATGCAGCAACATCATTTTCCTATCTGTCCGTTACTTAATGTAATACACTGTGGGACCTGAGCCTTAAGTAGCTGGCAGCTATTTAGAATTTGTGTCGAGAAAGTGTGCCTGAGGTGTTTTGCTCCAACATTTGCATCCATGTGTAAAAAAACACTTCGTATGGCAAAACATTACTGAAATATAAATGCATCAGGGTGAATGGGTAGAGTATGGCTATCCTATCACTGATCCATGCTGACATGTGTTGGGGGTGGAGTCATAGTAGAAAGTGTTCATGAAAGTCAAGGAAAGGAGACAAGATGTAAGACAAAGTCAAAAATAGCCAGAGAAATGAACGGAGCAAATGGAAAATGGAGGAAGCGTGTAGGAACTGTAAAGGGACAGAGGGGCAGAAATGAAAGGCAAAAGTAGGGGGAGAAATTGGAATGGGTCAGAGGAGAATGGGAATATGGAACGATAAGATGAAAGAAAAGGATGGTTTAAAAGGGGGAACAAGAGAGTTGTGGACAAAGGGGGAGACAAGGAGGGCAAAACAGGTCGGAAAAAGGGATAATGGAGAGAAAAGTAGACCAGGGAGCTGAGAAGTTGAGAGGAGCGAGGAGAGGGACAACAATGGAGAAGATGAAAGACGGGTGGGAAAGAAGAAAAAGGAAAGTGGAGTGAAGCAGGAAAAATTAATTAGGGCAGTAACGCTGATTTTGTACAATGTAAAGCCCCAAATTAGGTTAATTGACAATTTTTTCACAACCATTACCAACGGTTTAAAAAAATCTTTGTATAATATTTTTTACATTTTGTCTTTTGCTTTGTGCATCCTCATGTTTCATTGCTCTAGGTCTGCCCTGCAACCACTGATGACGCCTCCTGAAAACTGAATATTATCCTATTGACATTTGCAGTGATTCCAAATTCCAAGAATAGAAAAAATAGAACGATGGAAGGAATGAATTTAATGTTGACTAAAAGGTTAAAACTGGAAGAAAAAAAAGGGAAACCCGCGCTATGGTAAAATAATTATAGCCGGACAAAGTGAAGCAGCAAGGCTGAAAAAGACACAGGGATATCCCTGGATCTCCGTGCCCCACTTCTGATGAGTGTTCTTCGCAGAAACATGTTTAATTCATCCACTGCTTCACTTCCTCTCTCTCACCCCTTTTCTCCCTCCTTGTTTATCATCCTCCTTTTTTCAAAATTTGCTTCTTCTTTCTATTATCCCTATCTTTTCTGCATCTCCCCCTCATTGTTTCCCTCTGTCATCCTTCTTATTTTTCTCTGCCCCCTTCATCCTCATTCCTACCAATTACTCTCACTGCTGCCACATATATCAAACTATAACCCGCATATGGACGACAAGACGTCCGAGAATAAATGGAGCAGGATGGATGCGATATAGCACTGAGGAATAGCTTATTGAGTGCAATCATGTAAACACACAGCCATAAACATGAATAAACACAGCAAATATAGAGAAGTGAAAGTCTTTTTTTTCCTGCTACTCTATGTCTGTTATTCCTCACTACACAAACAAAACCAATGTATGTGTGATGACACATCGCTGTACGTGTGGGTGCACTGACAGTTAGTTGAATGGGGTCACTGCAGGGTTGCTCCATACAGAGGAAATACTTAACCGGAGACTCGGGAATGTGTGAAACTGATCTCAGAAGCAGCGACTCTCAGGACAAGCTGGAATAATGGAACTGTTGTTTTTACTGCTTGATAAACCAAACCTATTTCATTAACCCCTACAGCCTCCCTGCAGACTGGGAAAGCAGAAAAATGAAATGTGGCAACCTATAAATAGAGAGAGAAATAACAGAAGAGAAAAGGCCACAATAGTAAGCAGAGGAAAAAAAACGATAAAGACGAACAAGATTAGCTGTCATGTAATCTAATATTTTGATGTGCAGTTTGGACTAATTAATGTGAATATTTGAATGAGTAAGGAGGGATGATTCACGTTCACGTTCACGTTCACACGCACACACAAACACACACACACACACACACACACACACAGCTGGGCACTGCCATTTGAGCCAGTTCTTCTATGACTCGCTCATTTACTGACAAAAACAAGCGAAATGCACAGAAAGATTTTCTCATTTTACTAAAAGAGCTTAAAAAAGCCACATCCCTGGAGGAGAACCAATCACTACAGCAGAAAGCTAATCTCTGACTGGCATTAGAGACAATTGTGACCAGAGAGAGGACAACAGACTGTCTTTGGAACAGAGAATTTCACCCTAATTAAATGTATTGGTAAATATTGGCACGGGGAGGACAGAGCGCGGCTGTAGGTTTTAGGCCTTAGCTTGACTGGCAGCAACTGCGATGCTTGACGAGAGGTTGTGGCGATTTTCATAGTGAATAAATCCAGCAAACACAAATCAGTCAGTAAAATAATATACCACAGCAAAATAAAGTGCAAGGTAGTACGAGGCAAACCCTGTGTGATTTGAATAGCAACTCATCTTCACAAACTCAATAATTGCACTAAATTATTCAAACCTCTGTCCGTCTCTCCCCCCGAGTCTGGTACAATGGCGCCCTGTGGGCTTCCTGTGCTGACAGGAAGAGAGTGGCTTTTCACAGCCGGCCAAGACACACAGCTGAGCGGAAGACGAGCCCCCTTTCTGAGGTTGTCTCTCTCCCCCCGCTACCCCTTCCCCATCGCTTTCTGGACACACTTTTACTCCCTTTATTTTCTCTCTCTCTCTGTGTGTCTGGACCATCCTTTCAACTGTCTCCTCCCAGTCTGTGAAAGAACTCAGCCTCACTTACTATCTGGCCATTACTTAATAGCTCCTCTGCTCATTTTCATTTGCTCCTCCTCCCTCGATCAGATTCTTTTTCTTCGTCTGCCCCTCAGAGGAATCTCGCCCTTAAATTCCCTGTCACACTGTTTTTTCGTGCACCATCATCATCACATTTCTCAAGTGACATTTTAGCAGCTTCTTCAATTCGTTTATCTCTTCCCTCCCATCTGTGCCCATCCCTCTCAATGGACCCCGTCCTAAATGAATTCTGTCCCAATACGTGCTCTTCTCTCTTTTTCACAAAATCCCTTTGTTTAAACTGTCTTGTTCTGTCATGTTCCTTTTAGTAACATCTCTATTTACTGACAATTATAGGACTGTTTGTTAGCAGTAAAGCTGTTTTCAGACATGAACTCCAGATAGTATTTGCACATTGGGGTTCGGACTCTCTCCAGAGTTTGCTTTTCACATATTGAGAATGCAGCAGGACTTTCTCCAGAACTTTGGCACAACATGAAGGTGGCACAATATGCTGTGTGTTGCAGTGATCATGTGTTTTTGTCTATAGTCCGTATCACCCAAAGCTGTCGAATTGTGTTGACATCTTAAGTTGGCATCTTTACATGTACGGCACCTTTTTTTTTAACCTGAGATATTTGTATTCTCTTTTTTTTTAGTGTTTTTCAGTTTTGTGTCACGTGTTAGAAATGTCATCAACACGCCCACAATTCATGGTGAATCATCTGGAGGAGCTGCATTCTCACATGAGCTCATTTGGGTATGAACTGTAGTTTGTAATATGGGGCTGGCAGGAGAAACTCAAACATTTGTGTTCTCACTGCCCCAATAGATCATTTCAGGATATATGTGGGTGGGTCCTGCTCAGCAGTGGTTCATTCAGTGGTGCTGTATTATAAATAATGACAAGAATTCGAGGCCAAGTGTGAATAAAGGTGCTCCCTGCCGAGGTGAGACAGTTTTATATCATCCTCGGGCTGAGTGGCCATGCTGTGAATTTGTAGATATTTTGTGGTGGCTCTCTCTCACTGAACAAGGCTCTGAAGTCTGCTTCAAGAAGATTTTTCTGTGAGCACCAATATTTCATTCAAACTGCTTCGTCTCTCCCTGTTTGTGGTAGCAGCATTTTCAACTAGCGCTTTTCTCGAACTTTAAATCACCTTTAGACACATGAGCGAGTCTGTTACTGTATCTGTTCCTTAGCTCTTGAACTCATATATCATCATTACTTTCCCTCTGGTCAGTTAAGGTGTGTCTTGCTCCTCATTTGAGTCATCCCTCATGTTTCATGATGTGGAACAGACAACGGGGGGGGGGGATTAATGGTAGGTCTTCTTTTTTTGTTGTGCCAGTAGCTAAAAGTGAGTCTTGGAGATCAGCTTTGGTGCTGATGTCAGCAGCAGTGAGTGCAGCTGAGCCTGACGGGACATCTATCTTTGCTGACTGATGTTTCAAGTGGAAAAGTGGCCAGTTGCAGAGTGTCCAATCCGACAGTGAATTTTCACCTCTACCAGTCAAACGGCAAAAGTGTTAGACACGCACAGCAACTGTTACTGGAAGGTTTAGGATTCCCGTACATTCCATCATTGTCATTAGTCTCTATAACACCTACGATATTTGGGTTTTGGTCAAACAACTATTTTAACACAAATATCAATGAGCTGTCCATGTTCACTGGCCTCAGCTCTCCCCACAACCCTCAACAGATAAGCAGTGTAGATAATGAATGGATGATTCATGCTCACTGATGTCCGTTGCTGTGCTGTTCCCCTACGTAGCCTTTTCAGTCAGCTGCCCAGACTGCGTAATTTACACTAGAGCACACTCTCCAACCAACCATCTCCACAACCACAAACACTCTCAGTCAAATACACCATGACAGCCTCAACCTCTACCTCCATCTTCATTAACCTTCACAGGAGTCATTACACTACACATGAAGCAGGGATCCAGTCTTGGCCATATTCTCAGAATAAAACAGACCCTACTGTATAAACCCATGCAGTGCTTTGTGTGAGTCCCAGGATTGAAAATGTGACTGGATGTTAGCACTATGTTCTGTATCGAGACATTGTGCTTGTTCAAGCTTAATTGTATTCCTTACACCCCTTTGAATACATCTGCCAGAAATGTATTTTTCAAATAATCATCTGACACAGACATATTCACAGAAAACTTCAGGCAGGTTCACTCCACAAGGGCAAGTGCTCTGTTTTATTTCTGCCAACTGAAGCCACCTACAGGTAAATAAGTAGCCACTGCAGTAATAATGGTGTTACTGTGTTCTTTGGTTGTCAGTGAAGTATTTATGTGTGTGTCCTATATGGTTTTACCCTTAAAACCCTCTGGAGGGTTTATTATTAAAAATGGGATATCATATCACAGTAACTGTGGATATGAAATTGAAATTGTAGAAACACAGCTTGTGACTATTTTACCATCAGATGAGTGAGACAGAGTTCATCTAATTTATCCCATAAATCATTTTCCTTAATTGTACTGTAAGATTTACTCCTAATAGTCAGCATAAAAATATGCTTCACTTATATTTAGCAAAAATTCAAACACATACACAGAAGCAGAACAGAACAAAAAAAGACATACACATAAAAAATGCAGTTGCAACACTCTTTGCCTGCAGGTGGTGCAAATAAAGCTATTACTTTACTTGACTGTACAGTATGTGGCAGAGGTTGGACTGTGGAGGAGCAAAGCTTGGCTTTCGAATAAATGTCTCTGTGTTTCTCTGTTCTATCTTTTAAACTCACCCTCCTCTTTTTCTATCTGGCCACCTGCTGCTCTTTTTTCTCATCTCCTCACTCACAAGGCTTTAGAAGAATACAGGGAGGAATCTACAGTGTAGAAATGAACACCACCATATACTGTGTATAAAGATGGGTATCATGGCTACTCCCCAAAAGTGAAGCCAAAGTGTCTTGATTGCCCCCTGGTGATTGTTTGCAGTATAGATAGATAGATAGATGGATTACTTTATTCATCCCCAAGGGAAATTAGGTATAGGTCATAAACCCCGCCTCCTCCACATTAGTGTATATTTTTCTTACAGATTGTTTCTGTAATTTTAGGAAGTTCTTATCACCCTGGTGTATGTTCAAGTGTTCATTTCACAATGAGTTGTTTGATGTTACAGAAATGGAGTGAAACATTGATTACAGCTGAGAATGACTCACAATTGGTCGAGCTTGAATATTGGCAGGACTTCAATACTGTGGCTCCATCCGCTGATCGCTACTGTGCAGACTGGCTCCATTTCTGGATGGAGGGAAGAAGTGGGGAAGCAATTTCCATCTTTATAGATAGCTTTTGGTTACTACCACTAAGCTTCTAAGACGTGTTTATCTCTTCTGCAAAAGCCTTTCCCCTGAGAAAGTTAGTCATAGTTTGGAGAGTGCAAGTATAAACACAACAAGGCCATAAAGGCTTTGTGTCTCATGGTGATGTTTAATGTTCTTGACGACCTCTGTAGTCTCATTTTGCACCTTCTTAGCAACAACCGTTTTTCAGACACATAAAAGTGTAAAAATTAAATCATACAAAATGATGTATTTACAGATGTATTTCATAACTAATGTTAATGGTGACAGCAACAAAGAATCCATCATAATGGCCATATTGACATACTATCAAAAAGACAATCAGCACTGCTTCAAGTTGATTTCTATTTAAAAAACACATAAGCCACAAAAGGATAGAATTAGTTGTGTCAACATTGTTGATAGTGACACATGACATGAGGTGGGGAAATGAGCATTAAAAAACAGATACCAAAAGTCTTTAAAATAAACATGAGCAGGGACTAAGAGTCATGGAACACATTAAGGGCAATAATGAATGGGAGGAGCAGAAATTAGAGTCATTGAGTAGACGACTGTGTGGAATGACAGGGGTGCGGTGGATGTAAAGGATGGGGAAAAAGATTGGGAACAAGATTTTAAGAGACGAGGAAGAAGTGAGCTGGATTTAGGGGAGACATGAGGGATGGAGGATTTATAAGGGACAGTGATGGTATATGACAGGATGGAGGGCTGAGACATTTGGGGAAGGATAGGTGAAGAAGGATATAAGGAGGCAGATAAGGGAAGCAAGAAGAAGGGGGAAAAGATGAAGAGACTGAAAACAGCAAACATGTAAGGCAAGAGGAGAAGAGGAGAGGTTGTTATTTTTTTTTTCTGGGTTAGTCTCTTGAGGCTTTCACATGTACAGTGTGTGCACATAAACACGCACACACACGCACACTGAATGTTTCATGGCTTCCATTTGCAAGATTACATCTTTCAATTAAGACTGAGATGGTTGTCTTGTGGTCTCTGTGACTGTGTGTGAGTGCATTTGTATGAGTAAAGGGTAAATTATTTTAGAATCTTAATTTAATATTTCTCCAACAACAGATTCACAAATTAAGGAATGTAATAACAAGCAATGATTCCAAGAACAGCTGACCTCCATGTTTGTAGTCTTGATTGAAAGGTACTATCATGAAATGTAAAACTAGCAAAGGAATATTGCCACTAAAAGTCAAAATTAGAGGAAAAAAATAGATTATTATAAAAACACGAGTCAACAGTCACACTTGCTCTTCTATGGCACTATATTTGCGTTGCTTTGAGCTCAATGCCTTCGGGATGCTAATATGTTGATGATAACCCATATAGTTTTGAACATATTCACCATTTTTGTATAATGTATTAGAATAAAAGATGTTTACTTACTAGCACTAATCTCTGCTAGGGCTAATGGGAATGAAATTCAATATCAAATTGAATTTAGGAATTTAGTTATACATTTTTTTTTTTTTTAATAAGGGGATCTCCAAATTCATTGCAGGATACCCTGATGGTTGAATTCTATAAGATACATGTTTGTGTGTGGTTATATGTATTTAGACCCACTTAAATTTTTCTGATAGAACATTTTAAACTCCTATAGGTTTTCATCCCTAAACCTAACCCTAATCACAACCCAAAAACCAAACACTAATCACAACCCTAACCCTACCCCGTCCAAAGGTCGTAGAAGCCCGGGGATGGTCCCAATGGATCGGGCATACCCACATTAGTGGAGATAGAACAAACTTCCAAGTCTCTATGACCTTCAGAAAAAAAGTTATTGAAGAATATCTTGAACTCTTATAGGTTTTCATTCCTAACCCTAACCCTAACCCTAATCACAACCCAAAAATGTAACACTAATCACAACCCTAACCCTACCCCTTCCAAAGGTCGTAGAAGCTCGGGGGTGGTACCAATGGAACGGGCATAGCCACATTAGTGGAGATGGAACCAACTTCCAAGTCTCTATGACCTACAGATAAAAAGTTATTGGAGAATATCTTGACCTCCAACGGGTACTCCTCCCTAACCCTAACCCTTATGGCAACCCTAACCCTAACCCTAATGGCAACCCTAACCCTAACCCTAATCACAACCCTAACCCTAATGGCAACCCTAACCCATATTCACCTTAGAGTGAATAACTCTGCGCTGCTTGCTCGAAACATGCGGAAATTCGGTGTGGTTGTGTGGCACGCTACCCTTTACTAATCATGAAATGCCCAGGTCTCTAGGACTTTCAGAAAAAAAGTTATTCAAAAATATCTCATACTTTTTTTTTTAGATTTGGTGGTTTCACCATTTCCGAAGGTCGTAGAAGCTCGGGGATGGTCCCAATGGATCGGGCTTAGCCACATTAGTGGAGATGGAACCAACTTCCAAGTCTCTATGACCTACAGAAAAAAAGTTATTGGAGAATATCTTGACCTCCAACGGGTACTCCTCCCTAACCCTAACCCTTATGGCAACCCTAACCCTAACCCTAATGGCAACCCTAACCCTAACCCTAATGGCAACCCTAACCCTAATGGCAACCCTAACCCATATTCACCTTAAAGTGAATAACTCTGCGCTGCTTGCTCGAAACATGCTGAAATGTGGTGTGGTTGTGCGGCACGCTACCCCTTACTAATCATGAAATGCCCAAGTCTCTAGGACATTCAGGAAAAAAGTTATTTAAAAATATCTCGTACTTTTTTTTTTAGATTTGGTGGTTTCACCATTTCCGAAGGTCGTAGAAGCTCGGGGATGGTCCCAATGGATCGGGCTTAGCCACATTAGTGGAGATGGAACCAACTTCCAAGTCTCTATGACCTACAGAAAAAAAGTTATTGGAGAATATCTTGACCTCCAACGGGTACTCCTCCCTAACTCTAACCCTTATGGCAACCCTAACCCTAACCCTAATGGCAACCCTAACCCTAACCCTAATGGCAACCCTAACCCTAATGGCAACCCTAACCCATATTCACCTTAAAGTGAATAACTCTGCGCTGCTTGCTCGAAACATGCTGAAATGTGGTGTGGTTGTGCGGCACGCTACCCCTTACTAATCATGAAATGCCCAAGTCTCTAGGACATTCAGGAAAAAAGTTATTTAAAAATATCTCGTACTTTTTTTTTTAGATTTGGTGGTTTCACCATTTCCGAAGGTCGTAGAAGCTCGGGGATGGTCCCAATGGATCGGGCTTAGCCACATTAGTGCAGATGGAACCAACTTCCAAGTCTCTATGACCTTCAGAAAAAAAGTTATTGAAGAATATCTTGAACTCCTATAGGTTTTCATTCCTAACCCTAATCACAACCCAAAAATGTAACACTAATCGCAACCCTAACCCTACCCCTTCCAAAGGTCGTAGAAGCTCGGGGGTGGTACCAATGGAACGGGCATAGCCACATTAGTGGAGATGGAACCAACTTCCAAGTCTCTATGACCTACAGATAAAAAGTTATTGGAGAATATCTTGACCTCCAACGGGTACTCCTCCCTAACCCTAACCCTTATGGCAACCCTTACCCTAACCCTAATGGCAACCCTAACCCTAACCCTAATGGCAACCCTAACCCTAATGGCAACCCTAACCCATATTCACCTTAAAGTGAATAACTCTGCGCTGCTTGCTCGAAACATGCTGAAATGTGGTGTGGTTGTGCGGCACGCTACCCCTTACTAATCATGAAATGCCCAAGTCTCTAGGACTTTCAGGAAAAAAGTTATTTAAAAATATCTCGTACTTTTTTTTTTAGATTTGGTGGTTTCACCATTTCCGAAGGTCGTAGAAGCTTGGGGATGGTCCCAATGGATCGGGCTTAGCCACATTAGTGGAGATGGAACCAACTTCCAAGTCTCTATGACCTTCAGAAAAAAAGTTATTGAAGAATATCTTGAACTCCTATAGGTTTTCATTCCTAACCCTAACCCTAATCACAACCCAAAAATGTAACACTAATCACAACCCTAACCCTACCCCTTCCAAAGGTCGTAGAAGCTCGGGGGTGGTACCAATGGAACGGGCATAGCCACATTAGTGGAGATGGAACCAACTTCCAAGTCTCTATGACCTTCAGAAAAAAAGTTATTGAAGAATATCTTGAACTCCTATAGGTTTTCATTCCTAACCCTAACCCTAATCACAACCCAAAAATGTAACACTAATCACAACCCTAACCCTACCCCTTCCAAAGGTCATAGAAGCTCGGGGGTGGTACCAATGGAACGGGCATAGCCACATTAGTGGAGATGGAACCAACTTCCAAGTCTCTATGACCTACAGATAAAAAGTTATTGGAGAATATCTTGACCTCCAACGGGTACTCCTCCCTAACCCTAACCCTTATGGCAACCCTTACCCTAACCCTAATGGCAACCCTAACCCTAACCCTAATGGTAACCCTAACCCTAATGGCAACCCTAACCCATATTCACCTTAAAGTGAATAACTCTGCGCTGCTTGCTCGAAACATGCTGAAATGTGGTGTGGTTGTGCGGCACGCTACCCCTTACTAATCATGAAATGCCCAAGTCTCTAGGACTTTCAGGAAAAAAGTTATTTAAAAATATCTCGTACTTTTTTTTTTAGATTTGGTGGTTTCACCATTTCCGAAGGTCGTAGAAGCTTGGGGATGGTCCCAATGGATCGGGCTTAGCCACATTAGTGGAGATGGAACCAACTTCCAAGTCTCTATGACCTTCAGAAAAAAAGTTATTGAAGAATATCTTGAACTCCTATAGGTTTTCATTCCTAACCCTAACCCTAATCACAACCCAAAAATGTAACACTAATCACAACCCTAACCCTACCCCTTCCAAAGGTCGTAGAAGCTCGGGGGTGGTACCAATGGAACGGGCATAGCCACATTAGTGGAGATGGAACCAACTTCCAAGTCTCTATGACCTTCAGAAAAAAAGTTATTGAAGAATATCTTGAACTCCTATAGGTTTTCATTCCTAACCCTAACCCTAATCACAACCCAAAAATGTAACACTAATCACAACCCTAACCCTACCCCTTCCAAAGGTCATAGAAGCTCGGGGGTGGTACCAATGGAACGGGCATAGCCACATTAGTGGAGATGGAACCAACTTCCAAGTCTCTATGACCTACAGAAAAAAAGTTATTGGAGAATATCTTGACCTCCAACGGGTACTCCTCCCTAACCCTAACCCTTATGGCAACCCTTACCCTAACCCTAATGGCAACCCTAACCCTAACCCTAATGGCAACCCTAACCCTAATGGCAACCCTAACCCATATTCACCTTAAAGTGAATAACTCTGCGCTGCTTGCTCGAAACATGCTGAAATGTGGTGTGGTTGTGTGGCACACTACCCTTTACTAATCATGAAATGCCCAAGTCTCTAGGACTTTCAGAAAAAAAGTTATTCAAAAATATCTCATACTTTTTTTTTTAGATTTGGTGGTTTCACCATTTCCGAAAGTCGTAGAAGCTTGGGGATGATCCCAATGGATCGGGCTTAGCCACATTAGTGCAGATGGAACCAACTTCCAAGTCTCTATGACCTTCAGAAAAAAAGTTATTGAAGAATATCTTGAACTCCTATAGGTTTTCATTCCTAACCCTAACCCTAATCACAACCCAAAAATGTAACACTAATCACAACCCTAACCCTACCCCTTCCAAAGGTCGTAGAAGCTCGGGGGTGGTACCAATGGAACGGGCATAGCCACATTAGTGGAGATGGAACCGACTTCCAAGTCTCTATGACCTACAGAAAAAAAGTTATTGGAGAATATCTTGACCTCCAACGGGTACTCCTCCCTAACCCTAACCCTAACCCTAATGGCAACCCTAACCCTAACCCTAATGGCAACCCTAACCCTAACCCTAATCACAACCGTAACCCTAATGGCAACCCTAACCCATATTCACCTTAGAGTGAATAACTCTGCGCTGCTTGCTCGAAACATGCTGAAATTCGGTGTGGTTGTGTGGCACACTACCCTTTACTAATCATGAAATGCCCAAGTCTCTAGGACTTTCAGGAAAACAGTTATTCAAAAATATCTCGTACTTTTTTTTTTAGATTTGGTGGTTTCACCATTTCCGAAAGTCGTAGAAGCTTGGTGATGATCCCAATGGATCGGGCTTAGCCACATTAGTGGAGATGGAACCAACTTCCAAGTCTCTATGACCTTCAGAAAAAAAGTTATTGAAGAATATCTTGAACTCCTATAGGTTTTCATTCCTAACCCTAACCCTAATCACAACCCAAAAATGTAACACTAATCACAACCCTAACCCTACCCCTTCCAAAGGTCGTAGAAGCTCGGGGGTGGTACCAATGGAACGGGCATAGCCACATTAGTGGAGATGGAACCAACTTCCAAGTCTCTATGACCTACAGAAAAAAAGTTATTGGAGAATATCTTGACCTCCAACGGGTACTCCTCCCTAACCCTAACCCTAACCCTAATGGCAACCCTAACCCTAACCCTAATCACAACCCTAACCCTAATGGCAACCCTAACCCATATTCACCTTAGAGTCAATAACTCTGCGCTGCTTGCTCGAAACATGCTGAAATTCGGTGTGGTTGTGTGGCACACTACCCTTTACTAATCATGAAATGCCCAAGTCTCTAGGACTTTCAGAAAAAAAGTTATTCAAAAATATCTCATACTTTTTTTTTTAGATTTGGTGGTTTCACCATTTCCGAAAGTCGTAGAAGCTTGGGGATGATCCCAATGGATCGGGCTTAGCCACATTAGTGCAGATGGAACCAACTTCCAAGTCTCTATGACCTTCAGAAAAAAAGTTATTGAAGAATATCTTGAACTCCTATAGGTTTTCATTCCTAACCCTAACCCTAATCACAACCCAAAAATGTAACACTAATCACAACCCTAACCCTACCCCTTCCAAAGGTCGTAGAAGCTCGGGGGTGGTACCAATGGAACGGGCATAGCCACATTAGTGGAGATGGAACCGACTTCCAAGTCTCTATGACCTACAGAAAAAAAGTTATTGGAGAATATCTTGACCTCCAACGGGTACTCCTCCCTAACCCTAACCCTAACCCTAATGGCAACCCTAACCCTAACCCTAATGGCAACCCTAACCCTAACCCTAATCACAACCGTAACCCTAATGGCAACCCTAACCCATATTCACCTTAGAGTGAATAACTCTGCGCTGCTTGCTCGAAACATGCTGAAATTCGGTGTGGTTGTGTGGCACACTACCCTTTACTAATCATGAAATGCCCAAGTCTCTAGGACTTTCAGGAAAACAGTTATTCAAAAATATCTCGTACTTTTTTTTTTAGATTTGGTGGTTTCACCATTTCCGAAAGTCGTAGAAGCTTGGTGATGATCCCAATGGATCGGGCTTAGCCACATTAGTGGAGATGGAACCAACTTCCAAGTCTCTATGACCTTCAGAAAAAAAGTTATTGAAGAATATCTTGAACTCCTATAGGTTTTCATTCCTAACCCTAACCCTAATCACAACCCAAAAATGTAACACTAATCACAACCCTAACCCTACCCCTTCCAAAGGTCGTAGAAGCTCGGGGGTGGTACCAATGGAACGGGCATAGCCACATTAGTGGAGATGGAACCAACTTCCAAGTCTCTATGACCTACAGAAAAAAAGTTATTGGAGAATATCTTGACCTCCAACGGGTACTCCTCCCTAACCCTAACCCTAACCCTAATGGCAACCCTAACCCTAACCCTAATCACAACCCTAACCCTAATGGCAACCCTAACCCATATTCACCTTAGAGTCAATAACTCTGCGCTGCTTGCTCGAAACATGCTGAAATTCGGTGTGGTTGTGTGGCACACTACCCTTTACTAATCATGAAATGCCCAAGTCTCTAGGACTTTCAGGAAAACAGTTATTCAAAAATATCTCGTACTTTTTTTTTTAGATTTGGTGGTTTCACCATTTCCGAAAGTCGTAGAAGCTTGGGGATGATCCCAATGGATCGGGCTTAGCCACATTAGTGGAGATGGAACCAACTTCCAAGTCTCTATGACCTTCAGAAAAAAAGTTATTGAAGAATATCTTGAATTCCTATAGGTTTTCATTCCTAACCCTAACCCTAATCACAACCCAAAAATGTAACACTAATCACAACCCTAACCCTACCCCTTCCAAAGGTCGTAGAAGCTCGGGGGTGGTACCAATGGAACGGGCATAGCCACATTAGTGGAGATGGAACCAACGTCCAAGTCTCTATGACCTTCAGAAAAAAAGTTATTGAAGAATATCTTGAACTCCTATAGGTTTTCCTTCCTAACCCTAACCCTAATCACAACCCAAAAATGTAACACTAATCACAACCCTAACCCTACCCCTTCCAAAGGTCATAGAAGCTCGGAGGTGGTACCAATGGAACGGGCATAGCCACATTAGTGGAGATGGAACCAACTTCCAAGTCTCTATGACCTACAGAAAAAAAGTTATTGGAGAATATCTTGACCTCCAACGGGTACTCCTCCCTAACCCTAACCCTAACCCTAATGGCAACCCTAACCCTAACCCTAATGGCAACCCTAACCCTAACCCTAATCACAACCCTAACCCTAATGGCAACCCTAACCCATATTCACCTTAGAGTCAATAACTCTGCGCTGCTTGCTCGAAACATGCTGAAATTCGGTGTGGTTGTGTGGCACACTACCCTTTACTAATCATGAAATGCCCAAGTCTCTAGGACTTTCAGAAAAAAAGTTATTCAAAAATATCTCGTACTTTTTTTTTTAGATTTGGTGGTTTCACCATTTCCGAAAGTCGTAGAAGCTTGGGGATGATCCCAATGGATCGGGCTTAGCCACATTAGTGGAGATGGAACCAACTTCCAAGTCTCTATGACCTTCAGAAAAAAAGTTATTGAAGAATATCTTGAACTCCTATAGGTTTTCATTCCTAACCCTAACCCTAATCACAACCCAAAAATGTAACACTAATCACAACCCTAACCCTACCCCTTCCAAAGGTCGTAGAAGCTCGGGGGTGGTACCAATGGAACGGGCATAGCCACATTAGTGGAGATGGAACCGACTTCCAAGTCTCTATGACCTACAGAAAAAAAGTTATTGGAGAATATCTTGACCTCCAACGGGTACTCCTCCCTAACCCTAACCCTAACCCTAATGGCAACCCTAACCCTAACCCTAATGGCAACCCTAACCCTAACCCTAATCACAACCCTAACCCTAATGGCAACCCTAACCCATATTCACCTTAGAGTGAATAACTCTGCGCTGCTTGCTCGAAACATGCTGAAATTCGGTGTGGTTGTGTGGCACACTACCCTTTACTAATCATGAAATGCCCAAGTCTCTAGGACTTTCAGGAAAAAAGTTATTCAAAAATATCTCGTACTTTTTTTTTTAGATTTGGTGGTTTCACCATTTCCGAAAGTCGTAGAAGCTTGGGGATGATCCCAATGGATCGGGCTTAGCCACATTAGTGGAGATGGAACCAACTTCCAAGTCTCTATGACCTTCAGAAAAAAAGTTATTGAAGAATATCTTGAACTCCTATAGGTTTTCATTCCTAACCCTAACCCTAATCACAACCCAAAAATGTAACACTAATCACAACCCTAACCCTACCCCTTCCAAAGGTCGTAGAAGCTCGGGGGTGGTACCAATGGAACGGGCATAGCCACATTAGTGGAGATGGAACCAACTTCCAAGTCTCTATGACCTACAGAAAAAAAGTTATTGGAGAATATCTTGACCTCCAACGGGTACTCCTCCCTAACCCTAACCCTAACCCTAATGGCAACCCTAACCCTAACCCTAATGGCAACCCTAACCCTAACCCTAATCACAACCCTAACCCTAATGGCAACCCTAACCCATATTCACCTTAGAGTGAATAACTCTGCGCTGCTTGCTCGAAACATGCTGAAATTCGGTGTGGTTGTGTGGCACACTACCCTTTACTAATCATGAAATGCCCAAGTCTCTAGGACTTTCAGGAAAAAAGTTATTCAAAAATATCTCGTACTTTTTTTTTTAGATTTGGTGGTTTCACCATTTCCGAAAGTCGTAGAAGCTTGGGGATGATCCCAATGGATCGGGCTTAGCCACATTAGTGGAGATGGAACCAACTTCCAAGTCTCTATGACCTTCAGAAAAAAAGTTATTGAAGAATATCTTGAACTCCTATAGGTTTTCATTCCTAACCCTAACCCTAATCACAACCCAAAAATGTAACACTAATCACAACCCTAACCCTACCCCTTCCAAAGGTCATAGAAGCTCGGGGGTGGTACCAATGGAACGGGCATAGCCACATTAGTGGAGATGGAACCAACTTCCAAGTCTCTATGACCTACAGAAAAAAAGTTATTGGAGAATATCTTGACCTCCAACGGGTACTCCTCCCTAACCCTAACCCTAACCCTAATGGCAACCCTAACCCTAACCCTAATGGCAACCCTAACCCTAATCACAACCCTAACCCTAATGGCAACCCTAACCCATATTCACCTTAGAGTGAATAACTCTGCGCTGCTTGCTCGAAACATGCTGAAATTCGGTGTGGTTGTGTGGCACACTACCCTTTACTAATCATGAAATGCCCAAGTCTCTAGGACTTTCAGGAAAACAGTTATTCAAAAATATCTCGTACTTTTTTTTTTAGATTTGGTGGTTTCACCATTTCCGAAAGTCGTAGAAGCTTGGGGATGATCCCAATGGATCGGGCTTAGCCACATTAGTGGAGATGGAACCAACTTCCAAGTCTCTATGACCTTCAGAAAAAAAGTTATTGAAGAATATCTTGAATTCCTATAGGTTTTCATTCCTAACCCTAACCCTAATCACAACCCAAAAATGTAACACTAATCACAACCCTAACCCTACCCCTTCCAAAGGTCGTAGAAGCTCGGGGGTGGTACCAATGGAACGGGCATAGCCACATTAGTGGAGATGGAACCAACGTCCAAGTCTCTATGACCTTCAGAAAAAAAGTTATTGAAGAATATCTTGAACTCCTATAGGTTTTCCTTCCTAACCCTAACCCTAATCACAACCCAAAAATGTAACACTAATCACAACCCTAACCCTACCCCTTCCAAAGGTCATAGAAGCTCGGAGGTGGTACCAATGGAACGGGCATAGCCACATTAGTGGAGATGGAACCAACTTCCAAGTCTCTATGACCTACAGAAAAAAAGTTATTGGAGAATATCTTGACCTCCAACGGGTACTCCTCCCTAACCCTAACCCTAACCCTAATGGCAACCCTAACCCTAACCCTAATGGCAACCCTAACCCTAACCCTAATCACAACCCTAACCCTAATGGCAACCCTAACCCATATTCACCTTAGAGTCAATAACTCTGCGCTGCTTGCTCGAAACATGCTGAAATTCGGTGTGGTTGTGTGGCACACTACCCTTTACTAATCATGAAATGCCCAAGTCTCTAGGACTTTCAGAAAAAAAGTTATTCAAAAATATCTCGTACTTTTTTTTTTAGATTTGGTGGTTTCACCATTTCCGAAAGTCGTAGAAGCTTGGGGATGATCCCAATGGATCGGGCTTAGCCACATTAGTGGAGATGGAACCAACTTCCAAGTCTCTATGACCTTCAGAAAAAAAGTTATTGAAGAATATCTTGAACTCCTATAGGTTTTCATTCCTAACCCTAACCCTAATCACAACCCAAAAATGTAACACTAATCACAACCCTAACCCTACCCCTTCCAAAGGTCGTAGAAGCTCGGGGGTGGTACCAATGGAACGGGCATAGCCACATTAGTGGAGATGGAACCGACTTCCAAGTCTCTATGACCTACAGAAAAAAAGTTATTGGAGAATATCTTGACCTCCAACGGGTACTCCTCCCTAACCCTAACCCTAACCCTAATGGCAACCCTAACCCTAACCCTAATGGCAACCCTAACCCTAACCCTAATCACAACCCTAACCCTAATGGCAACCCTAACCCATATTCACCTTAGAGTGAATAACTCTGCGCTGCTTGCTCGAAACATGCTGAAATTCGGTGTGGTTGTGTGGCACACTACCCTTTACTAATCATGAAATGCCCAAGTCTCTAGGACTTTCAGGAAAAAAGTTATTCAAAAATATCTCGTACTTTTTTTTTTAGATTTGGTGGTTTCACCATTTCCGAAAGTCGTAGAAGCTTGGGGATGATCCCAATGGATCGGGCTTAGCCACATTAGTGGAGATGGAACCAACTTCCAAGTCTCTATGACCTTCAGAAAAAAAGTTATTGAAGAATATCTTGAACTCCTATAGGTTTTCATTCCTAACCCTAACCCTAATCACAACCCAAAAATGTAACACTAATCACAACCCTAACCCTACCCCTTCCAAAGGTCGTAGAAGCTCGGGGGTGGTACCAATGGAACGGGCATAGCCACATTAGTGGAGATGGAACCAACTTCCAAGTCTCTATGACCTACAGAAAAAAAGTTATTGGAGAATATCTTGACCTCCAACGGGTACTCCTCCCTAACCCTAACCCTAACCCTAATGGCAACCCTAACCCTAACCCTAATGGCAACCCTAACCCTAACCCTAATCACAACCCTAACCCTAATGGCAACCCTAACCCATATTCACCTTAGAGTGAATAACTCTGCGCTGCTTGCTCGAAACATGCTGCAATTCGGTGTGGTTGTGTGGCACCCTACCCTTTACTAATCATGAAATGCCCAAGTCTCTAGGACTTTCAGGAAAAAAGTTATTCAAAAATATCTCGTACTTTTTTTTTTAGATTTGGTGGTTTCACCATTTCCGAAAGTCGTAGAAGCTTGGGGATGATCCCAATGGATCGGGCTTAGCCACATTAGTGGAGATGGAACCAACTTCCAAGTCTCTATGACCTTCAGAAAAAAAGTTATTGAAGAATATCTTGAACTCCTATAGGTTTTCATTCCTAACCCTAACCCTAATCACAACCCAAAAATGTAACACTAATCACAACCCTAACCCTACCCCTTCCAAAGGTCGTAGAAGCTCGGGGGTGGTACCAATGGAACGGGCATAGCCACATTAGTGGAGATGGAACCAACTTCCAAGTCTCTATGACCTACAGAAAAAAAGTTATTGGAGAATATCTTGACCTCCAACGGGTACTCCTCCCTAACCCTAACCCTAACCCTAATGGCAACCCTAACCCTAACCCTAATGGCAACCCTAACCCTAATCACAACCCTAACCCTAATGGCAACCCTAACCCATATTCACCTTAGAGTGAATAACTCTGCGCTGCTTGCTCGAAACATGCTGAAATTCGGTGTGGTTGTGTGGCACACTACCCTTTACTAATCATGAAATGCCCAAGTCTCTAGGACTTTCAGGAAAAAAGTTATTCAAAAATATCTCGTACTTTTTTTTTTAGATTTGGTGGTTTCACCATTTCCGAAAGTCGTAGAAGCTTGGGGATGATCCCAATGGATCGGGCTTAGCCACATTAGTGGAGATGGAACCAACTTCCAAGTCTCTATGACCTTCAGAAAAAAAGTTATTGAAGAATATCTTGAACTCCTATAGGTTTTCATTCCTAACCCTAACCCTAATCACAACCCAAAAATGTAACACTAATCACAACCCTAACCCTACCCCTTCCAAAGGTCGTAGAAGCTCAGGGGTGGTACCAATGGAACGGGCATAGCCACATTAGTGGAGATGGAACCAACTTCCAAGTCTCTATGACCTACAGAAAAAAAGTTATTGGAGAATATCTTGACCTCCAACGGGTACTCCTCCCTAACCCTAACCCTAACCCTAATGGCAACCCTAACCCTAACCCTAATGGCAACCCTAACCCTAACCCTAATCACAACCCTAACCCTAATGGCAACCCTAACCCATATTCACCTTAGAGTGAATAACTCTGCGCTGCTTGCTCGAAACATGCTGAAATTCGGTGTGGTTGTGTGGCACACTACCCTTTACTAATCATGAAATGCCCAAGTCTCTAGGACTTTCAGGAAAAAAGTTATTCAAAAATATCTCGTACTTTTTTTTTTAGATTTGGTGGTTTCACCATTTCCGAAAGTCGTAGAAGCTTGGGGATGATCCCAATGGATCGGGCTTAGCCACATTAGTGGAGATGGAACCAACTTCCAAGTCTCTATGACCTTCAGAAAAAAAGTTATTGAAGAATATCTTGAACTCCTATAGGTTTTCATTCCTAACCCTAACCCTAATCACAACCCAAAAATGTAACACTAATCACAACCCTAACCCTACCCCTTCCAAAGGTCGTAGAAGCTCAGGGGTGGTACCAATGGAACGGGCATAGCCACATTAGTGGAGATGGAACCAACTTCCAAGTCTCTATGACCTACAGAAAAAAAGTTATTGGAGAATATCTTGACCTCCAACGGGTACTCCTCCCTAACCCTAACCCTAACCCTAATGGCAACCCTAACCCTAACCCTAATGGCAACCCTAACCCTAACCCTAATCACAACCCTAACCCTAATGGCAACCCTAACCCATATTCACCTTAGAGTGAATAACTCTGCGCTGCTTGCTCGAAACATGCTGAAATTCGGTGTGGTTGTGTGGCACACTACCCTTTACTAATCATGAAATGCCCAAGTCTCTAGGACTTTCAGGAAAAAAGTTATTCAAAAATATCTCGTACTTTTTTTTTTAGATTTGGTGGTTTCACCATTTCCGAAAGTCGTAGAAGCTTGGGGATGATCCCAATGGATCGGGCTTAGCCACATTAGTGGAGATGGAACCAACTTCCAAGTCTCTATGACCTTCAGAAAAAAAGTTATTGAAGAATATCTTGAACTCCTATAGGTTTTCATTCCTAACCCTAACCCTAATCACAACCCAAAAATGTAACACTAATCACAACCCTAACCCTACCCCTTCCAAAGGTCGTAGAAGCTCGGGGGTGGTACCAATGGAACGGGCATAGCCACATTAGTGGAGATGGAACCAACTTCCAAGTCTCTATGACCTACAGAAAAAAAGTTATTGGAGAATATCTTGACCTCCAACGGGTACTCCTCCCTAACCCTAACCCTAACCCTAATGGCAACCCTAACCCTAACCCTAATGGCAACCCTAACCCTAACCCTAATCACAACCCTAACCCTAATGGCAACCCTAACCCATATTCACCTTAGAGTGAATAACTCTGCGCTGCTTGCTCGAAACATGCTGAAATTCGGTGTGGTTGTGTGGCACACTACCCTTTACTAATCATGAAATGCCCAAGTCTCTAGGACTTTCAGGAAAAAAGTTATTCAAAAATATCTCGTACTTTTTTTTTTAGATTTGGTGGTTTCACCATTTCCGAAAGTCGTAGAAGCTTGGGGATGATCCCAATGGATCGGGCTTAGCCACATTAGTGGAGATGGAACCAACTTCCAAGTCTCTATGACCTTCAGAAAAAAAGTTATTGAAGAATATCTTGAACTCCTATAGGTTTTCATTCCTAACCCTAACCCTAATCACAACCCAAAAATGTAACACTAATCACAACCCTAACCCTACCCCTTCCAAAGGTCGTAGAAGCTCGGGGGTGGTACCAATGGAACGGGCATAGCCACATTAGTGGAGATGGAACCAACTTCCAAGTCTCTATGACCTACAGAAAAAAAGTTATTGGAGAATATCTTGACCTCCAACGGGTACTCCTCCCTAACCCTAACCCTAACCCTAATGGCAACCCTAACCCTAACCCTAATGGCAACCCTAACCCTAACCCTAATCACAACCCTAACCCTAATGGCAACCCTAACCCATATTCACCTTAGAGTGAATAACTCTGCGCTGCTTGCTCGAAACATGCTGAAATTCGGTGTGGTTGTGTGGCACACTACCCTTTACTAATCATGAAATGCCCAAGTCTCTAGGACTTTCAGGAAAAAAGTTATTCAAAAATATCTCGTACTTTTTTTTTTAGATTTGGTGGTTTCACCATTTCCGAAAGTCGTAGAAGCTTGGGGATGATCCCAATGGATCGGGCTTAGCCACATTAGTGGAGATGGAACCAACTTCCAAGTCTCTATGACCTTCAGAAAAAAAGTTATTGAAGAATATCTTGAACTCCTATAGGTTTTCATTCCTAACCCTAACCCTAATCACAACCCAAAAATGTAACACTAATCACAACCCTAACCCTACCCCTTCCAAAGGTCGTAGAAGCTCGGGGGTGGTACCAATGGAACGGGCATAGCCACATTAGTGGAGATGGAACCAACGTCCAAGTCTCTATGACCTTCAGAAAAAAAGTTATTGAAGAATATCTTGAACTCCTATAGGTTTTCCTTCCTAACCCTAACCCTAATCACAACCCAAAAATGTAACACTAATCACAACCCTAACCCTACCCCTTCCAAAGGTCGTAGAAGCTCGGGGGTGGTACCAATGGAACGGGCATAGCCACATTAGTGGAGATGGAACCAACTTCCAAGTCTCTATGACCTACAGAAAAAAAGTTATTGGAGAATATCTTGACCTCCAACGGGTACTCCTCCCTAACCCTAACCCTAACCCTAATGGCAACCCTAACCCTAACCCTAATGGCAACCCTAACCCTAACCCTAATCACAACCCTAACCCTAATGGCAACCCTAACCCATATTCACCTTAGAGTCAATAACTCTGCGCTGCTTGCTTGAAACATGCTGAAATTCGGTGTGGTTGTGTGGCACACTACCCTTTACTAATCATGAAATGCCCAAGTCTCTAGGACTTTCAGAAAAAAAGTTATTCAAAAATATCTCGTACTTTTTTTTTTAGATTTGGTGGTTTCACCATTTCCGAAAGTCGTAGAAGCTTGGGGATGATCCCAATGGATCGGGCTTAGCCACATTAGTGGAGATGGAACCAACTTCCAAGTCTCTATGACCTTCAGAAAAAAAGTTATTGAAGAATATCTTGAACTCCTATAGGTTTTCATTCCTAACCCTAACCCTAATCACAACCCAAAAATGTAACACTAATCACAACCCTAACCCTACCCCTTCCAAAGGTCGTAGAAGCTCGGGGGTGGTACCAATGGAACGGGCATAGCCACATTAGTGGAGATGGAACCAACGTCCAAGTCTCTATGACCTTCAGAAAAAAAGTTATTGAAGAATATCTTGAACTCCTATAGGTTTTCATTCCTAACCCTAACCCTAATCACAACCCAAAAATGTAACACTAATCACAACCCTAACCCTACCCCTTCCAAAGGTCATAGAAGCTCGGGGGTGGTACCAATGGAACGGGCATAGCCACATTAGTGGAGATGGAACCAACTTCCAAGTCTCTATGACCTACAGAAAAAAAGTTATTGGAGAATATCTTGACCTCCAACGGGTACTCCTCCCTAACCCTAACCCTAACCCTAATGGCAACCCTAACCCTAACCCTAATGGCAACCCTAACCCTAACCCTAATCACAACCCTAACCCTAATGGCAACCCTAACCCATATTCACCTTAGAGTCAATAACTCTGCGCTGCTTGCTCGAAACATGCTGAAATTCGGTGTGGTTGTGTGGCACACTACCCTTTACTAATCATGAAATGCCCAAGTCTCTAGGACTTTCAGAAAAAAAGTTATTCAAAAATATCTCGTACTTTTTTTTTTAGATTTGGTGGTTTCACCATTTCCGAAAGTCGTAGAAGCTTGGGGATGATCCCAATGGATCGGGCTTAGCCACATTAGTGGAGATGGAACCAACTTCCAAGTCTCTATGACCTTCAGAAAAAAAGTTATTGAAGAATATCTTGAACTCCTATAGGTTTTCATTCCTAACCCTAACCCTAATCACAACCCAAAAATGTAACACTAATCACAACCCTAACCCTACCCCTTCCAAAGGTCGTAGAAGCTCGGGGGTGGTACCAATGGAACGGGCATAGCCACATTAGTGGAGATGGAACCAACTTCCAAGTCTCTATGACCTACAGAAAAAAAGTTATTGGAGAATATCTTGACCTCCAACGGGTACTCCTCCCTAACCCTAACCCTAACCCTAATGGCAACCCTAACCCTAACCCTAATGGCAACCCTAACCCTAACCCTAATCACAACCGTAACCCTAATGGCAACCCTAACCCATATTCACCTTAGAGTGAATAACTCTGCGCTGCTTGCTCGAAACATGCTGAAATTCGGTGTGGTTGTGTGGCACACTACCCTTTACTAATCATGAAATGCCCAAGTCTCTAGGACTTTCAGAAAAAAAGTTATTCAAAAATATCTCGTACTTTTTTTTTTAGATTTGGTGGTTTCACCATTTCCGAAAGTCGTAGAAGCTTGGGGATGATCCCAATGGATCGGGCTTAGCCACATTAGTGGACATGGAACCAACTTCCAAGTCTCTATGACCTTCAGAAAAAAAGTTATTGAAGAATATCTTGAACTCCTATAGGTTTTCATTCCTAACCCTAACCCTAATCACAACCCAAAAATGTAACACTAATCACAACCCTAACCCTACCCCTTCCAAAGGTCGTAGAAGCTCGGGGGTGGTACCAATGGAACAAGCATAGCCACATTAGTGGAGATGGAACCAACTTCCAAGTCTCTATGACCTTCAGAAAAAAAGTTATTGGAGAATATCTTGAACTCCTATAGGTTTTCATTCCTAACCCTAACCCTAATCACAACCCAAAAATGTAACACTAATCACAACCCTAACCCTACCCCTTCCAAAGGTCGTAGAAGCTCGGGGGTGGTACCAATGGAACGGGCATAGCCACATTAGTGGAGATGGAACCAACTTCCAAGTCTCTATGACCTACAGAAAAAAAGTTATTGGAGAATATCTTGACCTCCAACGGGTACTCCTCCCTAACCCTAACCCTAACCCTAATGGCAACCCTAACCCTAACCCTAATGGCAACCCTAACCCTAACCCTAATCACAACCCTAACCCTAATGGCAACCCTAACCCATATTCACCTTAGAGTCAATAACTCTGCGCTGCTTGCTCGAAACATGCTGAAATTCGGTGTGGTTGTGTGGCACTTTACCCTTTACTAATCATGAAATGCCCAAGTCTCTAGGACTTTCAGAAAAAAAGTTATTCAAAAATATCTCGTACTTTTTTTTTTAGATTTGGTGGTTTCACCATTTCCGAAAGTCGTAGAAGCTTGGGGATGATCCCAATGGATCGGGCTTAGCCACATTAGTGGAGATGGAACCAACTTCCAAGTCTCTATGACCTTCAGAAAAAAAGTTATTGAAGAATATCTTGAACTCCTATAGGTTTTCATTCCTAACCCTAACCCTAATCACAACCCAAAAATGTAACACTAATCACAACCCTAACCCTACCCCTTCCAAAGGTCGTAGAAGCTCGGGGGTGGTACCAATGGAACGGGCATAGCCACATTAGTGGAGATGGAACCAACTTCCAAGTCTCTATGACCTTCAGAAAAAAAGTTATTGAAGAATATCTTGAACTCCTATAGGTTTTCATTCCTAACCCTAACCCTAATCACAACCCAAAAATGTAACACTAATCACAACCCTAACCCTACCCCTTCCAAAGGTCGTAGAAGCTCGGGGGTGGTACCAATGGAACGGGCATAGCCACATTAGTGGAGATGGAACCAACTTCCAAGTCTCTATGACCTACAGAAAAAAAGTTATTGGAGAATATCTTGACCTCCAACGGGTACTCCTCCCTAACCCTAACCCTAACCCTAATGGCAACCCTAACCCTAACCCTAATGGCAACCCTAACCCTAACCCTAATCACAACCCTAACCCTAATGGCAACCCTAACCCATATTCACCTTAGAGTGAATAACTCTGCGCTGCTTGCTCGAAACATGCTGAAATTCGGTGTGGTTGTGTGGCACACTACCCTTTACTAATCATGAAATGCCCAAGTCTCTAGGACTTTCAGAAAAAAAGTTATTCAAAAATATCTCGTACTTTTTTTTTTAGATTTGGTGGTTTCACCATTTCCGAAAGTCGTAGAAGCTTGGGGATGATCCCAATGGATCGGGCTTAGCCACATTAGTGGAGATGGAACCAACTTCCAAGTCTCTATGACCTTCAGAAAAAAAGTTATTGGAGAATATCTTGAACTCCTATAGGTTTTCATTCCTAACCCTAACCCTAATCACAACCCAAAAATGTAACACTAATCACAACCCTAACCCTACCCCTTCCAAAGGTCGTAGAAGCTCGGGGGTGGTACCAATGGAACGGGCATAGCCACATTAGTGGAGATGGAACCAACTTCCAAGTCTCTATGACCTACAGAAAAAAAGTTATTGGAGAATATCTTGACCTCCAACGGGTACTCCTCCCTAACCCTAACCCTAACCCTAATGGCAACCCTAACCCTAACCCTAATGGCAACCCTAACCCTAACCCTAATCACAACCCTAACCCTAATGGCAACCCTAACCCATATTCACCTTAGAGTCAATAACTCTGCGCTGCTTGCTCGAAACATGCTGAAATTCGGTGTGGTTGTGTGGCACTTTACCCTTTACTAATCATGAAATGCCCAAGTCTCTAGGACTTTCAGAAAAAAAGTTATTCAAAAATATCTCGTACTTTTTTTTTTAGATTTGGTGGTTTCACCATTTCCGAAAGTCGTAGAAGCTTGGGGATGATCCCAATGGATCGGGCTTAGCCACATTAGTGGAGATGGAACCAACTTCCAAGTCTCTATGACCTTCAGAAAAAAAGTTATTGAAGAATATCTTGAACTCCTATAGGTTTTCATTCCTAACCCTAACCCTAATCACAACCCAAAAATGTAACACTAATCACAACCCTAACCCTACCCCTTCCAAAGGTCGTAGAAGCTCGGGGGTGGTACCAATGGAACGGGCATAGCCACATTAGTGGAGATGGAACCAACTTCCAAGTCTCTATGACCTTCAGAAAAAAAGTTATTGAAGAATATCTTGAACTCCTATAGGTTTTCATTCCTAACCCTAACCCTAATCACAACCCAAAAATGTAACACTAATCACAACCCTAACCCTACCCCTTCCAAAGGTCGTAGAAGCTCGGGGGTGGTACCAATGGAACGGGCATAGCCACATTAGTGGAGATGGAACCAACTTCCAAGTCTCTATGACCTACAGAAAAAAAGTTATTGGAGAATATCTTGACCTCCAACGGGTACTCCTCCCTAACCCTAACCCTAACCCTAATGGCAACCCTAACCCTAACCCTAATGGCAACCCTAACCCTAACCCTAATCACAACCCTAACCCTAATGGCAACCCTAACCCATATTCACCTTAGAGTGAATAACTCTGCGCTGCTTGCTCGAAACATGCTGAAATTCGGTGTGGTTGTGTGGCACACTACCCTTTACTAATCATGAAATGCCCAAGTCTCTAGGACTTTCAGAAAAAAAGTTATTCAAAAATATCTCGTACTTTTTTTTTTAGATTTGGTGGTTTCACCATTTCCGAAAGTCGTAGAAGCTTGGGGATGATCCCAATGGAACGGGCATAGCCACATTAGTGGAGATGGAACCAACTTCCAAGTCTCTATGACCTACAGAAAAAAAGTTATTGGAGAATATCTTGACCTCCAACGGGTACTCCTCCCTAACCCTAACCCTAACCCTAATGGCAACCCTAACCCTAACCCTAATCGCAACCCTAACCCTAACCCTAATCACAACCCTAACCCTAATGGCAACCCTAACCCATATTCACCTTAGAGTGAATAACTCTGCGCTGCTTGCTCGAAACATGCTGAAATTCGGTGTGGTTGTGTGGCACACTACCCTTTACTAATCATGAAATGCCCAAGTCTCTAGGACTTTCAGAAAAAAAGTTATTCAAAAATATCTCGTACTTTTTTTTTTAGATTTGGTGGTTTCACCATTTCCGAAAGTCGTAGAAGCTTGGGGATGATCCCAATGGAACGGGCATAGCCACATTAGTGGAGATGGAACCAACTTCCAAGTCTCTATGACCTACAGAAAAAAAGTTATTGGAGAATATCTTGACCTCCAACGGGTACTCCTCCCTAACCCTAACCCTAACCCTAATGGCAACCCTAACCCTAACCCTAATGGCAACCCTAACCCTAACCCTAATCACAACCCTAACCCTAATGGCAACCCTAACCCATATTCACCTTAGAGTGAATAACTCTGCGCTGCTTGCTCGAAACATGCTGAAATTCGGTGTGGTTGTGTGGCACACTACCCTTTACTAATCATGAAATGCCCAAGTCTCTAGGACTTTCAGAAAAAAAGTTATTCAAAAATATCTCGTACTTTTTTTTTTAGATTTGGTGGTTTCACCATTTCCGAAAGTCGTAGAAGCTTGGGGATGATCCCAATGGAACGGGCATAGCCACATTAGTGGAGATGGAACCAACTTCCAAGTCTCTATGACCTACAGAAAAAAAGTTATTGGAGAATATCTTGACCTCCAACGGGTACTCCTCCCTAACCCTAACCCTAACCCTAATGGCAACCCTAACCCTAACCCTAATGGCAACCCTAACCCTAACCCTAATCACAACCCTAACCCTAATGGCAACCCTAACCCATATTCACCTTAGAGTCAATAACTCTGCGCTGCTTGCTCGAAACATGCTGAAATTCGATGTGGTTGTGTGGCACACTACCCTTTACTAATCATGAAATGCCCAAGTCTCTAGGACTTTCAGAAAAAAAGTTATTCAAAAATATCTCGTACTTTTTTTTTTAGATTTGGTGGTTTCACCATTTCCGAAAGTCGTAGAAGCTTGGGGATGATCCCAATGGATCGGGCTTAGCCACATTAGTGGAGATGGAACCAACTTCCAAGTCTCTATGACCTTCAGAAAAAAAGTTATTGAAGAATATCTTGAACTCCTATAGGTTTTCATTCCTAACCCTAACCCTAATCACAACCCAAAAATGTAACACTAATCACAACCCTAACCCTACCCCTTCCAAAGGTCGTAGAAGCTCGGGGGTGGTACCAATGGAACGGGCATAGCCACATTAGTGGAGATGGAACCGACTTCCAAGTCTCTATGACCTACAGAAAAAAAGTTATTGGAGAATATCTTGACCTCCAACGGGTACTCCTCCCTAACCCTAACCCTAACCCTAATGGCAACCCTAACCCTAACCCTAATCACAACCCTAACCCTAATGGCAACCCTAACCCATATTCACCTTAGAGTGAATAACTCTGCGCTGCTTGCTCGAAACATGCTGAAATTCAGTGTGGTTGTGTGGCACACTACCCTTTACTAATCATGAAATGCCCAAGTCTCTAGGACTTTCAGAAAAAAGGTTATTCAAAAATATCACGTACTTTTTTTTTTAGATTTGGTGGTTTCACCATTTCCGAAAGTCGTAGAAGCTTGGGGATGATCCCAGTGGATCGGGCTTAGCCACATTAGTGCAGATGGAACCAACTTCCAAGTCTCTATGACCTTCAGAAAAAAAGTTATTGAAGAATATCTTGAACTCCTATAGGTTTTCATTCCTAACCCTAACCCTAATCACAACCCAAAAATGTAACACTAATCACAACCCTAACCCTATCCCTTCCAAAGGTCGTAGAAGCTCGGGGGTGGTACCAATGGAACGGGCATAGCCACATTAGTGGAGATGGAACCAACTTCCAAGTCTCTATGACCTACAGAAAAAAAGTTATTGGAGAATATCTTGACCTCCAACGGGTACTCCTCCCTAACCCTAACCCTAACCCTAATGGCAACCCTAACCCTAACCCTAATGGCAACCCTAACCCTAACCCTAATCACAACCGTAACCCTAATGGCAACCCTAACCCATATTCACCTTAGAGTGAATAACTCTGCGCTGCTTGCTCGAAACATGCTGAAATTCGGTGTGGTTGTGTGGCACACTACCCTTTACTAATCATGAAATGCCCAAGTCTCTAGGACTTTCAGAAAAAAAGTTATTCAAAAATATCTCGTACTTTTTTTTTTAGATTTGGTGGTTTCACCATTTCCGAAAGTCGTAGAAGCTTGGGGATGATCCCAATGGATCGGGCTTAGCCACATTAGTGGACATGGAACCAACTTCCAAGTCTCTATGACCTTCAGAAAAAAAGTTATTGAAGAATATCTTGAACTCCTATAGGTTTTCATTCCTAACCCTAACCCTAATCACAACCCAAAAATGTAACACTAATCACAACCCTAACCCTACCCCTTCCAAAGGTCGTAGAAGCTCGGGGGTGGTACCAATGGAACAAGCATAGCCACATTAGTGGAGATGGAACCAACTTCCAAGTCTCTATGACCTTCAGAAAAAAAGTTATTGGAGAATATCTTGAACTCCTATAGGTTTTCATTCCTAACCCTAACCCTAATCACAACCCAAAAATGTAACACTAATCACAACCCTAACCCTACCCCTTCCAAAGGTCGTAGAAGCTCGGGGGTGGTACCAATGGAACGGGCATAGCCACATTAGTGGAGATGGAACCAACTTCCAAGTCTCTATGACCTACAGAAAAAAAGTTATTGGAGAATATCTTGACCTCCAACGGGTACTCCTCCCTAACCCTAACCCTAACCCTAATGGCAACCCTAACCCTAACCCTAATGGCAACCCTAACCCTAACCCTAATCACAACCCTAACCCTAATGGCAACCCTAACCCATATTCACCTTAGAGTCAATAACTCTGCGCTGCTTGCTCGAAACATGCTGAAATTCGGTGTGGTTGTGTGGCACTTTACCCTTTACTAATCATGAAATGCCCAAGTCTCTAGGACTTTCAGAAAAAAAGTTATTCAAAAATATCTCGTACTTTTTTTTTTAGATTTGGTGGTTTCACCATTTCCGAAAGTCGTAGAAGCTTGGGGATGATCCCAATGGATCGGGCTTAGCCACATTAGTGGAGATGGAACCAACTTCCAAGTCTCTATGACCTTCAGAAAAAAAGTTATTGAAGAATATCTTGAACTCCTATAGGTTTTCATTCCTAACCCTAACCCTAATCACAACCCAAAAATGTAACACTAATCACAACCCTAACCCTACCCCTTCCAAAGGTCGTAGAAGCTCGGGGGTGGTACCAATGGAACGGGCATAGCCACATTAGTGGAGATGGAACCAACTTCCAAGTCTCTATGACCTTCAGAAAAAAAGTTATTGAAGAATATCTTGAACTCCTATAGGTTTTCATTCCTAACCCTAACCCTAATCACAACCCAAAAATGTAACACTAATCACAACCCTAACCCTACCCCTTCCAAAGGTCGTAGAAGCTCGGGGGTGGTACCAATGGAACGGGCATAGCCACATTAGTGGAGATGGAACCAACTTCCAAGTCTCTATGACCTACAGAAAAAAAGTTATTGGAGAATATCTTGACCTCCAACGGGTACTCCTCCCTAACCCTAACCCTAACCCTAATGGCAACCCTAACCCTAACCCTAATGGCAACCCTAACCCTAACCCTAATCACAACCCTAACCCTAATGGCAACCCTAACCCATATTCACCTTAGAGTGAATAACTCTGCGCTGCTTGCTCGAAACATGCTGAAATTCGGTGTGGTTGTGTGGCACACTACCCTTTACTAATCATGAAATGCCCAAGTCTCTAGGACTTTCAGAAAAAAAGTTATTCAAAAATATCTCGTACTTTTTTTTTTAGATTTGGTGGTTTCACCATTTCCGAAAGTCGTAGAAGCTTGGGGATGATCCCAATGGATCGGGCTTAGCCACATTAGTGGAGATGGAACCAACTTCCAAGTCTCTATGACCTTCAGAAAAAAAGTTATTGGAGAATATCTTGAACTCCTATAGGTTTTCATTCCTAACCCTAACCCTAATCACAACCCAAAAATGTAACACTAATCACAACCCTAACCCTACCCCTTCCAAAGGTCGTAGAAGCTCGGGGGTGGTACCAATGGAACGGGCATAGCCACATTAGTGGAGATGGAACCAACTTCCAAGTCTCTATGACCTACAGAAAAAAAGTTATTGGAGAATATCTTGACCTCCAACGGGTACTCCTCCCTAACCCTAACCCTAACCCTAATGGCAACCCTAACCCTAACCCTAATGGCAACCCTAACCCTAACCCTAATCACAACCCTAACCCTAATGGCAACCCTAACCCATATTCACCTTAGAGTCAATAACTCTGCGCTGCTTGCTCGAAACATGCTGAAATTCGGTGTGGTTGTGTGGCACTTTACCCTTTACTAATCATGAAATGCCCAAGTCTCTAGGACTTTCAGAAAAAAAGTTATTCAAAAATATCTCGTACTTTTTTTTTTAGATTTGGTGGTTTCACCATTTCCGAAAGTCGTAGAAGCTTGGGGATGATCCCAATGGATCGGGCTTAGCCACATTAGTGGAGATGGAACCAACTTCCAAGTCTCTATGACCTTCAGAAAAAAAGTTATTGGAGAATATCTTGAACTCCTATAGGTTTTCATTCCTAACCCTAACCCTAATCACAACCCAAAAATGTAACACTAATCACAACCCTAACCCTACCCCTTCCAAAGGTCGTAGAAGCTCGGGGGTGGTACCAATGGAACGGGCATAGCCACATTAGTGGAGATGGAACCAACTTCCAAGTCTCTATGACCTACAGAAAAAAAGTTATTGGAGAATATCTTGACCTCCAACGGGTACTCCTCCCTAACCCTAACCCTAACCCTAATGGCAACCCTAACCCTAACCCTAATCACAACCCTAACCCTAATGGCAACCCTAACCCATATTCACCTTAGAGTCAATAACTCTGCGCTGCTTGCTCGAAACATGCTGAAATTCGGTGTGGTTGTGTGGCACTTTACCCTTTACTAATCATGAAATGCCCAAGTCTCTAGGACTTTCAGAAAAAAAGTTATTCAAAAATATCTCGTACTTTTTTTTTTAGATTTGGTGGTTTCACCATTTCCGAAAGTCGTAGAAGCTTGGGGATGATCCCAATGGATCGGGCTTAGCCACATTAGTGGAGATGGAACCAACTTCCAAGTCTCTATGACCTTCAGAAAAAAAGTTATTGAAGAATATCTTGAACTCCTATAGGTTTTCATTCCTAACCCTAACCCTAATCACAACCCAAAAATGTAACACTAATCACAACCCTAACCCTACCCCTTCCAAAGGTCGTAGAAGCTCGGGGGTGGTACCAATGGAACGGGCATAGCCACATTAGTGGAGATGGAACCAACTTCCAAGTCTCTATGACCTTCAGAAAAAAAGTTATTGAAGAATATCTTGAACTCCTATAGGTTTTCATTCCTAACCCTAACCCTAATCACAACCCAAAAATGTAACACTAATCACAACCCTAACCCTACCCCTTCCAAAGGTCGTAGAAGCTCGGGGGTGGTACCAATGGAACGGGCATAGCCACATTAGTGGAGATGGAACCAACTTCCAAGTCTCTATGACCTACAGAAAAAAAGTTATTGGAGAATATCTTGACCTCCAACAGGTACTCCTCCCTAACCCTAACCCTAACCCTAATGGCAACCCTAACCCTAACCCTAATGGCAACCCTAACCCTAACCCTAATCACAACCCTAACCCTAATGGCAACCCTAACCCATATTCACCTTAGAGTGAATAACTCTGCGCTGCTTGCTCGAAACATGCTGAAATTCGGTGTGGTTGTGTGGCACACTACCCTTTACTAATCATGAAATGCCCAAGTCTCTAGGACTTTCAGAAAAAAAGTTATTCAAAAATATCTCGTACTTTTTTTTTTAGATTTGGTGGTTTCACCATTTCCGAAAGTCGTAGAAGCTTGGGGATGATCCCAATGGAACGGGCATAGCCACATTAGTGGAGATGGAACCAACTTCCAAGTCTCTATGACCTACAGAAAAAAAGTTATTGGAGAATATCTTGACCTCCAACGGGTACTCCTCCCTAACCCTAACCCTAACCCTAATGGCAACCCTAACCCTAACCCTAATGGCAACCCTAACCCTAACCCTAATCACAACCCTAACCCTAATGGCAACCCTAACCCATATTCACCTTAGAGTGAATAACTCTGCGCTGCTTGCTCGAAACATGCTGAAATTCGATGTGGTTGTGTGGCACACTACCCTTTACTAATCATGAAATGCCCAAGTCTCTAAGACTTTCAGAAAAAAAGTTATTCAAAAATATCTCGTACTTTTTTTTTTAGATTTGGTGGTTTCACCATTTCCGAAAGTCGTAGAAGCTTGGGGATGATCCCAATGGAACGGGCATAGCCACATTAGTGGAGATGGAACCAACTTCCAAGTCTCTATGACCTACAGAAAAAAAGTTATTGGAGAATATCTTGACCTCCAACGGGTACTCCTCCCTAACCCTAACCCTAACCCTAATGGCAACCCTAACCCTAACCCTAATGGCAACCCTAACCCTAACCCTAATCACAACCCTAACCCTAATGGCAACCCTAACCCATATTCACCTTAGAGTCAATAACTCTGCGCTGCTTGCTCGAAACATGCTGAAATTCGATGTGGTTGTGTGGCACTTTACCCTTTACTAATCATGAAATGCCCAAGTCTCTAGGACTTTCAGAAAAAAAGTTATTCAAAAATATCTCGTACTTTTTTTTTTAGATTTGGTGGTTTCACCATTTCCGAAAGTCGTAGAAGCTTGGGGATGATCCCAATGGATCGGGCTTAGCCACATTAGTGGAGATGGAACCAACTTCCAAGTCTCTATGACCTTCAGAAAAAAAGTTATTGAAGAATATCTTGAACTCCTATAGGTTTTCATTCCTAACCCTAACCCTAATCACAACCCAAAAATGTAACACTAATCACAACCCTAACCCTACCCCTTCCAAAGGTCGTAGAAGCTCGGGGGTGGTACCAATGGAACGGGCATAGCCACATTAGTGGAGATGGAACCAACTTCCAAGTCTCTATGACCTTCAGAAAAAAAGTTATTAAAGAATATCTTGAACTCCTATAGGTTTTCATTCCTAACCCTAACCCTAATCACAACCCAAAAATGTAACACTAATCACAACCCTAACCCTACCCCTTCCAAAGGTCGTAGAAGCTCGGGGGTGGTACCAATGGAACGGGCATAGCCACATTAGTGGAGATGGAACCAACTTCCAAGTCTCTATGACCTACAGAAAAAAAGTTATTGGAGAATATCTTGACCTCCAACGGGTACTCCTCCCTAACCCTAACCCTAACCCTAATGGCAACCCTAACCCTAACCCTAATGGCAACCCTAACCCTAACCCTAATGGCAACCCTAACCCATATTCACCTTAGAGTCAATAACTCTGCGCTGCTTGCTCGAAACATGCTGAAATTCGGTGTGGTTGTGTGGCACACTACCCTTTACTAATCATGAAATGCCCAAGTCTCTAGGACTTTCAGGAAAAAAGTTATTCAAAAATATCTCGTACTTTTTTTTTTAGATTTGGTGGTTTCACCAATTCCGAAAGTCGTAGAAGCTTGGGGATGATCCCAATGGATCGGGCTTAGCCACATTAGTGGAGATGGAACCAACTTCCAAGTCTCTATGACCTTCAGAAAAAAAGTTATTGAAGAATATCTTGAACTCCTATAGGTTTTCATTCCTAACCCTAACCCTAATCACAACCCAAAAATGTAACACAAATCACAACCCTAACCCTACCCCTTCCAAAGGTCGTAGAAGCTCGGGGGTGGTACCAATGGAACGGGCATAGCCACATTAGTGGAGATGGAACCAACTTCCAAGTCTCTATGACCTACAGAAAAAAAGTTATTGGAGAATATCTTGACCTCCAACGGGTACTCCTCCCTAACCCTAACCCTAACCCTAATGGCAACCCTAACCCTAACCCTAATGGCAACCCTAACCCTAACCACAACCCTAACCCTAATGGCAACCCTAACCCATATTCACCTTAGAGTCAATAACTCTGCGCTGCTTGCTCGAAACATGCTGAAATTCGGTGTGGTTGTGTGGCACACTACCCTTTACTAATCATGAAATGCCCAAGTCTCTAGGACTTTCAGGAAAAAAGTTATTCAAAAATATCTCGTACTTTTTTTTTTAGATTTGGTGGTTTCACCATTTCCGAAAGTCGTAGAAGCTTGGGGATGATCCCAATGGATCGGGCTTATCCACATTAGTGGAGATGGAACCAACTTCCAAGTCTCTATGACCTTCAGAAAAAAAGTTATTGAAGAATATCTTGAACTCCTATAGGTTTTCATTCCTAACCCTAACCCTAATCACAACCCAAAAATGTAACACTAATCACAACCCTAACCCTACCCCTTCCAAAGGTCATAGAAGCTCGGGGGTGGTACCAATGGAACGGGCATAGCCACATTAGTGGAGATGGAACCAACTTCCAAGTCTCTATGACCTACAGAAAAAAAGTTATTGGAGAATATCTTGACCTCCAACGGGTACTCCTCCCTAACCCTAACCCTAATGGCAACCCTATCCCTAACCCTAATGGCAACCCTAACCCTAACCCTAATCACAACCCTAACCCTAATGGCAACCCTAACCCATATTCACCTTAGAGTCAATAACTCTGCGCTGCTTGCTCGAAACATGCTGAAATTCGGTGTGGTTGTGTGGCACACTACCCTTTACTAATCATGAAATGCCCAAGTCTCTAGGACTTTCAGAAAAAAAGTTATTCAAAAATATCTCGTACTTTTTTTTTTAGATTTGGTGGTTTCACCATTTCCGAAGGTCGTAGAAGCTTGGGGATGATCCCAATGGATCGGGCTTAGCCACATTAGTGGAGATGGAACCAACTTCCAAGTCTCTATGACCTTCAGAAAAAAAGTTATTGAAGAATATCTTGAACTCCTATAGGTTTTCATTCCTAACCCTAACCCTAATCACAACCCAAAAATGTAACACTAATCACAACCCTAACCCTACCCCTTCCAAAGGTCGTAGAAGCTCGGGGGTGGTACCAATGGAACGGGCATAGCCACATTAGTGGAGATGGAACCAACTTCCAAGTCTCTATGACCTACAGAAAAAAAGTTATTGGAGAATATCTTGACCTCCAACGGGTACTCCTCCCTAACCCTAACCCTAACCCTAATGGCAACCCTAACCCTAACCCTAATGGCAACCCTAACCCTAACCCTAATGGCAACCCTAACCCATATTCACCTTAGAGTCAATAACTCTGCGCTGCTTGCTCGAAACATGCTGAAATTCGGTGTGGTTGTGTGGCACACTACCCTTTACTAATCATGAAATGCCCAAGTCTCTAGGACTTTCAGGAAAAAAGTTATTCAAAAATATCTCGTACTTTTTTTTTTAGATTTGGTGGTTTCACCATTTCCGAAAGTCGTAGAAGCTTGGGGATGATCCCAATGGATCGGGCTTATCCACATTAGTGGAGATGGAACCAACTTCCAAGTCTCTATGACCTTCAGAAAAAAAGTTATTGAAGAATATCTTGAACTCCTATAGGTTTTCATTCCTAACCCTAACCCTAATCACAACCCAAAAATGTAACACTAATCACAACCCTAACCCTACCCCTTCCAAAGGTCATAGAAGCTCGGGGGTGGTACCAATGGAACGGGCATAGCCACATTAGTGGAGATGGAACCAACTTCCAAGTCTCTATGACCTACAGAAAAAAAGTTATTGGAGAATATCTTGACCTCCAACGGGTACTCCTCCCTAACCCTAACCCTAATGGCAACCCTATCCCTAACCCTAATGGCAACCCTAACCCTAACCCTAATCACAACCCTAACCCTAATGGCAACCCTAACCCATATTCACCTTAGAGTCAATAACTCTGCGCTGCTTGCTCGAAACATGCTGAAATTCGGTGTGGTTGTGTGGCACACTACCCTTTACTAATCATGAAATGCCCAAGTCTCTAGGACTTTCAGAAAAAAAGTTATTCAAAAATATCTCGTACTTTTTTTTTTAGATTTGGTGGTTTCACCATTTCCGAAGGTCGTAGAAGCTTGGGGATGATCCCAATGGATCGGGCTTAGCCACATTAGTGGAGATGGAACCAACTTCCAAGTCTCTATGACCTTCAGAAAAAAAGTTATTGAAGAATATCTTGAACTCCTATAGGTTTTCATTCCTAACCCTAACCCTAATCACAACCCAAAAATGTAACACTAATCACAACCCTAACCCTACCCCTTCCAAAGGTCGTAGAAGCTCGGGGGTGGTACCAATGGAACGGGCATAGCCACATTAGTGGAGATGGAACCAACTTCCAAGTCTCTATGACCTACAGAAAAAAAGTTATTGGAGAATATCTTGACCTCCAACGGGTACTCCTCCCTAACCCTAACCCTAACCCTAATGGCAACCCTAACCCTAACCCTAATGGCAACCCTAACCCTAACCCTAATCACAACCCTAACCCTAATGGCAACCCTAACCCATATTCACCTTAGAGTGAATAACTCTGCGCTGCTTGCTCGAAACATGCTGAAATTCGGTGTGGTTGTGTGGCACACTACCCTTTACTAATCATGAAATGCCCAAGTCTCTAGGACTTTCAGAAAAAAAGTTATTCAAAAATATCTCGTACTTTTTTTTTTAGATTTGGTGGTTTCACCATTTTCGAAAGTCGTAGAAGCTTGGGGATGATCCCAATGGATCGGGCTTAGCCACATTAGTGGAGATGGAACCAACTTCCAAGTCTCTATGACCTTCAGAAAAAAAGTTATTGAAGAATATCTTGAACTCCTATAGGTTTTCATTCCTAACCCTAACCCTAATCACAACCCAAAAATGTAACACTAATCACAACCCTAACCCTACCCCTTCCAAAGGTCGTAGAAGCTCGGGGGTGGTACCAATGGAACGGGCATAGCCACATTAGTGGAGATGGAACCAACTTCCAAGTCTCTATGACCTACAGAAAAAAAGTTATTGGAGAATATCTTGACCTCCAACGGGTACTCCTCCCTAACCCTAACCCTAACCCTAATGGCAACCCTAACCCTAACCCTAATCACAACCCTAACCCTAATGGCAACCCTAACCCATATTCACCTTAGAGTCAATAACTCTGCGCTGCTTGCTCGAAACATGCTGAAATTCGGTGTGGTTGTGTGGCACACTACCCTTTACTAATCATGAAATGCCCAAGTCTCTAGGACTTTCAGAAAAAAAGTTATTCAAAAATATCTCGTACTTTTTTTTTTAGATTTGGTGGTTTCACCATTTCCGAAGGTCGTAGAAGCTTGGGGATGATCCCAATGGATCGGGCTTAGCCACATTAGTGGAGATGGAACCAACTTCCAAGTCTCTATGACCTTCAGAAAAAAAGTTATTGAAGAATATCTTGAACTCCTATAGGTTTTCATTCCTAACCCTAACCCTAATCACAACCCAAAAATGTAACACTAATCACAACCCTAACCCTACCCCTTCCAAAGGTCGTAGAAGCTCGGGGGTGGTACCAATGGAACGGGCATAGCCACATTAGTGGAGATGGAACCAACTTCCAAGTCTCTATGACCTACAGAAAAAAAGTTATTGGAGAATATCTTGACCTCCAACGGGTACTCCTCCCTAACCCTAACCCTAACCCTAATGGCAACCCTAACCCTAACCCTAATGGCAACCCTAACCCTAACCCTAATGGCAACCCTAACCCATATTCACCTTAGAGTCAATAACTCTGCGCTGCTTGCTCGAAACATGCTGAAATTCGGTGTGGTTGTGTGGCACACTACCCTTTACTAATCATGAAATGCCCAAGTCTCTAGGACTTTCAGGAAAAAAGTTATTCAAAAATATCTCGTACTTTTTTTTTTAGATTTGGTGGTTTCACCATTTCCGAAAGTCGTAGAAGCTTGGGGATGATCCCAATGGATCGGGCTTATCCACATTAGTGGAGATGGAACCAACTTCCAAGTCTCTATGACCTTCAGAAAAAAAGTTATTGAAGAATATCTTGAACTCCTATAGGTTTTCATTCCTAACCCTAACCCTAATCACAACCCAAAAATGTAACACTAATCACAACCCTAACCCTACCCCTTCCAAAGGTCATAGAAGCTCGGGGGTGGTACCAATGGAACGGGCATAGCCACATTAGTGGAGATGGAACCAACTTCCAAGTCTCTATGACCTACAGAAAAAAAGTTATTGGAGAATATCTTGACCTCCAACGGGTACTCCTCCCTAACCCTAACCCTAATGGCAACCCTATCCCTAACCCTAATGGCAACCCTAACCCTAACCCTAATCACAACCCTAACCCTAATGGCAACCCTAACCCATATTCACCTTAGAGTCAATAACTCTGCGCTGCTTGCTCGAAACATGCTGAAATTCGGTGTGGTTGTGTGGCACACTACCCTTTACTAATCATGAAATGCCCAAGTCTCTAGGACTTTCAGAAAAAAAGTTATTCAAAAATATCTCGTACTTTTTTTTTTAGATTTGGTGGTTTCACCATTTCCGAAGGTCGTAGAAGCTTGGGGATGATCCCAATGGATCGGGCTTAGCCACATTAGTGGAGATGGAACCAACTTCCAAGTCTCTATGACCTTCAGAAAAAAAGTTATTGAAGAATATCTTGAACTCCTATAGGTTTTCATTCCTAACCCTAACCCTAATCACAACCCAAAAATGTAACACTAATCACAACCCTAACCCTACCCCTTCCAAAGGTCGTAGAAGCTCGGGGGTGGTACCAATGGAACGGGCATAGCCACATTAGTGGAGATGGAACCAACTTCCAAGTCTCTATGACCTACAGAAAAAAAGTTATTGGAGAATATCTTGACCTCCAACGGGTACTCCTCCCTAACCCTAACCCTAACCCTAATGGCAACCCTAACCCTAACCCTAATGGCAACCCTAACCCTAACCCTAATCACAACCCTAACCCTAATGGCAACCCTAACCCATATTCACCTTAGAGTGAATAACTCTGCGCTGCTTGCTCGAAACATGCTGAAATTCGGTGTGGTTGTGTGGCACACTACCCTTTACTAATCATGAAATGCCCAAGTCTCTAGGACTTTCAGAAAAAAAGTTATTCAAAAATATCTCGTACTTTTTTTTTTAGATTTGGTGGTTTCACCATTTTCGAAAGTCGTAGAAGCTTGGGGATGATCCCAATGGATCGGGCTTAGCCACATTAGTGGAGATGGAACCAACTTCCAAGTCTCTATGACCTTCAGAAAAAAAGTTATTGAAGAATATCTTGAACTCCTATAGGTTTTCATTCCTAACCCTAACCCTAATCACAACCCAAAAATGTAACACTAATCACAACCCTAACCCTACCCCTTCCAAAGGTCGTAGAAGCTCGGGGGTGGTACCAATGGAACGGGCATAGCCACATTAGTGGAGATGGAACCAACTTCCAAGTCTCTATGACCTACAGAAAAAAAGTTATTGGAGAATATCTTGACCTCCAACGGGTACTCCTCCCTAACCCTAACCCTAACCCTAATGGCAACCCTAACCCTAACCCTAATGGCAACCCTAACCCTAACCCTAATCACAACCCTAACCCTAATGGCAACCCTAACCCATATTCACCTTAGAGTGAATAACTCTGCGCTGCTTGCTCGAAACATGTTGAAATTCGGCGTGGTTGTGTGGCACACTACCCTTTACTAATCATGAAATGCCCAAGTCTCTAGGACTTTCAGAAAAAAAGTTATTCAAAAATATCTCGTACTTTTTTTTTTAGATTTGGTGGTTTCACCATTTCCGAAAGTCGTAGAAGCTTGGGGATGATCCCAATGGATCGGGCTTAGCCACATTAGTGGAGATGGAACCAACTTCCAAGTCTCTATGACCTTCAGAAAAAAAGTTATTGAAGAATATCTTGAACTCCTATAGGTTTTCATTCCTAACCCTAACCCTAATCACAACCCAAAAATGTAACACTAATCACAACCCTAACCCTACCCCTTCCAAAGGTCGTAGAAGCTCGGGGGTGGTACCAATGGAACGGGCATAGCCACATTAGTGGAGATGGAACCAACTTCCAAGTCTCTATGACCTACAGAAAAAAGTTATTGGAGAATATCTTGACCTCCAACGGGTACTCCTCCCTAACCCTAACCCTAACCCTAATGGCAACCCTAACCCTAACCCTAATGGCAACCCTAACCCTAACCCTAATCACAACCCTAACCCTAATGGCAACCCTAACCCATATTCACCTTAGAGTCAATAACTCTGCGCTGCTTGCTCGAAACATGCTGAAATTCGGTGTGGTTGTGTGGCACACTAGCCTTTACTAATCATGAAATGCCCAAGTCTCTAAGACTTTCAGAAAAAAAGTTATTCAAAAATGTCTCGTACTTTTTTTTTTAGATTTGGTGGTTTCACCATTTCCGAAAGTCGTAGAAGCTTGGGGATGATCCCAATGGATCGGGCTTAGCCACATTAGTGGAGATGGAACCAACTTCCAAGTCTCTATGACCTTCAGAAAAAAAGTTATTGAAGAATATCTTGAACTCCTATAGGTTTTCATTCCTAACCCTAACCCTAATCACAACCCAAAAATGTAACACTAATCACAACCCTAACCCTACCCCTTCCAAAGGTCGTAGAAGCTCGGGGGTGGTACCAATGGAACGGGCATAGCCACATTAGTGGAGATGGAACCAACTTCCAAGTCTCTATGACCTACAGAAAAAAAGTTATTGGAGAATATCTTGACCTCCAACGGGTACTCCTCCCTAACCCTAACCCTAACCCTAATGGCAACCCTAACCCTAACCCTAATGGCAACCCTAACCCTAACCCTAATCACAACCCTAACCCTAATGGCAACCCTAACCCATATTCAACTTAGAGTGAATAACTCTGCGCTGCTTGCTCGAAACATGCTGAAATTCGGTGTGGTTGTGTGGCACACTACCCTTTACTAATCATGAAATGCCCAAGTCTCTAGGACTTTCAGAAAAAAAGTTATTCAAAAATATCTCGTACTTTTTTTTTTAGATTTGGTGGTTTCACCATTTCCGAAAGTCGTAGAAGCTTGGGGATGATCCCAATGGATCGGGCTTAGCCACATTAGTGGAGATGGAACCAACTTCCAAGTCTCTATGACCTTCAGAAAAAAAGTTATTGAAGAATATCTTGAACTCCTATAGGTTTTCATTCCTAACCCTAACCCTAATCACAACCCAAAAATGTAACACTAATCACAACCCTAACCCTACCCCTTCCAAAGGTCGTAGAAGCTCGGGGGTGGTACCAATGGAACGGGCATAGCCACATTAATGGAGATGGAACCAACTTCCAAGTCTCTATGACCTACAGAAAAAAAGTTATTGGAGAATATCTTGACCTCCAACGGGTACTCCTCCCTAACCCTAACCCTAACCCTAATGGCAACCCTAACCCTAACCCTAATGGCAACCCTAACCCTAACCCTAATCACAACCCTAACCCTAATGGCAACCCTAACCCATATTCACCTTAGAGTGAATAACTCTGCGCTGCTTGCTCGAAACATGTTGAAATTCGGCGTGGTTGTGTGGCACACTACCCTTTACTAATCATGAAATGCCCAAGTCTCTAGGACTTTCAGAAAAAAAGTTATTCAAAAATATCTCGTACTTTTTTTTTTAGATTTGGTGGTTTCACCATTTCCGAAAGTCGTAGAAGCTTGGGGATGATCCCAATGGATCGGGCTTAGCCACATTAGTGGAGATGGAACCAACTTCCAAGTCTCTATGACCTTCAGAAAAAAAGTTATTGAAGAATATCTTGAACTCCTATAGGTTTTCATTCCTAACCCTAACCCTAATCACAACCCAAAAATGTAACACTAATCACAACCCTAACCCTACCCCTTCCAAAGGTCGTAGAAGCTCGGGGGTGGTACCAATGGAACGGGCATAGCCACATTAGTGGAGATGGAACCAACTTCCAAGTCTCTATGACCTACAGAAAAAAAGTTATTGGAGAATATCTTGACCTCCAACGGGTACTCCTCCCTAACCCTAACCCTAACCCTAATGGCAACCCTAACCCTAACCCTAATGGCAACCCTAACCCTAACCCTAATCACAACCCTAACCCTAATGGCAACCCTAACCCATATTCAACTTAGAGTGAATAACTCTGCGCTGCTTGCTCGAAACATGCTGAAATTCGGTGTGGTTGTGTGGCACACTACCCTTTACTAATCATGAAATGCCCAAGTCTCTAGGACTTTCAGAAAAAAAGTTATTCAAAAATATCTCGTACTTTTTTTTTTAGATTTGGTGGTTTCACCATTTCCGAAAGTCGTAGAAGCTTGGGGATGATCCCAATGGATCGGGCTTAGCCACATTAGTGGAGATGGAACCAACTTCCAAGTCTCTATGACCTTCAGAAAAAAAGTTATTGAAGAATATCTTGAACTCCTATAGGTTTTCATTCCTAACCCTAACCCTAATCACAACCCAAAAATGTAACACTAATCACAACCCTAACCCTACCCCTTCCAAAGGTCGTAGAAGCTCGGGGGTGGTACCAATGGAACGGGCATAGCCACATTAATGGAGATGGAACCAACTTCCAAGTCTCTATGACCTACAGAAAAAAAGTTATTGGAGAATATCTTGACCTCCAACGGGTACTCCTCCCTAACCCTAACCCTAACCCTAATGGCAACCCTAACCCTAACCCTAATGGCAACCCTAACCCTAACCCTAATCACAACCCTAACCCTAATGGCAACCCTAACCCATATTCACCTTAGAGTCAATAACTCTGCGCTGCTTGCTCGAAACATGCTGAAATTCGGTGTGGTTGTGTGGCACACTACCCTTTACTAATCATGAAATGCCCAAGTCTCTAGGACTTTCAGAAAAAAAGTTATTCAAAAATATCTCATACTTTTTTTTTTAGATTTGGTGGTTTCACCATTTCCGAAAGTCGTAGAAGCTTGGGGATGATCCCAATGGATCGGGCTTAGCCACATTAGTGGAGATGGAACCAACTTCCAAGTCTCTATGACCTTCAGAAAAAAAGTTATTGAAGAATATCTTGAACTCCTATAGGTTTTCATTCCTAACCCTAACCCTAATCACAACCCAAAAATGTAACACTAATCACAACCCTAACCCTACCCCTTCCAAAGGTCGTAGAAGCTCGGGGGTGGTACCAATGGAACGGGCATAGCCACATTAGTGGAGATGGAACCAACTTCCAAGTCTCTATGACCTACAGAAAAAAAGTTATTGGAGAATATCTTGACCTCCAACGGGTACTCCTCCCTAACCCTAACCCTAACCCTAACCCTAACCCTAATGGCAACCCTAACCCTAACCCTAATGGCAACCCTAACCCTAATGGCAACCCTAACCCATATTCACCTTAGAGTGAATAACTCTGCGCTGCTTGCTTGAAACATGCTGAAATTCGGTGTGGTTGTGTGGCACACTACCCTTTACTAATCATGAAATGCCCAAGTCTCTAGGACTTTCAGAAAAAAAGTTATTCAAAAATATCTCGTACTTTTTTTTTTAGATTTGGTGGTCTCACCATTTCCGAAAGTCGTAGAAGCTTGGGGATGATCCCAATGGATCGGGCTTAGCCACATTAGTGGAGATGGAACCAACTTCCAAGTCTCTATGACCTTCAGAAAAAAAGTTATTGAAGAATATCTTGAACTCCTATAGGTTTTCATTCCTAACCCTAACCCTAATCACAACCCAAAAATGTAACACTAATCACAACCCTAACCCTACCCCTTCCAAAGGTCGTAGAAGCTCGGGGGTGGTACCAATGGAACGGGCATAGCCACATTAGTGGAGATGGAACCAACTTCCAAGTCTCTATGACCTACAGAAAAAAAGTTATTGGAGAATATCTTGACCTCCAACGGGTACTCCTCCCTAACCCTAACCCTAACCCTAATGGCAACCCTAACCCTAACCCTAATGGCAACCCTAACCCTAACCCTAATCACAACCCTAACCCTAATGGCAACCCTAACCCATATTCAACTTAGAGTGAATAACTCTGCGCTGCTTGCTCGAAACATGCTGAAATTCGGTGTGGTTGTGTGGCACACTACCCTTTACTAATCATGAAATGCCCAAGTCTCTAGGACTTTCAGAAAAAAAGTTATTCAAAAATATCTCGTACTTTTTTTTTTAGATTTGGTGGTTTCACCATTTCCGAAAGTCGTAGAAGCTTGGGGATGATCCCAATGGATCGGGCTTAGCCACATTAGTGGAGATGGAACCAACTTCCAAGTCTCTATGACCTTCAGAAAAAAAGTTATTGAAGAATATCTTGAACTCCTATAGGTTTTCATTCCTAACCCTAACCCTAATCACAACCCAAAAATGTAACACTAATCACAACCCTAACCCTACCCCTTCCAAAGGTCGTAGAAGCTCGGGGGTGGTACCAATGGAACGGGCATAGCCACATTAATGGAGATGGAACCAACTTCCAAGTCTCTATGACCTACAGAAAAAAAGTTATTGGAGAATATCTTGACCTCCAACGGGTACTCCTCCCTAACCCTAACCCTAACCCTAATGGCAACCCTAACCCTAACCCTAATGGCAACCCTAACCCTAACCCTAATCACAACCCTAACCCTAATGGCAACCCTAACCCATATTCACCTTAGAGTCAATAACTCTGCGCTGCTTGCTCGAAACATGCTGAAATTCGGTGTGGTTGTGTGGCACACTACCCTTTACTAATCATGAAATGCCCAAGTCTCTAGGACTTTCAGAAAAAAAGTTATTCAAAAATATCTCGTACTTTTTTTTTTAGATTTGGTGGTTTCACCATTTCCGAAAGTCGTAGAAGCTTGGGGATGATCCCAATGGATCGGGCTTAGCCACATTAGTGGAGATGGAACCAACTTCCAAGTCTCTATGACCTTCAGAAAAAAAGTTATTGAAGAATATCTTGAACTCCTATAGGTTTTCATTCCTAACCCTAACCCTAATCACAACCCAAAAATGTAACACTAATCACAACCCTAACCCTACCCCTTCCAAAGGTCGTAGAAGCTCGGGGGTGGTACCAATGGAACGGGCATAGCCACATTAGTGGAGATGGAACCAACTTCCAAGTCTCTATGACCTACAGAAAAAAAGTTATTGGAGAATATCTTGACCTCCAACGGGTACTCCTCCCTAACCCTAACCCTAACCCTAATGGCAACCCTAACCCTAACCCTAATGGCAACCCTAACCCTAACCCTAATCACAACCCTAACCCTAATGGCAACCCTAACCCATATTCACCTTAGAGTCAATAACTCTGCGCTGCTTGCTCGAAACATGCTGAAATTCGGTGTGGTTGTGTGGCACACTACCCTTTACTAATCATGAAATGCCCAAGTCTCTAGGACTTTCAGAAAAAAAGTTATTCAAAAATATCTCATACTTTTTTTTTTAGATTTGGTGGTTTCACCATTTCCGAAAGTCGTAGAAGCTTGGGGATGATCCCAATGGATCGGGCTTAGCCACATTAGTGGAGATGGAACCAACTTCCAAGTCTCTATGACCTTCAGAAAAAAAGTTATTGAAGAATATCTTGAACTCCTATAGGTTTTCATTCCTAACCCTAACCCTAATCACAACCCAAAAATGTAACACTAATCACAACCCTAACCCTACCCCTTCCAAAGGTCGTAGAAGCTCGGGGGTGGTACCAATGGAACGGGCATAGCCACATTAGTGGAGATGGAACCAACTTCCAAGTCTCTATGACCTACAGAAAAAAAGTTATTGGAGAATATCTTGACCTCCAACGGGTACTCCTCCCTAACCCTAACCCTAACCCTAACCCTAACCCTAATGGCAACCCTAACCCTAACCCTAATGGCAACCCTAACCCTAATGGCAACCCTAACCCATATTCACCTTAGAGTGAATAACTCTGCGCTGCTTGCTTGAAACATGCTGAAATTCGGTGTGGTTGTGTGGCACACTACCCTTTACTAATCATGAAATGCCCAAGTCTCTAGGACTTTCAGAAAAAAAGTTATTCAAAAATATCTCGTACTTTTTTTTTTAGATTTGGTGGTCTCACCATTTCCGAAAGTCGTAGAAGCTTGGGGATGATCCCAATGGATCGGGCTTAGCCACATTAGTGGAGATGGAACCAACTTCCAAGTCTCTATGACCTTCAGAAAAAAAGTTATTGAAGAATATCTTGAACTCCTATAGGTTTTCATTCCTAACCCTAACCCTAATCACAACCCAAAAATGTAACACTAATCACAACCCTAACCCTACCCCTTCCAAAGGTCGTAGAAGCTCGGGGGTGGTACCAATGGAACGGGCATAGCCACATTAGTGGAGATGGAACCAACTTCCAAGTCTCTATGACCTACAGAAAAAAAGTTATTGGAGAATATCTTGACCTCCAACGGGTACTCCTCCCTAACCCTAACCCTAACCCTAATGGCAACCCTAACCCTAACCCTAATGGCAACCCTAACCCTAACCCTAATCACAACCCTAACCCTAATGGCAACCCTAACCCATATTCAACTTAGAGTGAATAACTCTGCGCTGCTTGCTCGAAACATGCTGAAATTCGGTGTGGTTGTGTGGCACACTACCCTTTACTAATCATGAAATGCCCAAGTCTCTAGGACTTTCAGAAAAAAAGTTATTCAAAAATATCTCGTACTTTTTTTTTTAGATTTGGTGGTTTCACCATTTCCGAAAGTCGTAGAAGCTTGGGGATGATCCCAATGGATCGGGCTTAGCCACATTAGTGGAGATGGAACCAACTTCCAAGTCTCTATGACCTTCAGAAAAAAAGTTATTGAAGAATATCTTGAACTCCTATAGGTTTTCATTCCTAACCCTAACCCTAATCACAACCCAAAAATGTAACACTAATCACAACCCTAACCCTACCCCTTCCAAAGGTCGTAGAAGCTCGGGGGTGGTACCAATGGAACGGGCATAGCCACATTAATGGAGATGGAACCAACTTCCAAGTCTCTATGACCTACAGAAAAAAAGTTATTGGAGAATATCTTGACCTCCAACGGGTACTCCTCCCTAACCCTAACCCTAACCCTAATGGCAACCCTAACCCTAACCCTAATGGCAACCCTAACCCTAACCCTAATCACAACCCTAACCCTAATGGCAACCCTAACCCATATTCACCTTAGAGTCAATAACTCTGCGCTGCTTGCTCGAAACATGCTGAAATTCGGTGTGGTTGTGTGGCACACTACCCTTTACTAATCATGAAATGCCCAAGTCTCTAGGACTTTCAGAAAAAAAGTTATTCAAAAATATCTCGTACTTTTTTTTTTAGATTTGGTGGTTTCACCATTTCCGAAAGTCGTAGAAGCTTGGGGATGATCCCAATGGATCGGGCTTAGCCACATTAGTGGAGATGGAACCAACTTCCAAGTCTCTATGACCTTCAGAAAAAAAGTTATTGAAGAATATCTTGAACTCCTATAGGTTTTCATTCCTAACCCTAACCCTAATCACAACCCAAAAATGTAACACTAATCACAACCCTAACCCTACCCCTTCCAAAGGTCGTAGAAGCTCGGGGGTGGTACCAATGGAACGGGCATAGCCACATTAGTGGAGATGGAACCAACTTCCAAGTCTCTATGACCTACAGAAAAAAAGTTATTGGAGAATATCTTGACCTCCAACGGGTACTCCTCCCTAACCCTAACCCTAACCCTAATGGCAACCCTAACCCTAACCCTAATGGCAACCCTAACCCTAACCCTAATCACAACCCTAACCCTAATGGCAACCCTAACCCATATTCACCTTAGAGTGAATAACTCTGCGCTGCTTGCTCGAAACATGTTGAAATTCGGCGTGGTTGTGTGGCACACTACCCTTTACTAATCATGAAATGCCCAAGTCTCTAGGACTTTCAGAAAAAAAGTTATTCAAAAATATCTCGTACTTTTTTTTTTAGATTTGGTGGTTTCACCATTTCCGAAAGTCGTAGAAGCTTGGGGATGATCCCAATGGATCGGGCTTAGCCACATTAGTGGAGATGGAACCAACTTCCAAGTCTCTATGACCTTCAGAAAAAAAGTTATTGAAGAATATCTTGAACTCCTATAGGTTTTCATTCCTAACCCTAACCCTAATCACAACCCAAAAATGTAACACTAATCACAACCCTAACCCTACCCCTTCCAAAGGTCGTAGAAGCTCGGGGGTGGTACCAATGGAACGGGCATAGCCACATTAGTGGAGATGGAACCAACTTCCAAGTCTCTATGACCTACAGAAAAAAGTTATTGGAGAATATCTTGACCTCCAACGGGTACTCCTCCCTAACCCTAACCCTAACCCTAATGGCAACCCTAACCCTAACCCTAATGGCAACCCTAACCCTAACCCTAATCACAACCCTAACCCTAATGGCAACCCTAACCCATATTCACCTTAGAGTCAATAACTCTGCGCTGCTTGCTCGAAACATGCTGAAATTCGGTGTGGTTGTGTGGCACACTAGCCTTTACTAATCATGAAATGCCCAAGTCTCTAAGACTTTCAGAAAAAAAGTTATTCAAAAATGTCTCGTACTTTTTTTTTTAGATTTGGTGGTTTCACCATTTCCGAAAGTCGTAGAAGCTTGGGGATGATCCCAATGGATCGGGCTTAGCCACATTAGTGGAGATGGAACCAACTTCCAAGTCTCTATGACCTTCAGAAAAAAAGTTATTGAAGAATATCTTGAACTCCTATAGGTTTTCATTCCTAACCCTAACCCTAATCACAACCCAAAAATGTAACACTAATCACAACCCTAACCCTACCCCTTCCAAAGGTCGTAGAAGCTCGGGGGTGGTACCAATGGAACGGGCATAGCCACATTAGTGGAGATGGAACCAACTTCCAAGTCTCTATGACCTACAGAAAAAAAGTTATTGGAGAATATCTTGACCTCCAACGGGTACTCCTCCCTAACCCTAACCCTAACCCTAATGGCAACCCTAACCCTAACCCTAATGGCAACCCTAACCCTAACCCTAATCACAACCCTAACCCTAATGGCAACCCTAACCCATATTCAACTTAGAGTGAATAACTCTGCGCTGCTTGCTCGAAACATGCTGAAATTCGGTGTGGTTGTGTGGCACACTACCCTTTACTAATCATGAAATGCCCAAGTCTCTAGGACTTTCAGAAAAAAAGTTATTCAAAAATATCTCGTACTTTTTTTTTTAGATTTGGTGGTTTCACCATTTCCGAAAGTCGTAGAAGCTTGGGGATGATCCCAATGGATCGGGCTTAGCCACATTAGTGGAGATGGAACCAACTTCCAAGTCTCTATGACCTTCAGAAAAAAAGTTATTGAAGAATATCTTGAACTCCTATAGGTTTTCATTCCTAACCCTAACCCTAATCACAACCCAAAAATGTAACACTAATCACAACCCTAACCCTACCCCTTCCAAAGGTCGTAGAAGCTCGGGGGTGGTACCAATGGAACGGGCATAGCCACATTAGTGGAGATGGAACCAACTTCCAAGTCTCTATGACCTACAGAAAAAAAGTTATTGGAGAATATCTTGACCTCCAACGGGTACTCCTCCCTAACCCTAACCCTAACCCTAATGGCAACCCTAACCCTAACCCTAATGGCAACCCTAACCCTAACCCTAATCACAACCCTAACCCTAATGGCAACCCTAACCCATATTCAACTTAGAGTGAATAACTCTGCGCTGCTTGCTCGAAACATGCTGAAATTCGGTGTGGTTGTGTGGCACACTACCCTTTACTAATCATGAAATGCCCAAGTCTCTAGGACTTTCAGAAAAAAAGTTATTCAAAAATATCTCGTACTTTTTTTTTTAGATTTGGTGGTTTCACCATTTCCGAAAGTCGTAGAAGCTTGGGGATGATCCCAATGGATCGGGCTTAGCCACATTAGTGGAGATGGAACCAACTTCCAAGTCTCTATGACCTTCAGAAAAAAAGTTATTGAAGAATATCTTGAACTCCTATAGGTTTTCATTCCTAACCCTAACCCTAATCACAACCCAAAAATGTAACACTAATCACAACCCTAACCCTACCCCTTCCAAAGGTCGTAGAAGCTCGGGGGTGGTACCAATGGAACGGGCATAGCCACATTAATGGAGATGGAACCAACTTCCAAGTCTCTATGACCTACAGAAAAAAAGTTATTGGAGAATATCTTGACCTCCAACGGGTACTCCTCCCTAACCCTAACCCTAACCCTAATGGCAACCCTAACCCTAACCCTAATGGCAACCCTAACCCTAACCCTAATCACAACCCTAACCCTAATGGCAACCCTAACCCATATTCACCTTAGAGTCAATAACTCTGCGCTGCTTGCTCGAAACATGCTGAAATTCGGTGTGGTTGTGTGGCACACTACCCTTTACTAATCATGAAATGCCCAAGTCTCTAGGACTTTCAGAAAAAAAGTTATTCAAAAATATCTCATACTTTTTTTTTTAGATTTGGTGGTTTCACCATTTCCGAAAGTCGTAGAAGCTTGGGGATGATCCCAATGGATCGGGCTTAGCCACATTAGTGGAGATGGAACCAACTTCCAAGTCTCTATGACCTTCAGAAAAAAAGTTATTGAAGAATATCTTGAACTCCTATAGGTTTTCATTCCTAACCCTAACCCTAATCACAACCCAAAAATGTAACACTAATCACAACCCTAACCCTACCCCTTCCAAAGGTCGTAGAAGCTCGGGGGTGGTACCAATGGAACGGGCATAGCCACATTAGTGGAGATGGAACCAACTTCCAAGTCTCTATGACCTACAGAAAAAAAGTTATTGGAGAATATCTTGACCTCCAACGGGTACTCCTCCCTAACCCTAACCCTAACCCTAACCCTAACCCTAATGGCAACCCTAACCCTAACCCTAATGGCAACCCTAACCCTAATGGCAACCCTAACCCATATTCACCTTAGAGTGAATAACTCTGCGCTGCTTGCTTGAAACATGCTGAAATTCGGTGTGGTTGTGTGGCACACTACCCTTTACTAATCATGAAATGCCCAAGTCTCTAGGACTTTCAGAAAAAAAGTTATTCAAAAATATCTCGTACTTTTTTTTTTAGATTTGGTGGTCTCACCATTTCCGAAAGTCGTAGAAGCTTGGGGATGATCCCAATGGATCGGGCTTAGCCACATTAGTGGAGATGGAACCAACTTCCAAGTCTCTATGACCTTCAGAAAAAAAGTTATTGAAGAATATCTTGAACTCCTATAGGTTTTCATTCCTAACCCTAACCCTAATCACAACCCAAAAATGTAACACTAATCACAACCCTAACCCTACCCCTTCCAAAGGTCGTAGAAGCTCGGGGGTGGTACCAATGGAACGGGCATAGCCACATTAGTGGAGATGGAACCAACTTCCAAGTCTCTATGACCTACAGAAAAAAAGTTATTGGAGAATATCTTGACCTCCAACGGGTACTCCTCCCTAACCCTAACCCTAACCCTAATGGCAACCCTAACCCTAACCCTAATGGCAACCCTAACCCTAACCCTAATCACAACCCTAACCCTAATGGCAACCCTAACCCATATTCAACTTAGAGTGAATAACTCTGCGCTGCTTGCTCGAAACATGCTGAAATTCGGTGTGGTTGTGTGGCACACTACCCTTTACTAATCATGAAATGCCCAAGTCTCTAGGACTTTCAGAAAAAAAGTTATTCAAAAATATCTCGTACTTTTTTTTTTAGATTTGGTGGTTTCACCATTTCCGAAAGTCGTAGAAGCTTGGGGATGATCCCAATGGATCGGGCTTAGCCACATTAGTGGAGATGGAACCAACTTCCAAGTCTCTATGACCTTCAGAAAAAAAGTTATTGAAGAATATCTTGAACTCCTATAGGTTTTCATTCCTAACCCTAACCCTAATCACAACCCAAAAATGTAACACTAATCACAACCCTAACCCTACCCCTTCCAAAGGTCGTAGAAGCTCGGGGGTGGTACCAATGGAACGGGCATAGCCACATTAATGGAGATGGAACCAACTTCCAAGTCTCTATGACCTACAGAAAAAAAGTTATTGGAGAATATCTTGACCTCCAACGGGTACTCCTCCCTAACCCTAACCCTAACCCTAATGGCAACCCTAACCCTAACCCTAATGGCAACCCTAACCCTAACCCTAATCACAACCCTAACCCTAATGGCAACCCTAACCCATATTCACCTTAGAGTCAATAACTCTGCGCTGCTTGCTCGAAACATGCTGAAATTCGGTGTGGTTGTGTGGCACACTACCCTTTACTAATCATGAAATGCCCAAGTCTCTAGGACTTTCAGAAAAAAAGTTATTCAAAAATATCTCGTACTTTTTTTTTTAGATTTGGTGGTTTCACCATTTCCGAAAGTCGTAGAAGCTTGGGGATGATCCCAATGGATCGGGCTTAGCCACATTAGTGGAGATGGAACCAACTTCCAAGTCTCTATGACCTTCAGAAAAAAAGTTATTGAAGAATATCTTGAACTCCTATAGGTTTTCATTCCTAACCCTAACCCTAATCACAACCCAAAAATGTAACACTAATCACAACCCTAACCCTACCCCTTCCAAAGGTCGTAGAAGCTCGGGGGTGGTACCAATGGAACGGGCATAGCCACATTAGTGGAGATGGAACCAACTTCCAAGTCTCTATGACCTACAGAAAAAAAGTTATTGGAGAATATCTTGACCTCCAACGGGTACTCCTCCCTAACCCTAACCCTAACCCTAACCCTAACCCTAATGGCAACCCTAACCCTAACCCTAATGGCAACCCTAACCCTAATGGCAACCCTAACCCATATTCACCTTAGAGTGAATAACTCTGCGCTGCTTGCTTGAAACATGCTGAAATTCGGTGTGGTTGTGTGGCACACTACCCTTTACTAATCATGAAATGCCCAAGTCTCTAGGACTTTCAGAAAAAAAGTTATTCAAAAATATCTCGTACTTTTTTTTTTAGATTTGGTGGTCTCACCATTTCCGAAAGTCGTAGAAGCTTGGGGATGATCCCAATGGATCGGGCTTAGCCACATTAGTGGAGATGGAACCAACTTCCAAGTCTCTATGACCTTCAGAAAAAAAGTTATTGAAGAATATCTTGAACTCCTATAGGTTTTCATTCCTAACCCTAACCCTAATCACAACCCAAAAATGTAACACTAATCACAACCCTAACCCTACCCCTTCCAAAGGTCGTAGAAGCTCGGGGGTGGTACCAATGGAACGGGCATAGCCACATTAGTGGAGATGGAACCAACTTCCAAGTCTCTATGACCTACAGAAAAAAAGTTATTGAAGAATATCTTGAACTCCTATAGGTTTTCATTCCTAACCCTAACCCTAATCACAACCCAAAAATGTAACACTAATCACAACCCTAACCCTACCCCTTCCAAAGGTCGTAGAAGCTCGGGGGTGGTACCAATGGAACGGGCATAGCCACATTAGTGGAGATGGAACCAACTTCCAAGTCTCTATGACCTACAGAAAAAAAGTTATTGGAGAATATCTTGACCTCCAACGGGTACTCCTCCCTAACCCTAACCCTAACCCTAATGGCAACCCTAACCCTAACCCTAATGGCAACCCTAACCCTAACCCTAATCACAACCCTAACCCTAATGGCAACCCTAACCCATATTCACCTTAGAGTGAATAACTCTGCGCTGCTTGCTCGAAACATGCTGAAATTCGGTGTGGTTGTGTGGCACACTACCCTTTACTAATCATGAAATGCCCAAGTCTCTAGGACTTTCAGAAAAAAAGTTATTCAAAAATATCTCGTACTTTTTTTTTTAGATTTGGTGGTTTCACCATTTCCGAAAGTCGTAGAAGCTTGGGGATGATCCCAATGGATCGGGCTTAGCCACATTAGTGGAGATGGAACCAACTTCCAAGTCTCTATGACCTTCAGAAAAAAAGTTATTGAAGAATATCTTGAACTCCTATAGGTTTTCATTCCTAACCCTAACCCTAATCACAACCCAAAAATGTAACACTAATCACAACCCTAACCCTACCCCTTCCAAAGGTCGTAGAAGCTCGGGGGTGGTACCAATGGAACGGGCATAGCCACATTAGTGGAGATGGAACCAACTTCCAAGTCTCTATGACCTACAGAAAAAAAGTTATTGGAGAATATCTTGACCTCCAACGGGTACTCCTCCCTAACCCTAACCCTAACCCTAATGGCAACCCTAACCCTAACCCTAATGGCAACCCTAACCCTAACCCTAATCACAACCCTAACCCTAATGGCAACCCTAACCCATATTCACCTTAGAGTGAATAACTCTGCGCTGCTTGCTCGAAACATGCTGAAATTCGGTGTGGTTGTGTGGCACACTACCCTTTACTAATCATGAAATGCCCAAGTCTCTAGGACTTTCAGAAAAAAAGTTATTCAAAAATATCTCGTACTTTTTTTTTTTAGATTTGGTGGTTTCACCATTTCCGAAAGTCGTAGAAGCTTGGGGATGATCCCAATGGATCGGGCTTAGCCACATTAGTGGAGATGGAACCAACTTCCAAGTCTCTATGACCTTCAGAAAAAAAGTTATTGAAGAATATCTTGAACTCCTATAGGTTTTCATTCCTAACCCTAACCCTAATCACAACCCAAAAATGTAACACTAATCACAACCCTAACCCTACCCCTTCCAAAGGTCGTAGAAGCTCGGGGGTGGTACCAATGGAACGGGCATAGCCACATTAGTGGAGATGGAACCAACTTCCAAGTCTCTATGACCTACAGAAAAAAAGTTATTGGAGAATATCTTGACCTCCAACGGGTACTCCTCCCTAACCCTAACCCTAACCCTAATGGCAACCCTAACCCTAACCCTAATGGCAACCCTAACCCTAACCCTAATCACAACCCTAACCCTAATGGCAACCCTAACCCATATTCACCTTAGAGTGAATAACTCTGCGCTGCTTGCTCGAAACATGCTGAAATTCGGTGTGGTTGTGTGGCACACTACCCTTTACTAATCATGAAATGCCCAAGTCTCTAGGACTTTCAGAAAAAAAGTTATTCAAAAATATCTCGTACTTTTTTTTTTAGATTTGGTGGTTTCACCATTTCCGAAAGTCGTAGAAGCTTGGGGATGATCCCAATGGATCGGGCTTAGCCACATTAGTGGAGATGGAACCAACTTCCAAGTCTCTATGACCTTCAGAAAAAAAGTTATTGAAGAATATCTTGAACTCCTATAGGTTTTCATTCCTAACCCTAACCCTAATCACAACCCAAAAATGTAACACTAATCACAACCCTAACCCTACCCCTTCCAAAGGTCGTAGAAGCTCGGGGGTGGTACCAATGGAACGGGCATAGCCACATTAGTGGAGATGGAACCAACTTCCAAGTCTCTATGACCTTCAGAAAAAAAGTTATTGAAGAATATCTTGAACTCCTATAGGTTTTCATTCCTAACCCTAACCCTAATCACAACCCAAAAATGTAACACTAATCACAACCCTAACCCTACCCCTTCCAAAGGTCGTAGAAGCTCGGGGGTGGTACCAATGGAACGGGCATAGCCACATTAGTGGAGATGGAACCAACTTCCAAGTCTCTATGACCTACAGAAAAAAAGTTATTGGAGAATATCTTGACCTCCAATGGGTACTCCTCCCTAACCCTAACCCTAACCCTAATGGCAACCCTAACCCTAACCCTAATGGCAACCCTAACCCTAACCCTAATCACAACCCTAACCCTAATGGCAACCCTAACCCATATTCACCTTAGAGTGAATAACTCTGCGCTGCTTGCTCGAAACATGCTGAAATTCGGTGTGGTTGTGTGGCACACTACCCTTTACTAATCATGAAATGCCCAAGTCTCTAGGACTTTCAGAAAAAAAGTTATTCAAAAATATCTCGTACTTTTTTTTTTAAGATTTGGTGGTTTCACCATTTCCGAAAGTCGTAGAAGCTTGGGGATGATCCCAATGGATCGGGCTTAGCCACATTAGTGGAGATGGAACCAACTTCCAAGTCTCTATGACCTTCAGAAAAAAAGTTATTGAAGAATATCTTGAACTCCTATAGGTTTTCATTCCTAACCCTAACCCTAATCACAACCCAAAAATGTAACACTAATCACAACCCTAACCCTACCCCTTCCAAAGGTCGTAGAAGCTCGGGGGTGGTACCAATGGAACGGGCATAGCCACATTAGTGGAGATGGAACCAACTTCCAAGTCTCTATGACCTACAGAAAAAAAGTTATTGGAGAATATCTTGACCTCCAACGGGTACTCCTCCCTAACCCTAACCCTAACCCTAATGGCAACCCTAACCCTAACCCTAATGGCAACCCTAACCCTAACCCTAATCACAACCCTAACCCTAATGGCAACCCTAACCCATATTCACCTTAGAGTGAATAACTCTGCGCTGCTTGCTCGAAACATGCTGAAATTCGGTGTGGTTGTGTGGCACACTACCCTTTACTAATCATGAAATGCCCAAGTCTCTAGGACTTTCAGAAAAAAAGTTATTCAAAAATATCTCGTACTTTTTTTTTTAGATTTGGTGGTTTCACCATTTCCGAAAGTCGTAGAAGCTTGGGGATGATCCCAATGGATCGGGCTTAGCCACATTAGTGGAAATGGAACCAACTTCCAAGTCTCTATGACCTTCAGAAAAAAAGTTATTGAAGAATATCTTGAACTCCTATAGGTTTTCATTTCTAACCCTAACCCTAATCACAACCCAAAAATGTAACACTAATCACAACCCTAACCCTACCCCTTCCAAAGGTCGTAGAAGCTCGGGGGTGGTACCAATGGAACGGGCATAGCCACATTAGTGGAGATGGAACCAACTTCCAAGTCTCTATGACCTACAGAAAAAAAGTTATTGGAGAATATCTTGACCTCCAACGGGTACTCCTCCCTAACCCTAACCCTAACCCTAATGGCAACCCTAACCCTAACCCTAATGGCAACCCTAACCCTAACCCTAATCACAACCCTAACCCTAATGGCAACCCTAACCCATATTCACCTTAGAGTGAATAACTCTGCGCTGCTTGCTCGAAACATGCTGAAATTCAGTGTGGTTGTGTGGCACACTACCCTTTACTAATCATGAAATGCCCAAGTCTCTAGGACTTTCAGAAAAAAAGTTATTCAAAAATATCTCGTACTTTTTTTTTTAGATTTGGTGGTTTCACCATTTCCGAAAGTCGTAGAAGCTTGGGGATGATCCCAATGGATCGGGCTTAGCCACATTAGTGCAGATGGAACCAACTTCCAAGTCTCTATGACCTTCAGAAAAAAAGTTATTGAAGAATATCTTGAACTCCTATAGGTTTTCATTCCTAACCCTAACCCTAATCACAACCCAAAAATGTAACACTAATCACAACCCTAACCCTACCCCTTCCAAAGGTCGTAGAAGCTCGGGGGTGGTACCAATGGAACGGGCATAGCCACATTAGTGGAGATGGAACCAACTTCCAAGTCTCTATGACCTACAGAAAAAAAGTTATTGGAGAATATCTTGACCTCCAACGGGTACTCCTCCCTAACCCTAACCCTAACCCTAATGGCAACCCTAACCCTAACCCTAATGGCAACCCTAACCCTAACCCTAATCACAACCCTAACCCTAATGGCAACCCTAACCCATATTCACCTTAGAGTCAATAACTCTGCGCTGCTTGCTCGAAACATGCTGAAATTCGGTGTGGTTGTGTGGCACACTACCCTTTACTAATCATGAAATGCCCAAGTCTCTAGGACTTTCAGAAAAAAAGTTATTCAAAAATATCTCGTACTTTTTTTTTTAGATTTGGTGGTTTCACCATTTCCGAAAGTCGTAGAAGCTTGGGGATGATCCCAATGGATCGGGCTTAGCCACATTAGTGGAGATGGAACCAACTTCCAAGTCTCTATGACCTTCAGAAAAAAAGTTATTGAAGAATATCTTGAACTCCTATAGGTTTTCATTCCTAACCCTAACCCTAATCACAACCCAAAAATGTAACACTAATCACAACCCTAACCCTACCCCTTCCAAAGGTCGTAGAAGCTCGGGGGTGGTACCAATGGAACGGGCATAGCCACATTAGTGGAGATGGAACCAACTTCCAAGTCTCTATGACCTACAGAAAAAAAGTTATTGGAGAATATCTTGACCTCCAACGGGTACTCCTCCCTAACCCTAACCCTAACCCTAATGGCAACCCTAACCCTAACCCTAATGGCAACCCTAACCCTAACCCTAATCACAACCCTAACCCTAATGGCAACCCTAACCCATATTCACCTTAGAGTGAATAACTCTGCGCTGCTTGCTCGAAACATGCTGAAATTCGGTGTGGTTGTGTGGCACACTACCCTTTACTAATCATGAAATGCCCAAGTCTCTAGGACTTTCAGAAAAAAAGTTATTCAAAAATATCTCGTACTTTTTTTTTTAGATTTGGTGGTTTCACCATTTCCGAAAGTCGTAGAAGCTTGGGGATGATCCCAATGGATCGGGCTTAGCCACATTAGTGGAGATGGAACCAACTTCCAAGTCTCTATGACCTTCAGAAAAAAAGTTATTGAAGAATATCTTGAACTCCTATAGGTTTTCATTCCTAACCCTAACCCTAATCACAACCCAAAAATGTAACACTAATCACAACCCTAACCCTACCCCTTCCAAAGGTCGTAGAAGCTCGGGGGTGGTACCAATGGAACGGGCATAGCCACATTAGTGGAGATGGAACCAACTTCCAAGTCTCTATGACCTACAGAAAAAAAGTTATTGGAGAATATCTTGACCTCCAACGGGTACTCCTCCCTAACCCTAACCCTAACCCTAATGGCAACCCTAACCCTAACCCTAATGGCAACCCTAACCCTAACCCTAATCACAACCCTAACCCTAATGGCAACCCTAACCCATATTCACCTTAGAGTCAATAACTCTGCGCTGCTTGCTCGAAACATGCTGAAATTCGGTGTGGTTGTGTGGCACACTACCCTTTACTAATCATGAAATGCCCAAGTCTCTAGGACTTTCAGAAAAAAAGTTATTCAAAAATATCTCGTACTTTTTTTTTTAGATTTGGTGGTTTCACCATTTCCGAAAGTCGTAGAAGCTTGGGGATGATCCCAATGGATCGGGCTTAGCCACATTAGTGGAGATGGAACCAACTTCCAAGTCTCTATGACCTTCAGAAAAAAAGTTATTGAAGAATATCTTGAACTCCTATAGGTTTTCATTCCTAACCCTAACCCTAATCACAACCCAAAAATGTAACACTAATCACAACCCTAACCCTACCCCTTCCAAAGGTCGTAGAAGCTCGGGGGTGGTACCAATGGAACGGGCATAGCCACATTAGTGGAGATGGAACCAACTTCCAAGTCTCTATGACCTACAGAAAAAAAGTTATTGGAGAATATCTTGACCTCCAACGGGTACTCCTCCCTAACCCTAACCCTAACCCTAATGGCAACCCTAACCCTAACCCTAATGGCAACCCTAACCCTAACCCTAATCACAACCCTAACCCTAATGGCAACCCTAACCCATATTCACCTTAGAGTGAATAACTCTGCGCTGCTTGCTCGAAACATGCTGAAATTCGGTGTGGTTGTGTGGCACACTACCCTTTACTAATCATGAAATGCCCAAGTCTCTAGGACTTTCAGAAAAAAAGTTATTCAAAAATATCTCGTACTTTTTTTTTTAGATTTGGTGGTTTCACCATTTCCGAAAGTCGTAGAAGCTTGGGGATGATCCCAATGGATCGGGCTTAGCCACATTAGTGGAGATGGAACCAACTTCCAAGTCTCTATGACCTTCAGAAAAAAAGTTATTGAAGAATATCTTGAACTCCTATAGGTTTTCATTCCTAACCCTAACCCTAATCACAACCCAAAAATGTAACACTAATCACAACCCTAACCCTACCCCTTCCAAAGGTCGTAGAAGCTCGGGGGTGGTACCAATGGAACGGGCATAGCCACATTAGTGGAGATGGAACCAACTTCCAAGTCTCTATGACCTACAGAAAAAAAGTTATTGGAGAATATCTTGACCTCCAACGGGTACTCCTCCCTAACCCTAACCCTAACCCTAATGGCAACCCTAACCCTAACCCTAATGGCAACCCTAACCCTAACCCTAATCACAACCCTAACCCTAATGGCAACCCTAACCCATATTCACCTTAGAGTGAATAACTCTGCGCTGCTTGCTCGAAACATGCTGAAATTCGGTGTGGTTGTGTGGCACACTACCCTTTACTAATCATGAAATGCCCAAGTCTCTAGGACTTTCAGAAAAAAAGTTATTCAAAAATATCTCGTACTTTTTTTTTTAGATTTGGTGGTTTCACCATTTCCGAAAGTCGTAGAAGCTTGGGGATGATCCCAATGGATCGGGCTTAGCCACATTAGTGGAGATGGAACCAACTTCCAAGTCTCTATGACCTTCAGAAAAAAAGTTATTGAAGAATATCTTGAACTCCTATAGGTTTTCATTCCTAACCCTAACCCTAATCACAACCCAAAAATGTAACACTAATCACAACCCTAACCCTACCCCTTCCAAAGGTCGTAGAAGCTCGGGGGTGGTACCAATGGAACGGGCATAGCCACATTAGTGGAGATGGAACCAACTTCCAAGTCTCTATGACCTACAGAAAAAAAGTTATTGGAGAATATCTTGACCTCCAACGGGTACTCCTCCCTAACCCTAACCCTAACCCTAATGGCAACCCTAACCCTAACCCTAATGGCAACCCTAACCCTAACCCTAATCACAACCCTAACCCTAATGGCAACCCTAACCCATATTCACCTTAGAGTCAATAACTCTGCGCTGCTTGCTCGAAACATGCTGAAATTCGGTGTGGTTGTGTGGCACACTACCCTTTACTAATCATGAAATGCCCAAGTCTCTAGGACTTTCAGAAAAAAAGTTATTCAAAAATATCTCGTACTTTTTTTTTTAGATTTGGTGGTTTCACCATTTCCGAAAGTCGTAGAAGCTTGGGGATGATCCCAATGGATCGGGCTTAGCCACATTAGTGGAGATGGAACCAACTTCCAAGTCTCTATGACCTTCAGAAAAAAAGTTATTGAAGAATATCTTGAACTCCTATAGGTTTTCATTCCTAACCCTAACCCTAATCACAACCCAAAAATGTAACACTAATCACAACCCTAACCCTACCCCTTCCAAAGGTCGTAGAAGCTCGGGGGTGGTACCAATGGAACGGGCATAGCCACATTAGTGGAGATGGAACCAACTTCCAAGTCTCTATGACCTACAGAAAAAAAGTTATTGGAGAATATCTTGACCTCCAACGGGTACTCCTCCCTAACCCTAACCCTAACCCTAATGGCAACCCTAACCCTAACCCTAATGGCAACCCTAACCCTAACCCTAATCACAACCCTAACCCTAATGGCAACCCTAACCCATATTCACCTTAGAGTGAATAACTCTGCGCTGCTTGCTCGAAACATGCTGAAATTCGGTGTGGTTGTGTGGCACACTACCCTTTACTAATCATGAAATGCCCAAGTCTCTAGGACTTTCAGAAAAAAAGTTATTCAAAAATATCTCGTACTTTTTTTTTTAGATTTGGTGGTTTCACCATTTCCGAAAGTCGTAGAAGCTTGGGGATGATCCCAATGGATCGGGCTTAGCCACATTAGTGGAGATGGAACCAACTTCCAAGTCTCTATGACCTTCAGAAAAAAAGTTATTGAAGAATATCTTGAACTCCTATAGGTTTTCATTCCTAACCCTAACCCTAATCACAACCCAAAAATGTAACACTAATCACAACCCTAACCCTACCCCTTCCAAAGGTCGTAGAAGCTCGGGGGTGGTACCAATGGAACGGGCATAGCCACATTAGTGGAGATGGAACCAACTTCCAAGTCTCTATGACCTACAGAAAAAAAGTTATTGGAGAATATCTTGACCTCCAACGGGTACTCCTCCCTAACCCTAACCCTAACCCTAATGGCAACCCTAACCCTAACCCTAATGGCAACCCTAACCCTAACCCTAATCACAACCCTAACCCTAATGGCAACCCTAACCCATATTCACCTTAGAGTCAATAACTCTGCGCTGCTTGCTCGAAACATGCTGAAATTCGGTGTGGTTGTGTGGCACACTACCCTTTACTAATCATGAAATGCCCAAGTCTCTAGGACTTTCAGAAAAAAAGTTATTCAAAAATATCTCGTACTTTTTTTTTTAGATTTGGTGGTTTCACCATTTCCGAAAGTCGTAGAAGCTTGGGGATGATCCCAATGGATCGGGCTTAGCCACATTAGTGGAGATGGAACCAACTTCCAAGTCTCTATGACCTTCAGAAAAAAAGTTATTGAAGAATATCTTGAACTCCTATAGGTTTTCATTCCTAACCCTAACCCTAATCACAACCCAAAAATGTAACACTAATCACAACCCTAACCCTACCCCTTCCAAAGGTCGTAGAAGCTCGGGGGTGGTACCAATGGAACGGGCATAGCCACATTAGTGGAGATGGAACCAACTTCCAAGTCTCTATGACCTACAGAAAAAAAGTTATTGGAGAATATCTTGACCTCCAACGGGTACTCCTCCCTAACCCTAACCCTAACCCTAATGGCAACCCTAACCCTAACCCTAATGGCAACCCTAACCCTAACCCTAATCACAACCCTAACCCTAATGGCAACCCTAACCCATATTCACCTTAGAGTGAATAACTCTGCGCTGCTTGCTCGAAACATGCTGAAATTCGGTGTGGTTGTGTGGCACACTACCCTTTACTAATCATGAAATGCCCAAGTCTCTAGGACTTTCAGAAAAAAAGTTATTCAAAAATATCTCGTACTTTTTTTTTTAGATTTGGTGGTTTCACCATTTCCGAAAGTCGTAGAAGCTTGGGGATGATCCCAATGGATCGGGCTTAGCCACATTAGTGGAGATGGAACCAACTTCCAAGTCTCTATGACCTTCAGAAAAAAAGTTATTGAAGAATATCTTGAACTCCTATAGGTTTTCATTCCTAACCCTAACCCTAATCACAACCCAAAAATGTAACACTAATCACAACCCTAACCCTACCCCTTCCAAAGGTCGTAGAAGCTCGGGGGTGGTACCAATGGAACGGGCATAGCCACATTAGTGGAGATGGAACCAACTTCCAAGTCTCTATGACCTACAGAAAAAAAGTTATTGGAGAATATCTTGACCTCCAACGGGTACTCCTCCCTAACCCTAACCCTAACCCTAATGGCAACCCTAACCCTAACCCTAATGGCAACCCTAACCCTAACCCTAATCACAACCCTAACCCTAATGGCAACCCTAACCCATATTCACCTTAGAGTCAATAACTCTGCGCTGCTTGCTCGAAACATGCTGAAATTCGGTGTGGTTGTGTGGCACACTACCCTTTACTAATCATGAAATGCCCAAGTCTCTAGGACTTTCAGAAAAAAAGTTATTCAAAAATATCTCGTACTTTTTTTTTTAGATTTGGTGGTTTCACCATTTCCGAAAGTCGTAGAAGCTTGGGGATGATCCCAATGGATCGGGCTTAGCCACATTAGTGGAGATGGAACCAACTTCCAAGTCTCTATGACCTTCAGAAAAAAAGTTATTGAAGAATATCTTGAACTCCTATAGGTTTTCATTCCTAACCCTAACCCTAATCACAACCCAAAAATGTAACACTAATCACAACCCTAACCCTACCCCTTCCAAAGGTCGTAGAAGCTCGGGGGTGGTACCAATGGAACGGGCATAGCCACATTAGTGGAGATGGAACCAACTTCCAAGTCTCTATGACCTACAGAAAAAAAGTTATTGGAGAATATCTTGACCTCCAACGGGTACTCCTCCCTAACCCTAACCCTAACCCTAATGGCAACCCTAACCCTAACCCTAATGGCAACCCTAACCCTAACCCTAATCACAACCCTAACCCTAATGGCAACCCTAACCCATATTCACCTTAGAGTGAATAACTCTGCGCTGCTTGCTCGAAACATGCTGAAATTCGGTGTGGTTGTGTGGCACACTACCCTTTACTAATCATGAAATGCCCAAGTCTCTAGGACTTTCAGAAAAAAAGTTATTCAAAAATATCTCGTACTTTTTTTTTTAGATTTGGTGGTTTCACCATTTCCGAAAGTCGTAGAAGCTTGGGGATGATCCCAATGGATCGGGCTTAGCCACATTAGTGGAGATGGAACCAACTTCCAAGTCTCTATGACCTTCAGAAAAAAAGTTATTGAAGAATATCTTGAACTCCTATAGGTTTTCATTCCTAACCCTAACCCTAATCACAACCCAAAAATGTAACACTAATCACAACCCTAACCCTACCCCTTCCAAAGGTCGTAGAAGCTCGGGGGTGGTACCAATGGAACGGGCATAGCCACATTAGTGGAGATGGAACCAACTTCCAAGTCTCTATGACCTACAGAAAAAAAGTTATTGGAGAATATCTTGACCTCCAACGGGTACTCCTCCCTAACCCTAACCCTAACCCTAATGGCAACCCTAACCCTAACCCTAATGGCAACCCTAACCCTAACCCTAATCACAACCCTAACCCTAATGGCAACCCTAACCCATATTCACCTTAGAGTGAATAACTCTGCGCTGCTTGCTCGAAACATGCTGAAATTCGGTGTGGTTGTGTGGCACACTACCCTTTACTAATCATGAAATGCCCAAGTCTCTAGGACTTTCAGAAAAAAAGTTATTCAAAAATATCTCGTACTTTTTTTTTTAGATTTGGTGGTTTCACCATTTCCGAAAGTCGTAGAAGCTTGGGGATGATCCCAATGGATCGGGCTTAGCCACATTAGTGGAGATGGAACCAACTTCCAAGTCTCTATGACCTTCAGAAAAAAAGTTATTGAAGAATATCTTGAACTCCTATAGGTTTTCATTCCTAACCCTAACCCTAATCACAACCCAAAAATGTAACACTAATCACAACCCTAACCCTACCCCTTCCAAAGGTCGTAGAAGCTCGGGGGTGGTACCAATGGAACGGGCATAGCCACATTAGTGGAGATGGAACCAACTTCCAAGTCTCTATGACCTACAGAAAAAAAGTTATTGGAGAATATCTTGACCTCCAACGGGTACTCCTCCCTAACCCTAACCCTAACCCTAATGGCAACCCTAACCCTAACCCTAATGGCAACCCTAACCCTAACCCTAATCACAACCCTAACCCTAATGGCAACCCTAACCCATATTCACCTTAGAGTCAATAACTCTGCGCTGCTTGCTCGAAACATGCTGAAATTCGGTGTGGTTGTGTGGCACACTACCCTTTACTAATCATGAAATGCCCAAGTCTCTAGGACTTTCAGAAAAAAAGTTATTCAAAAATATCTCGTACTTTTTTTTTTAGATTTGGTGGTTTCACCATTTCCGAAAGTCGTAGAAGCTTGGGGATGATCCCAATGGATCGGGCTTAGCCACATTAGTGGAGATGGAACCAACTTCCAAGTCTCTATGACCTTCAGAAAAAAAGTTATTGAAGAATATCTTGAACTCCTATAGGTTTTCATTCCTAACCCTAACCCTAATCACAACCCAAAAATGTAACACTAATCACAACCCTAACCCTACCCCTTCCAAAGGTCGTAGAAGCTCGGGGGTGGTACCAATGGAACGGGCATAGCCACATTAGTGGAGATGGAACCAACTTCCAAGTCTCTATGACCTACAGAAAAAAAGTTATTGGAGAATATCTTGACCTCCAACGGGTACTCCTCCCTAACCCTAACCCTAACCCTAATGGCAACCCTAACCCTAACCCTAATGGCAACCCTAACCCTAACCCTAATCACAACCCTAACCCTAATGGCAACCCTAACCCATATTCACCTTAGAGTCAATAACTCTGCGCTGCTTGCTCGAAACATGCTGAAATTCGGTGTGGTTGTGTGGCACACTACCCTTTACTAATCATGAAATGCCCAAGTCTCTAGGACTTTCAGAAAAAAAGTTATTCAAAAATATCTCGTACTTTTTTTTTTAGATTTGGTGGTTTCACCATTTCCGAAAGTCGTAGAAGCTTGGGGATGATCCCAATGGATTGGGCTTAGCCACATTAGTGGAGATGGAACCAACTTCCAAGTCTCTATGACCTTCAGAAAAAAAGTTATTGAAGAATATCTTGAACTCCTATAGGTTTACATTCCTAACCCTAACCCTAATCACAACCCAAAAATGTAACACTAATCACAACCCTAACCCTACCCCTTCCAAAGGTCGTAGAAGCTCGGGGGTGGTACCAATGGAACGGGCATAGCCACATTAGTGGAGATGGAACCAACTTCCAAGTCTCTATGACCTACAGAAAAAAAGTTATTGGAGAATATCTTGACCTCCAACGGGTACTCCTCCCTAACCCTAACCCTAACCCTAATGGCAACCCTAACCCTAACCCTAATGGCAACCCTAACCCTAACCCTAATCACAACCCTAACCCTAATGGCAACCCTAACCCATATTCACCTTAGAGTGAATAACTCTGCGCTGCTTGCTCGAAACATGCTGAAATTCGGTGTGGTTGTGTGGCACACTACCCTTTACTAATCATGAAATGCCCAAGTCTCTAAGACTTTCAGAAGAAAAGTTATTCAAAAATATCTCGTACTTTTTTTTTTAGATTTGGTGGTTTCACCATTTCCGAAAGTCGTAGAAGCTTGGGGATGATCCCAATGGATCGGGCTTAGCCACATTAGTGGAGATGGAACCAACTTCCAAGTCTCTATGACCTTCAGAAAAAAAGTTATTGAAGAATATCTTGAACTCCTATAGGTTTTCATTCCTAACCCTAACCCTAATCACACCCCAAAAATGTAACACTAATCACAACCCTAACCCTACCCCTTCCAAAGGTCGTAGAAGCTCGGGGGTGGTACCAATGGAACGGGCATAGCCACATTAGTGGAGATGGAACCAACTTCCAAGTCTCTATGACCTACAGAAAAAAAGTTATTGGAGAATATCTTGACCTCCAACGGGTACTCCTCCCTAACCCTAACCCTAACCCTAATGGCAACCCTAACCCTAACCCTAATGGCAACCCTAACCCTAACCCTAATCACAACCCTAACCCTAATGGCAACCCTAACCCATATTCACCTTAGAGTGAATAACTCTGCGCTGCTTGCTCAAAACATGCTGAAATTCGGTGTGGTTGTGTGGCACACTACCCTTTACTAATCATGAAATGCCCAAGTATCTAGGACTTTCAGAAAAAAAGTTATTCAAAAATATCTCGTACTTTTTTTTTTAGATTTGGTGGTTTCACCATTTCCGAAAGTCGTAGAAGCTTGGGGATGATCCCAATGGATCGGGCTTAGCCACATTAGTGGAGATGGAACCAACTTCCAAGTCTCTATGACCTTCAGAAAAAAAGTTATTGAAGAATATCTTGAACTCCTATAGGTTTTCATTCCTAACCCTAACCCTAATCACAACCCAAAAATGTAACACTAATCACAACCCTAACCCTACCCCTTCCAAAGGTCGTAGAAGCTCGGGGGTGGTACCAATGGAACGGGCATAGCCACATTAGTGGAGATGGAACCAACTTCCAAGTCTCTATGACCTACAGAAAAAAAGTTATTGGAGAATATCTTGACCTCCAACGGGTACTCCTCCCTAACCCTAACCCTAATGGCAACCCTAACCCTAACCCTAATGGCAACCCTAACCCTAACCCTAATCACAACCCTAACCCTAATGGCAACCCTAACCCATATTCACCTTAGAGTGAATAACTCTGCGCTGCTTGCTCGAAACATGCTGAAATTCGGTGTGGTTGTGTGGCACACTACCCTTTACTAATCATGAAATGCCCAAGTCTCTAGGACTTTCAGAAAAAAAGTTATTCAAAAATATCTCGTACTTTTTTTTTTAGATTTGGTGGTTTCACCATTTCCGAAAGTCGTAGAAGCTTGGGGATGATCCCAATGGATCGGGCTTAGCCACATTAGTGGAGATGGAACCAACTTCCAAGTCTCTATGACCTTCAGAAAAAAAGTTATTGAAGAATATCTTGAACTCCTATAGGTTTTCATTCCTAACCCTAACCCTAATCACAACCCAAAAATGTAACACTAATCACAACCCTAACCCTACCCCTTCCAAAGGTCGTAGAAGCTCGGGGGTGGTACCAATGGAACGGGCATAGCCACATTAGTGGAGATGGAACCAACTTCCAAGTCTCTATGACCTACAGAAAAAAAGTTATTGGAGAATATCTTGACCTCCAACGGGTACTCCTCCCTAACCCTAACCCTAACCCTAATGGCAACCCTAACCCTAACCCTAATGGCAACCCTAACCCTAACCCTAATCACAACCCTAACCCTAATGGCAACCCTAACCCATATTCACCTTAGAGTGAATAACTCTGCGCTGCTTGCTCAAAACATGCTGAAATTCGGTGTGGTTGTGTGGCACACTACCCTTTACTAATCATGAAATGCCCAAGTATCTAGGACTTTCAGAAAAAAAGTTATTCAAAAATATCTCGTACTTTTTTTTTTAGATTTGGTGGTTTCACCATTTCCGAAAGTCGTAGAAGCTTGGGGATGATCCCAATGGATCGGGCTTAGCCACATTAGTGGAGATGGGACCAACTTCCAAGTCTCTATGACCTTCAGAAAAAAAGTTATTGAAGAATATCTTGAACTCCTATAGGTTTTCATTCCTAACCCTAACCCTAATCACAACCCAAAAATGTAACACTAATCACAACCCTAACCCTACCCCTTCCAAAGGTCGTAGAAGCTCGGGGGTGGTACCAATGGAACGGGCATAGCCACATTAGTGGAGATGGAACCAACTTCCAAGTCTCTATGACCTACAGAAAAAAAGTTATTGGAGAATATCTTGACCTCCAACGGGTACTCCTCCCTAACCCTAACCCTAACCCTAATGGCAACCCTAACCCTAACCCTAATGGCAACCCTAACCCTAACCCTAATCACAACCCTAACCCTAATGGCAACCCTAACCCATATTCACCTTAGAGTCAATAACTCTGCGCTGCTTGCTCGAAACATGCTGAAATTCGGTGTGGTTGTGTGGCACACTACCCTTTACTAATCATGAAATGCCCAAGTCTCTAGGACTTTCAGAAAAAAAGTTATTCAAAAATATCTCGTACTTTTTTTTTTAGATTTGGTGGTTTCACCATTTCCGAAAGTCGTAGAAGCTTGGGGATGATCCCAATGGATTGGGCTTAGCCACATTAGTGGAGATGGAACCAACTTCCAAGTCTCTATGACCTTCAGAAAAAAAGTTATTGAAGAATATCTTGAACTCCTATAGGTTTACATTCCTAACCCTAACCCTAATCACAACCCAAAAATGTAACACTAATCACAACCCTAACCCTACCCCTTCCAAAGGTCGTAGAAGCTCGGGGGTGGTACCAATGGAACGGGCATAGCCACATTAGTGGAGATGGAACCAACTTCCAAGTCTCTATGACCTACAGAAAAAAAGTTATTGGAGAATATCTTGACCTCCAACGGGTACTCCTCCCTAACCCTAACCCTAACCCTAATGGCAACCCTAACCCTAACCCTAATGGCAACCCTAACCCTAACCCTAATCACAACCCTAACCCTAATGGCAACCCTAACCCATATTCACCTTAGAGTGAATAACTCTGCGCTGCTTGCTCGAAACATGCTGAAATTCGGTGTGGTTGTGTGGCACACTACCCTTTACTAATCATGAAATGCCCAAGTCTCTAAGACTTTCAGAAGAAAAGTTATTCAAAAATATCTCGTACTTTTTTTTTTAGATTTGGTGGTTTCACCATTTCCGAAAGTCGTAGAAGCTTGGGGATGATCCCAATGGATCGGGCTTAGCCACATTAGTGGAGATGGAACCAACTTCCAAGTCTCTATGACCTTCAGAAAAAAAGTTATTGAAGAATATCTTGAACTCCTATAGGTTTTCATTCCTAACCCTAACCCTAATCACAACCCAAAAATGTAACACTAATCACAACCCTAACCCTACCCCTTCCAAAGGTCGTAGAAGCTCGGGGGTGGTACCAATGGAACGGGCATAGCCACATTAGTGGAGATGGAACCAACTTCCAAGTCTCTATGACCTACAGAAAAAAAGTTATTGGAGAATATCTTGACCTCCAACGGGTACTCCTCCCTAACCCTAACCCTAACCCTAATGGCAACCCTAACCCTAACCCTAATGGCAACCCTAACCCTAACCCTAATCACAACCCTAACCCTAATGGCAACCCTAACCCATATTCACCTTAGAGTCAATAACTCTGCGCTGCTTGCTCGAAACATGCTGAAATTCGGTGTGGTTGTGTGGCACACTACCCTTTACTAATCATGAAATGCCCAAGTCTCTAGGACTTTCAGAAAAAAAGTTATTCAAAAATATCTCGTACTTTTTTTTTTAGATTTGGTGGTTTCACCATTTCCGAAAGTCGTAGAAGCTTGGGGATGATCCCAATGGATTGGGCTTAGCCACATTAGTGGAGATGGAACCAACTTCCAAGTCTCTATGACCTTCAGAAAAAAAGTTATTGAAGAATATCTTGAACTCCTATAGGTTTACATTCCTAACCCTAACCCTAATCACAACCCAAAAATGTAACACTAATCACAACCCTAACCCTACCCCTTCCAAAGGTCGTAGAAGCTCGGGGGTGGTACCAATGGAACGGGCATAGCCACATTAGTGGAGATGGAACCAACTTCCAAGTCTCTATGACCTACAGAAAAAAAGTTATTGGAGAATATCTTGACCTCCAACGGGTACTCCTCCCTAACCCTAACCCTAAGCCTAATGGCAACCCTAACCCTAACCCTAATGGCAACCCTAACCCTAACCCTAATCACAACCCTAACCCTAATGGCAACCCTAACCCATATTCACCTTAGAGTGAATAACTCTGCGCTGCTTGCTCGAAACATGCTGAAATTCGGTGTGGTTGTGTGGCACACTACCCTTTACTAATCATGAAATGCCCAAGTCTCTAAGACTTTCAGAAGAAAAGTTATTCAAAAATATCTCGTACTTTTTTTTTTAGATTTGGTGGTTTCACCATTTCCGAAAGTCGTAGAAGCTTGGGGATGATCCCAATGGATCGGGCTTAGCCACATTAGTGGAGATGGAACCAACTTCCAAGTCTCTATGACCTTCAGAAAAAAAGTTATTGAAGAATATCTTGAACTCCTATAGGTTTTCATTCCTAACCCTAACCCTAATCACACCCCAAAAATGTAACACTAATCACAACCCTAACCCTACCCCTTCCAAAGGTCGTAGAAGCTCGGGGGTGGTACCAATGGAACGGGCATAGCCACATTAGTGGAGATGGAACCAACTTCCAAGTCTCTATGACCTACAGAAAAAAAGTTATTGGAGAATATCTTGACCTCCAACGGGTACTCCTCCCTAACCCTAACCCTAACCCTAATGGCAACCCTAACCCTAACCCTAATGGCAACCCTAACCCTAACCCTAATCACAACCCTAACCCTAATGGCAACCCTAACCCATATTCACCTTAGAGTGAATAACTCTGCGCTGCTTGCTCAAAACATGCTGAAATTCGGTGTGGTTGTGTGGCACACTACCCTTTACTAATCATGAAATGCCCAAGTATCTAGGACTTTCAGAAAAAAAGTTATTCAAAAATATCTCGTACTTTTTTTTTTAGATTTGGTGGTTTCACCATTTCCGAAAGTCGTAGAAGCTTGGGGATGATCCCAATGGATCGGGCTTAGCCACATTAGTGGAGATGGAACCAACTTCCAAGTCTCTATGACCTTCAGAAAAAAAGTTATTGAAGAATATCTTGAACTCCTATAGGTTTTCATTCCTAACCCTAACCCTAATCACAACCCAAAAATGTAACACTAATCACAACCCTAACCCTACCCCTTCCAAAGGTCGTAGAAGCTCGGGGGTGGTACCAATGGAACGGGCATAGCCACATTAGTGGAGATGGAACCAACTTCCAAGTCTCTATGACCTACAGAAAAAAAGTTATTGGAGAATATCTTGACCTCCAACGGGTACTCCTCCCTAACCCTAACCCTAACCCTAATGGCAACCCTAACCCTAACCCTAATGGCAACCCTAACCCTAACCCTAATCACAACCCTAACCCTAATGGCAACCCTAACCCATATTCACCTTAGAGTCAATAACTCTGCGCTGCTTGCTCGAAACATGCTGAAATTCGGTGTGGTTGTGTGGCACACTACCCTTTACTAATCATGAAATGCCCAAGTCTCTAGGACTTTCAGAAAAAAAGTTATTCAAAAATATCTCGTACTTTTTTTTTTAGATTTGGTGGTTTCACCATTTCCGAAAGTCGTAGAAGCTTGGGGATGATCCCAATGGATTGGGATTAGCCACATTAGTGGAGATGGAACCAACTTCCAAGTCTCTATGACCTTCAGAAAAAAAGTTATTGAAGAATATCTTGAACTCCTATAGGTTTACATTCCTAACCCTAACCCTAATCACAACCCAAAAATGTAACACTAATCACAACCCTAACCCTACCCCTTCCAAAGGTCGTAGAAGCTCGGGGGTGGTACCAATGGAACGGGCATAGCCACATTAGTGGAGATGGAACCAACTTCCAAGTCTCTATGACCTACAGAAAAAAAGTTATTGGAGAATATCTTGACCTCCAACGGGTACTCCTCCCTAACCCTAACCCTAACCCTAATGGCAACCCTAACCCTAACCCTAATGGCAACCCTAACCCTAATCACAACCCTAACCCTAATGGCAACCCTAACCCATATTCACCTTAGAGTGAATAACTCTGCGCTGCTTGCTCAAAACATGCTGAAATTCGGTGTGGTTGTGTGGCACACTACCCTTTACTAATCATGAAATGCCCAAGTATCTAGGACTTTCAGAAAAAAAGTTATTCAAAAATATCTCGTACTTTTTTTTTTAGATTTGGTGGTTTCACCATTTCCGAAAGTCGTAGAAGCTTGGGGATGATCCCAATGGATCGGGCTTAGCCACATTAGTGGAGATGGAACCAACTTCCAAGTCTCTATGACCTTCAGAAAAAAAGTTATTGAAGAATATCTTGAACTCCTATAGGTTTTCATTCCTAACCCTAACCCTAATCACAACCCAAAAATGTAACACTAATCACAACCCTAACCCTACCCCTTCCAAAGGTCGTAGAAGCTCGGGGGTGGTACCAATGGAACGGGCATAGCCACATTAGTGGAGATGGAACCAACTTCCAAGTCTCTATGACCTACAGAAAAAAAGTTATTGGAGAATATCTTGACCTCCAACGGGTACTCCTCCCTAACCCTAACCCTAATGGCAACCCTAACCCTAACCCTAATGGCAACCCTAACCCTAACCCTAATCACAACCCTAACCCTAATGGCAACCCTAACCCATATTCACCTTAGAGTGAATAACTCTGCGCTGCTTGCTCGAAACATGCTGAAATTCGGTGTGGTTGTGTGGCACACTACCCTTTACTAATCATGAAATGCCCAAGTCTCTAGGACTTTCAGAAAAAAAGTTATTCAAAAATATCTCGTACTTTTTTTTTTAGATTTGGTGGTTTCACCATTTCCGAAAGTCGTAGAAGCTTGGGGATGATCCCAATGGATCGGGCTTAGCCACATTAGTGGAGATGGAACCAACTTCCAAGTCTCTATGACCTTCAGAAAAAAAGTTATTGAAGAATATCTTGAACTCCTATAGGTTTTCATTCCTAACCCTAACCCTAATCACAACCCAAAAATGTAACACTAATCACAACCCTAACCCTACCCCTTCCAAAGGTCGTAGAAGCTCGGGGGTGGTACCAATGGAACGGGCATAGCCACATTAGTGGAGATGGAACCAACTTCCAAGTCTCTATGACCTACAGAAAAAAAGTTATTGGAGAATATCTTGACCTCCAACGGGTACTCCTCCCTAACCCTGACCCTAACCCTAATGGCAACCCTAACCCTAACCCTAATGGCAACCCTAACCCTAACCCTAATCACAACCCTAACCCTAATGGCAACCCTAACCCATATTCACCTTAGAGTGAATAACTCTGCGCTGCTTGCTTGAAACATGCTGAAATTCGGTGTGGTTGTGTGGCACACTACCCTTTACTAATCATGAAATGCCCAAGTCTCTAGGACTTTCAGAAAAAAAGTTATTCAAAAATATCTCGTACTTTTTTTTTTAGATTTGGTGGTTTCACCATTTCCGAAAGTCGTAGAAGCTTGGGGATGATCCCAATGGATTGGGATTAGCCACATTAGTGGAGATGGGACCAACTTCCAAGTCTCTATGACCTTCAGAAAAAAAGTTATTGAAGAATATCTTGAACTCCTATAGGTTTACATTCCTAACCCTAACCCTAATCACAACCCAAAAATGTAACACTAATCACAACCCTAACCCTACCCCTTCCAAAGGTCGTAGAAGCTCGGGGGTGGTACCAATGGAACGGGCATAGCCACATTAGTGGAGATGGAACCAACTTCCAAGTCTCTATGACCTACAGAAAAAAAGTTATTGGAGAATATCTTGACCTCCAACGGGTACTCCTCCCTAACCCTAACCCTAACCCTAATGGCAACCCTAACCCTAACCCTAATGGCAACCCTAACCCTAACCCTAATCACAACCCTAACCCTAATGGCAACCCTAACCCATATTCACCTTAGAGTGAATAACTCTGCGCTGCTTGCTCAAAACATGCTGAAATTCGGTGTGGTTGTGTGGCACACTACCCTTTACTAATCATGAAATGCCCAAGTATCTAGGACTTTCAGAAAAAAAGTTATTCAAAAATATCTCGTACTTTTTTTTTTAGATTTGGTGGTTTCACCATTTCCGAAAGTCGTAGAAGCTTGGGGATGATCCCAATGGATCGGGCTTAGCCACATTAGTGGAGATGGAACCAACTTCCAAGTCTCTATGACCTTCAGAAAAAAAGTTATTGAAGAATATCTTGAACTCCTATAGGTTTTCATTCCTAACCCTAACCCTAATCACAACCCAAAAATGTAACACTAATCACAACCCTAACCCTACCCCTTCCAAAGGTCGTAGAAGCTCGGGGGTGGTACCAATGGAACGGGCATAGCCACATTAGTGGAGATGGAACCAACTTCCAAGTCTCTATGACCTACAGAAAAAAAGTTATTGGAGAATATCTTGACCTCCAACGGGTACTCCTCCCTAACCCTAACCCTAATGGCAACCCTAACCCTAACCCTAATGGCAACCCTAACCCTAACCCTAATCACAACCCTAACCCTAATGGCAACCCTAACCCATATTCACCTTAGAGTGAATAACTCTGCGCTGCTTGCTCGAAACATGCTGAAATTCGGTGTGGTTGTGTGGCACACTACCCTTTACTAATCATGAAATGCCCAAGTCTCTAGGACTTTCAGAAAAAAAGTTATTCAAAAATATCTCGTACTTTTTTTTTTAGATTTGGTGGTTTCACCATTTCCGAAAGTCGTAGAAGCTTGGGGATGATCCCAATGGATCGGGCTTAGCCACATTAGTGGAGATGGAACCAACTTCCAAGTCTCTATGACCTTCAGAAAAAAAGTTATTGAAGAATATCTTGAACTCCTATAGGTTTTCATTCCTAACCCTAACCCTAATCACAACCCAAAAATGTAACACTAATCACAACCCTAACCCTACCCCTTCCAAAGGTCGTAGAAGCTCGGGGGTGGTACCAATGGAACGGGCATAGCCACATTAGTGAAGATGGAACCAACTTCCAAGTCTCTATGACCTACAGAAAAAAAGTTATTGGAGAATATCTTGACCTCCAACGGGTACTCCTCCCTAACCCTGACCCTAACCCTAATGGCAACCCTAACCCTAACCCTAATGGCAACCCTAACCCTAACCCTAATCACAACCCTAACCCTAATGGCAACCCTAACCCATATTCACCTTAGAGTGAATAACTCTGCGCTGCTTGCTTGAAACATGCTGAAATTCGGTGTGGTTGTGTGGCACACTACCCTTTACTAATCATGAAATGCCCAAGTCTCTAGGACTTTCAGAAAAAAAGTTATTCAAAAATATCTCGTACTTTTTTTTTTAGATTTGGTGGTTTCACCATTTCCGAAAGTCGTAGAAGCTTGGGGATGATCCCAATGGATCGGGCTTAGTCACATTAGTGGAGATGGGACCAACTTCCAAGTCTCTATGACCTTCAGAAAAAAAGTTATTGAAGAATATCTTGAACTCCTATAGGTTTTCATTCCTAACCCTAACCCTAATCACAACCCAAAAATGTAACACTAATCACAACCCTAACCCTACCCCTTCCAAAGGTCGTAGAAGCTCGGGGGTGGTACCAATGGAACGGGCATAGCCACATTAGTGGAGATGGAACCAACTTCCAAGTCTCTATGACCTACAGAAAAAAAGTTATTGGAGAATATCTTGACCTCCAACGGGTACTCCTCCCTAACCCTAACCCTAATGGCAACCCTAACCCTAACCCTAATGGCAACCCTAACCCTAACCCTAATCACAACCCTAACCCTAATGGCAACCCTAACCCATATTCACCTTAGAGTGAATAACTCTGCGCTGCTTGCTCGAAACATGCTGAAATTCGGTGTGGTTGTGTGGCACACTACCCTTTACTAATCATGAAATGCCCAAGTCTCTAGGACTTTCAGAAAAAAAGTTATTCAAAAATATCTCGTACTTTTTTTTTTAGATTTGGTGGTTTCACCATTTCCGAAAGTCGTAGAAGCTTGGGGATGATCCCAATGGATCGGGCTTAGCCACATTAGTGGAGATGGAACCAACTTCCAAGTCTCTATGACCTTCAGAAAAAAAGTTATTGAAGAATATCTTGAACTCCTATAGGTTTTCATTCCTAACCCTAACCCTAATCACAACCCAAAAATGTAACACTAATCACAACCCTAACCCTACCCCTTCCAAAGGTCGTAGAAGCTCGGGGGTGGTACCAATGGAACGGGCATAGCCACATTAGTGGAGATGGAACCAACTTCCAAGTCTCTATGACCTACAGAAAAAAAGTTATTGGAGAATATCTTGACCTCCAACGGGTACTCCTCCCTAACCCTAACCCTAACCCTAATGGCAACCCTAACCCTAACCCTAATGGCAACCCTAACCCTAACCCTAATCACAACCCTAACCCTAATGGCAACCCTAACCCATATTCACCTTAGAGTGAATAACTCTGCGCTGCTTGCTCAAAACATGCTGAAATTCGGTGTGGTTGTGTGGCACACTACCCTTTACTAATCATGAAATGCCCAAGTATCTAGGACTTTCAGAAAAAAAGTTATTCAAAAATATCTCGTACTTTTTTTTTTAGATTTGGTGGTTTCACCATTTCCGAAAGTCGTAGAAGCTTGGGGATGATCCCAATGGATCGGGCTTAGCCACATTAGTGGAGATGGGACCAACTTCCAAGTCTCTATGACCTTCAGAAAAAAAGTTATTGAAGAATATCTTGAACTCCTATAGGTTTTCATTCCTAACCCTAACCCTAATCACAACCCAAAAATGTAACACTAATCACAACCCTAACCCTACCCCTTCCAAAGGTCGTAGAAGCTCGGGGGTGGTACCAATGGAACGGGCATAGCCACATTAGTGGAGATGGAACCAACTTCCAAGTCTCTATGACCTACAGAAAAAAAGTTATTGGAGAATATCTTGACCTCCAACGGGTACTCCTCCCTAACCCTAACCCTAACCCTAATGGCAACCCTAACCCTAACCCTAATGGCAACCCTAACCCTAACCCTAATGGCAACCCTAACCCTAATGGCAACCCTAACCCATATTCACCTTAGAGTGAATAACTCTGCGCTGCTTGCTCAAAACATGCTGAAATTCGGTGTGGTTGTGTGGCACACTACCCTTTACTAATCATGAAATGCCCAAGTATCTAGGACTTTCAGAAAAAAAGTTATTCAAAAATATCTCGTACTTTTTTTTAGATTTGGTGGTTTCACCATTTCCGAAAGTCGTAGAAGCTTGGGGATGATCCCAATGGATCGGGCTTAGCCACATTAGTGGAGATGGAACCAACTTCCAAGTCTCTATGACCTTCAGAAAAAAAGTTATTGAAGAATATCTTGAACTCCTATAGGTTTTCATTCCTAACCCTAACCCTAATCACAACCCAAAAATGTAACACTAATCACAACCCTAACCCTACCCCTTCCAAAGGTCGTAGAAGCTCGGGGGTGGTACCAATGGAACGGGCATAGCCACATTAGTGGAGATGGAACCAACTTCCAAGTCTCTATGACCTACAGAAAAAAAGTTATTGGAGAATATCTTGACCTCCAACGGGTACTCCTCCCTAACCCTAACCCTAACCCTAATGGCAACCCTAACCCTAACCCTAATGGCAACCCTAACCCTAATGGCAACCCTAACCCATATTCACCTTAGAGTGAATAACTCTGCGCTGCTTGCTCAAAACATGCTGAAATTCGGTGTGGTTGTGTGGCACACTACCCTTTACTAATCATGAAATGCCCAAGTATCTAGGACTTTCAGAAAAAAAGTTATTCAAAAATATCTCGTACTTTTTTTTTTAGATTTGGTGGTTTCACCATTTCCGAAAGTCGTAGAAGCTTGGGGATGATCCCAATGGATCGGGCTTAGCCACATTAGTGGAGATGGAACCAACTTCCAAGTCTCTATGACCTTCAGAAAAAAAGTTATTGAAGAATATCTTGAACTCCTATAGGTTTTCATTCCTAACCCTAACCCTAATCACAACCCAAAAATGTAACACTAATCACAACCCTAACCCTACCCCTTCCAAAGGTCGTAGAAGCTCGGGGGTGGTACCAATGGAACGGGCATAGCCACATTAGTGGAGATGGAACCAACTTCCAAGTCTCTATGACCTACAGAAAAAAAGTTATTGGAGAATATCTTGACCTCCAACGGGTACTCCTCCCTAACCCTAACCCTAATGGCAACCCTAACCCTAACCCTAATGGCAACCCTAACCCTAACCCTAATCACAACCCTAACCCTAATGGCAACCCTAACCCATATTCACCTTAGAGTGAATAACTCTGCGCTGCTTGCTCGAAACATGCTGAAATTCGGTGTGGTTGTGTGGCACACTACCCTTTACTAATCATGAAATGCCCAAGTCTCTAGGACTTTCAGAAAAAAAGTTATTCAAAAATATCTCGTACTTTTTTTTTTAGATTTGGTGGTTTCACCATTTCCGAAAGTCGTAGAAGCTTGGGGATGATCCCAATGGATCGGGCTTAGCCACATTAGTGGAGATGGAACCAACTTCCAAGTCTCTATGACCTTCAGAAAAAAAGTTATTGAAGAATATCTTGAACTCCTATAGGTTTTCATTCCTAACCCTAACCCTAATCACAACCCAAAAATGTAACACTAATCACAACCCTAACCCTACCCCTTCCAAAGGTCGTAGAAGCTCGGGGGTGGTACCAATGGAACGGGCATAGCCACATTAGTGGAGATGGAACCAACTTCCAAGTCTCTATGACCTACAGAAAAAAAGTTATTGGAGAATATCTTGACCTCCAACGGGTACTCCTCCCTAACCCTAACCCTAATGGCAACCCTAACCCTAACCCTAATGGCAACCCTAACCCTAACCCTAATCACAACCCTAACCCTAATGGCAACCCTAACCCATATTCACCTTAGAGTGAATAACTCTGCGCTGCTTGCTCGAAACATGCTGAAATTCGGTGTGGTTGTGTGGCACACTACCCTTTACTAATCATGAAATGCCCAAGTATCTAGGACTTTCAGAAAAAAAGTTATTCAAAAATATCTCGTACTTTTTTTTTTAGATTTGGTGGTTTCACCATTTCCGAAAGTCGTAGAAGCTTGGGGATGATCCCAATGGATCGGGCTTAGCCACATTAGTGGAGATGGAACCAACTTCCAAGTCTCTATGACCTTCAGAAAAAAAGTTATTGAAGAATATCTTGAACTCCTATAGGTTTTCATTCCTAACCCTAACCCTAATCACAACCCAAAAATGTAACACTAATCACAACCCTAACCCTACCCCTTCCAAAGGTCGTAGAAGCTCGGGGGTGGTACCAATGGAACGGGCATAGCCACATTAGTGGAGATGGAACCAACTTCCAAGTCTCTATGACCTACAGAAAAAAAGTTATTGGAGAATATCTTGACCTCCAACGGGTACTCCTCCCTAACCCTAACCCTAATGGCAACCCTAACCCTAACCCTAATGGCAACCCTAACCCTAACCCTAATCACAACCCTAACCCTAATGGCAACCCTAACCCATATTCACCTTAGAGTGAATAACTCTGCGCTGCTTGCTCAAAACATGCTGAAATTCGGTGTGGTTGTGTGGCACACTACCCTTTACTAATCATGAAATGCCCAAGTATCTAGGACTTTCAGAAAAAAAGTTATTCAAAAATATCTCGTACTTTTTTTTTTAGATTTGGTGGTTTCACCATTTCCGAAAGTCGTAGAAGCTTGGGGATGATCCCAATGGATCGGGCTTAGCCACATTAGTGGAGATGGAACCAACTTCCAAGTCTCTATGACCTTCAGAAAAAAAGTTATTGAAGAATATCTTGAACTCCTATAGGTTTTCATTCCTAACCCTAACCCTAATCACAACCCAAAAATGTAACACTAATCACAACCCTAACCCTACCCCTTCCAAAGGTCGTAGAAGCTCGGGGGTGGTACCAATGGAACGGGCATAGCCACATTAGTGGAGATGGAACCAACTTCCAAGTCTCTATGACCTACAGAAAAAAAGTTATTGGAGAATATCTTGACCTCCAACGGGTACTCCTCCCTAACCCTAACCCTAATGGCAACCCTAACCCTAACCCTAATGGCAACCCTAACCCTAACCCTAATCACAACCCTAACCCTAATGGCAACCCTAACCCATATTCACCTTAGAGTGAATAACTCTGCGCTGCTTGCTCAAAACATGCTGAAATTCGGTGTGGTTGTGTGGCACACTACCCTTTACTAATCATGAAATGCCCAAGTATCTAGGACTTTCAGAAAAAAAGTTATTCAAAAATATCTCGTACTTTTTTTTTTAGATTTGGTGGTTTCACCATTTCCGAAAGTCGTAGAAGCTTGGGGATGATCCCAATGGATCGGGCTTAGCCACATTAGTGGAGATGGGACCAACTTCCAAGTCTCTATGACCTTCAGAAAAAAAGTTATTGAAGAATATCTTGAACTCCTATAGGTTTTCATTCCTAACCCTAACCCTAATCACAACCCAAAAATGTAACACTAATCACAACCCTAACCCTACCCCATCCAAAGGTCGTAGAAGCTCGGGGGTGGTACCAATGGAACGGGCATAGCCACATTAGTGGAGATGGAACCAACTTCCAAGTCTCTATGACCTACAGAAAAAAAGTTATTGGAGAATATCTTGACCTCCAACGGGTACTCCTCCCTAACCCTAACCCTAACCCTAATGGCAACCCTAACCCTAACCCTAATGGCAACCCTAACCCTAACCCTAATCACAACCCTAACCCTAATGGCAACCCTAACCCATATTCACCTTAAAGTGAATAACTCTGCGCTGCTTGCTCAAAACATGCTGAAATTCGGTGTGGTTGTGTGGCACACTACCCTTTACTAATCATGAAATGCCCAAGTATCTAGGACTTTCAGAAAAAAAGTTATTCAAAAATATCTCGTACTTTTTTTTAGATTTGGTGGTTTCACCATTTCCGAAAGTCGTAGAAGCTTGGGGATGATCCCAATGGATCGGGCTTAGCCACATTAGTGGAGATGGAACCAACTTCCAAGTCTCTATGACCTTCAGAAAAAAAGTTATTGAAGAATATCTTGAACTCCTATAGGTTTTCATTCCTAACCCTAACCCTAATCACAACCCAAAAATGTAACACTAATCACAACCCTAACCCTACCCCTTCCAAAGGTCGTAGAAGCTCGGGGGTGGTACCAATGGAACGGGCATAGCCACATTAGTGGAGATGGAACCAACTTCCAAGTCTCTATGACCTACAGAAAAAAAGTTATTGGAGAATATCTTGACCTCCAACGGGTACTCCTCCCTAACCCTAACCCTAATGGCAACCCTAACCCTAACCCTAATGGCAACCCTAACCCTAACCCTAATCACAACCCTAACCCTAATGGCAACCCTAACCCATATTCACCTTAGAGTGAATAACTCTGCGCTGCTTGCTCGAAACATGCTGAAATTCGGTGTGGTTGTGTGGCACACTACCCTTTACTAATCATGAAATGCCCAAGTCTCTAGGACTTTCAGAAAAAAAGTTATTCAAAAATATCTCGTACTTTTTTTTTTAGATTTGGTGGTTTCACCATTTCCGAAAGTCGTAGAAGCTTGGGGATGATCCCAATGGATCGGGCTTAGCCACATTAGTGGAGATGGAACCAACTTCCAAGTCTCTATGACCTTCAGAAAAAAAGTTATTGAAGAATATCTTGAACTCCTATAGGTTTTCATTCCTAACCCTAACCCTAATCACAACCCAAAAATGTAACACTAATCACAACCCTAACCCTACCCCTTCCAAAGGTCGTAGAAGCTCGGGGGTGGTACCAATGGAACGGGCATAGCCACATTAGTGGAGATGGAACCAACTTCCAAGTCTCTATGACCTACAGAAAAAAAGTTATTGGAGAATATCTTGACCTCCAACGGGTACTCCTCCCTAACCCTAACCCTAATGGCAACCCTAACCCTAACCCTAATGGCAACCCTAACCCTAACCCTAATCACAACCCTAACCCTAATGGCAACCCTAACCCATATTCACCTTAGAGTGAATAACTCTGCGCTGCTTGCTCGAAACATGCTGAAATTCGGTGTGGTTGTGTGGCACACTACCCTTTACTAATCATGAAATGCCCAAGTCTCTAGGACTTTCAGAAAAAAAGTTATTCAAAAATATCTCGTACTTTTTTTTTTAGATTTGGTGGTTTCACAATTTCCGAAAGTCGTAGAAGCTTGGGGATGATCCCAATGGATCGGGCTTAGCCACATTAGTGGAGATGGAACCAACTTCCAAGTCTCTATGACCTTCAGAAAAAAAGTTATTGAAGAATATCTTGAACTCCTATAGGTTTTCATTCCTAACCCTAACCCTAATCACAACCCAAAAATGTAACACTAATCACAACCCTAACCCTACCCCTTCCAAAGGTCGTAGAAGCTCGGGGGTGGTACCAATGGAACGGGCATAGCCACATTAGTGGAGATGGAACCAACTTCCAAGTCTCTATGACCTACAGAAAAAAAGTTATTGGAGAATATCTTGACCTCCAACGGGTACTCCTCCCTAACCCTAACCCTAATGGCAACCCTAACCCTAACCCTAATGGCAACCCTAACCCTAACCCTAATCACAACCCTAACCCTAATGGCAACCCTAACCCATATTCACCTTAGAGTGAATAACTCTGCGCTGCTTGCTCAAAACATGCTGAAATTCGGTGTGGTTGTGTGGCACACTACCCTTTACTAATCATGAAATGCCCAAGTATCTAGGACTTTCAGAAAAAAAGTTATTCAAAAATATCTCGTACTTTTTTTTTTAGATTTGGTGGTTTCACCATTTCCGAAAGTCGTAGAAGCTTGGGGATGATCCCAATGGATCGGGCTTAGCCACATTAGTGGAGATGGAACCAACTTCCAAGTCTCTATGACCTTCAGAAAAAAAGTTATTGAAGAATATCTTGAACTCCTATAGGTTTTCATTCCTAACCCTAACCCTAATCACAACCCAAAAATGTAACACTAATCACAACCCTAACCCTACCCCTTCCAAAGGTCGTAGAAGCTCGGGGGTGGTACCAATGGAACGGGCATAGCCACATTAGTGGAGATGGAACCAACTTCCAAGTCTCTATGACCTACAGAAAAAAAGTTATTGGAGAATATCTTGACCTCCAACGGGTACTCCTCCCTAACCCTAACCCTAATGGCAACCCTAACCCTAACCCTAATGGCAACCCTAACCCTAACCCTAATCACAACCCTAACCCTAATGGCAACCCTAACCCATATTCACCTTAGAGTGAATAACTCTGCGCTGCTTGCTCAAAACATGCTGAAATTCGGTGTGGTTGTGTGGCACACTACCCTTTACTAATCATGAAATGCCCAAGTATCTAGGACTTTCAGAAAAAAAGTTATTCAAAAATATCTCGTACTTTTTTTTTTAGATTTGGTGGTTTCACCATTTCCGAAAGTCGTAGAAGCTTGGGGATGATCCCAATGGATCGGGCTTAGCCACATTAGTGGAGATGGAACCAACTTCCAAGTCTCTATGACCTTCAGAAAAAAAGTTATTGAAGAATATCTTGAACTCCTATAGGTTTTCATTCCTAACCCTAACCCTAATCACAACCCAAAAATGTAACACTAATCACAACCCTAACCCTACCCCTTCCAAAGGTCGTAGAAGCTCGGGGGTGGTACCAATGGAACGGGCATAGCCACATTAGTGGAGATGGAACCAACTTCCAAGTCTCTATGACCTACAGAAAAAAAGTTATTGGAGAATATCTTGACCTCCAACGGGTACTCCTCCCTAACCCTAACCCTAATGGCAACCCTAACCCTAACCCTAATGGCAACCCTAACCCTAACCCTAATCACAACCCTAACCCTAATGGCAACCCTAACCCATATTCACCTTAGAGTGAATAACTCTGCGCTGCTTGCTCAAAACATGCTGAAATTCGGTGTGGTTGTGTGGCACACTACCCTTTACTAATCATGAAATGCCCAAGTATCTAGGACTTTCAGAAAAAAAGTTATTCAAAAATATCTCGTACTTTTTTTTTTAGATTTGGTGGTTTCACCATTTCCGAAAGTCGTAGAAGCTTGGGGATGATCCCAATGGATCGGGCTTAGCCACATTAGTGGAGATGGGACCAACTTCCAAGTCTCTATGACCTTCAGAAAAAAAGTTATTGAAGAATATCTTGAACTCCTATAGGTTTTCATTCCTAACCCTAACCCTAATCACAACCCAAAAATGTAACACTAATCACAACCCTAACCCTACCCCATCCAAAGGTCGTAGAAGCTCGGGGGTGGTACCAATGGAACGGGCATAGCCACATTAGTGGAGATGGAACCAACTTCCAAGTCTCTATGACCTACAGAAAAAAAGTTATTGGAGAATATCTTGACCTCCAACGGGTACTCCTCCCTAACCCTAACCCTAACCCTAATGGCAACCCTAACCCTAACCCTAATGGCAACCCTAACCCTAACCCTAATCACAACCCTAACCCTAATGGCAACCCTAACCCATATTCACCTTAAAGTGAATAACTCTGCGCTGCTTGCTCAAAACATGCTGAAATTCGGTGTGGTTGTGTGGCACACTACCCTTTACTAATCATGAAATGCCCAAGTATCTAGGACTTTCAGAAAAAAAGTTATTCAAAAATATCTCGTACTTTTTTTTAGATTTGGTGGTTTCACCATTTCCGAAAGTCGTAGAAGCTTGGGGATGATCCCAATGGATCGGGCTTAGCCACATTAGTGGAGATGGAACCAACTTCCAAGTCTCTATGACCTTCAGAAAAAAAGTTATTGAAGAATATCTTGAACTCCTATAGGTTTTCATTCCTAACCCTAACCCTAATCACAACCCAAAAATGTAACACTAATCACAACCCTAACCCTACCCCTTCCAAAGGTCGTAGAAGCTCGGGGGTGGTACCAATGGAACGGGCATAGCCACATTAGTGGAGATGGAACCAACTTCCAAGTCTCTATGACCTACAGAAAAAAAGTTATTGGAGAATATCTTGACCTCCAACGGGTACTCCTCCCTAACCCTAACCCTAATGGCAACCCTAACCCTAACCCTAATGGCAACCCTAACCCTAACCCTAATCACAACCCTAACCCTAATGGCAACCCTAACCCATATTCACCTTAGAGTGAATAACTCTGCGCTGCTTGCTCGAAACATGCTGAAATTCGGTGTGGTTGTGTGGCACACTACCCTTTACTAATCATGAAATGCCCAAGTCTCTAGGACTTTCAGAAAAAAAGTTATTCAAAAATATCTCGTACTTTTTTTTTTAGATTTGGTGGTTTCACCATTTCCGAAAGTCGTAGAAGCTTGGGGATGATCCCAATGGATCGGGCTTAGCCACATTAGTGGAGATGGAACCAACTTCCAAGTCTCTATGACCTTCAGAAAAAAAGTTATTGAAGAATATCTTGAACTCCTATAGGTTTTCATTCCTAACCCTAACCCTAATCACAACCCAAAAATGTAACACTAATCACAACCCTAACCCTACCCCTTCCAAAGGTCGTAGAAGCTCGGGGGTGGTACCAATGGAACGGGCATAGCCACATTAGTGGAGATGGAACCAACTTCCAAGTCTCTATGACCTACAGAAAAAAAGTTATTGGAGAATATCTTGACCTCCAACGGGTACTCCTCCCTAACCCTAACCCTAATGGCAACCCTAACCCTAACCCTAATGGCAACCCTAACCCTAACCCTAATCACAACCCTAACCCTAATGGCAACCCTAACCCATATTCACCTTAGAGTGAATAACTCTGCGCTGCTTGCTCAAAACATGCTGAAATTCGGTGTGGTTGTGTGGCACACTACCCTTTACTAATCATGAAATGCCCAAGTATCTAGGACTTTCAGAAAAAAAGTTATTCAAAAATATCTCGTACTTTTTTTTTTAGATTTGGTGGTTTCACCATTTCCGAAAGTCGTAGAAGCTTGGGGATGATCCCAATGGATCGGGCTTAGCCACATTAGTGGAGATGGAACCAACTTCCAAGTCTCTATGACCTTCAGAAAAAAAGTTATTGAAGAATATCTTGAACTCCTATAGGTTTTCATTCCTAACCCTAACCCTAATCACAACCCAAAAATGTAACACTAATCACAACCCTAACCCTACCCCTTCCAAAGGTCGTAGAAGCTCGGGGGTGGTACCAATGGAACGGGCATAGCCACATTAGTGGAGATGGAACCAACTTCCAAGTCTCTATGACCTACAGAAAAAAAGTTATTGGAGAATATCTTGACCTCCAACGGGTACTCCTCCCTAACCCTAACCCTAACCCTAATGGCAACCCTAACCCTAACCCTAATGGCAACCCTAACCCTAACCCTAATCACAACCCTAACCCTAATGGCAACCCTAACCCATATTCACCTTAGAGTGAATAACTCTGCGCTGCTTGCTCAAAACATGCTGAAATTCGGTGTGGTTGTGTGGCACACTACCCTTTACTAATCATGAAATGCCCAAGTATCTAGGACTTTCAGAAAAAAAGTTATTCAAAAATATCTCGTACTTTTTTTTTTAGATTTGGTGGTTTCACCATTTCCGAAAGTCGTAGAAGCTTGGGGATGATCCCAATGGATCGGGCTTAGCCACATTAGTGGAGATGGGACCAACTTCCAAGTCTCTATGACCTTCAGAAAAAAAGTTATTGAAGAATATCTTGAACTCCTATAGGTTTTCATTCCTAACCCTAACCCTAATCACAACCCAAAAATGTAACACTAATCACAACCCTAACCCTACCCCTTCCAAAGGTCGTAGAAGCTCGGGGGTGGTACCAATGGAACGGGCATAGCCACATTAGTGGAGATGGAACCAACTTCCAAGTCTCTATGACCTACAGAAAAAAAGTTATTGGAGAATATCTTGACCTCCAACGGGTACTCCTCCCTAACCCTAACCCTAACCCTAATGGCAACCCTAACCCTAACCCTAATGGCAACCCTAACCCTAACCCTAATCACAACCCTAACCCTAATGGCAACCCTAACCCATATTCACCTTAGAGTGAATAACTCTGCGCTGCTTGCTCAAAACATGCTGAAATTCGGTGTGGTTGTGTGGCACACTATCCTTTACTAATCATGAAATGCCCAAGTATCTAGGACTTTCAGAAAAAAAGTTATTCAAAAATATCTCGTACTTTTTTTTAGATTTGGTGGTTTCACCATTTCCGAAAGTCGTAGAAGCTTGGGGATGATCCCAATGGATCGGGCTTAGCCACATTAGTGGAGATGGAACCAACTTCCAAGTCTCTATGACCTTCAGAAAAAAAGTTATTGAAGAATATCTTGAACTCCTATAGGTTTTCATTCCTAACCCTAACCCTAATCACAACCCAAAAATGTAACACTAATCACAACCCTAACCCTACCCCTTCCAAAGGTCGTAGAAGCTCGGGGGTGGTACCAATGGAACGGGCATAGCCACATTAGTGGAGATGGAACCAACTTCCAAGTCTCTATGACCTACAGAAAAAAAGTTATTGGAGAATATCTTGACCTCCAACGGGTACTCCTCCCTAACCCTAACCCTAACCCTAATGGCAACCCTAACCCTAACCCTAATGGCAACCCTAACCCTAACCCTAATCACAACCCTAACCCTAATGGCAACCCTAACCCATATTCACCTTAGAGTGAATAACTCTGCGCTGCTTGCTCAAAACATGCTGAAATTCGGTGTGGTTGTGTGGCACACTACCCTTTACTAATCATGAAATGCCCAAGTATCTAGGACTTTCAGAAAAAAAGTTATTCAAAAATATCTCGTACTTTTTTTTTTAGATTTGGTGGTTTCACCATTTCCGAAAGTCGTAGAAGCTTGGGGATGATCCCAATGGATCGGGCTTAGCCACATTAGTGGAGATGGAACCAACTTCCAAGTCTCTATGACCTTCAGAAAAAAAGTTATTGAAGAATATCTTGAACTCCTATAGGTTTTCATTCCTAACCCTAACCCTAATCACAACCCAAAAATGTAACACTAATCACAACCCTAACCCTACCCCTTCCAAAGGTCGTAGAAGCTCGGGGGTGGTACCAATGGAACGGGCATAGCCACATTAGTGGAGATGGAACCAACTTCCAAGTCTCTATGACCTACAGAAAAAAAGTTATTGGAGAATATCTTGACCTCCAACGGGTACTCCTCCCTAACCCTAACCCTAATGGCAACCCTAACCCTAACCCTAATGGCAACCCTAACCCTAACCCTAATCACAACCCTAACCCTAATGGCAACCCTAACCCATATTCACCTTAGAGTGAATAACTCTGCGCTGCTTGCTCGAAACATGCTGAAATTCGGTGTGGTTGTGTGGCACACTACCCTTTACTAATCATGAAATGCCCAAGTCTCTAGGACTTTCAGAAAAAAAGTTATTCAAAAATATCTCGTACTTTTTTTTTTAGATTTGGTGGTTTCACCATTTCCGAAAGTCGTAGAAGCTTGGGGATGATCCCAATGGATCGGGCTTAGCCACATTAGTGGAGATGGAACCAACTTCCAAGTCTCTATGACCTTCAGAAAAAAAGTTATTGAAGAATATCTTGAACTCCTATAGGTTTTCATTCCTAACCCTAACCCTAATCACAACCCAAAAATGTAACACTAATCACAACCCTAACCCTACCCCTTCCAAAGGTCGTAGAAGCTCGGGGGTGGTACCAATGGAACGGGCATAGCCACATTAGTGGAGATGGAACCAACTTCCAAGTCTCTATGACCTACAGAAAAAAAGTTATTGGAGAATATCTTGACCTCCAACGGGTACTCCTCCCTAACCCTAACCCTAATGGCAACCCTAACCCTAACCCTAATGGCAACCCTAACCCTAACCCTAATCACAACCCTAACCCTAATGGCAACCCTAACCCATATTCACCTTAGAGTGAATAACTCTGCGCTGCTTGCTCGAAACATGCTGAAATTCGGTGTGGTTGTGTGGCACACTACCCTTTACTAATCATGAAATGCCCAAGTCTCTAGGACTTTCAGAAAAAAAGTTATTCAAAAATATCTCGTACTTTTTTTTTTAGATTTGGTGGTTTCACCATTTCCGAAAGTCGTAGAAGCTTGGGGATGATCCCAATGGATCGGGCTTAGCCACATTAGTGGAGATGGAACCAACTTCCAAGTCTCTATGACCTTCAGAAAAAAAGTTATTGAAGAATATCTTGAACTCCTATAGGTTTTCATTCCTAACCCTAACCCTAATCACAACCCAAAAATGTAACACTAATCACAACCCTAACCCTACCCCTTCCAAAGGTCGTAGAAGCTCGGGGGTGGTACCAATGGAACGGGCATAGCCACATTAGTGGAGATGGAACCAACTTCCAAGTCTCTATGACCTACAGAAAAAAAGTTATTGGAGAATATCTTGACCTCCAACGGGTACTCCTCCCTAACCCTAACCCTAATGGCAACCCTAACCCTAACCCTAATGGCAACCCTAACCCTAACCCTAATCACAACCCTAACCCTAATGGCAACCCTAACCCATATTCACCTTAGAGTGAATAACTCTGCGCTGCTTGCTCAAAACATGCTGAAATTCGGTGTGGTTGTGTGGCACACTACCCTTTACTAATCATGAAATGCCCAAGTATCTAGGACTTTCAGAAAAAAAGTTATTCAAAAATATCTCGTACTTTTTTTTTTAGATTTGGTGGTTTCACCATTTCCGAAAGTCGTAGAAGCTTGGGGATGATCCCAATGGATCGGGCTTAGCCACATTAGTGGAGATGGAACCAACTTCCAAGTCTCTATGACCTTCAGAAAAAAAGTTATTGAAGAATATCTTGAACTCCTATAGGTTTTCATTCCTAACCCTAACCCTAATCACAACCCAAAAATGTAACACTAATCACAACCCTAACCCTACCCCTTCCAAAGGTCGTAGAAGCTCGGGGGTGGTACCAATGGAACGGGCATAGCCACATTAGTGGAGATGGAACCAACTTCCAAGTCTCTATGACCTACAGAAAAAAAGTTATTGGAGAATATCTTGACCTCCAACGGGTACTCCTCCCTAACCCTAACCCTAACCCTAATGGCAACCCTAACCCTAACCCTAATCACAACCCTAACCCTAATGGCAACCCTAACCCATATTCACCTTAGAGTCAATAACTCTGCGCTGCTTGCTCGAAACATGCTGAAATTCGGTGTGGTTGTGTGGCACACTACCCTTTACTAATCATGAAATGCCCAAGTCTCTAGGACTTTCAGAAAAACAGTTATTCAAAAATATCTCGTACTTTTTTTTTTAGATTTGGTGGTTTCACCATTTCCGAAGGTCGTAGAAGCTTGGGGATGATCCCAATGGATCGGGCTTAGCCACATTAGTGGAGATGGAACCAACTTCCAAGTCTCTATGACCTTCAGAAAAAAAGTTATTGAAGAATATCTTGAACTCCTATAGGTTTTCATTCCTAACCCTAACCCTAATCACAACCCAAAAATGTAACACTAATCACAACCCTAACCCTACCCCTTCCAAAGGTCGTAGAAGCTCGGGGGTGGTACCAATGGAACGGGCATAGCCACATTAGTGGAGATGGAACCAACTTCCAAGTCTCTATGACCTACAGAAAAAAAGTTATTGGAGAATATCTTGACCTCCAACGGGTACTCCTCCCTAACCCTAACCCTAACCCTAATGGCAACCCTAACCCTAACCCTAATCACAACCCTAACCCTAATGGCAACCCTAACCCATATTCACCTTAGAGTGAATAACTCTGCGCTGCTTGCTCGAAACATGCTGAAATTCGGTGTGGTTGTGTGGCACACTACCCTTTACTAATCATGAAATGCCCAAGTCTCTAGGACTTTCAGAAAAAAAGTTATTCAAAAATATCTCGTACTTTTTTTTTTAGATTTGGTGGTTTCACCATTTCCGAAAGTCGTAGAAGCTTGGGGATGATCCCAATGGATCGGGCTTAGCCACATTAGTGCAGATGGAACCAACTTCCAAGTCTCTATGACCTTCAGAAAAAAAGTTATTGAAGAATATCTTGAACTCCTATAGGTTTTCATTCCTAACCCTAACCCTAATCACAACCCAAAAATGTAACACTAATCACAACCCTAACCCTACCCCTTCCAAAGGTCGTAGAAGCTCGGGGGTGGTACCAATGGAACGGGCATAGCCACATTAGTGGAGATGGAACCAACTTCCAAGTCTCTATGACCTACAGAAAAAAAGTTATTGGAGAATATCTTGACCTCCAACGGGTACTCCTCCCTAACCCTAACCCTAATGGCAACCCTAACCCTAACCCTAATGGCAACCCTAACCCTAACCCTAATCACAACCCTAACCCTAATGGCAACCCTAACCCATATTCACCTTAGAGTCAATAACTCTGCGCTGCTTGCTCGAAACATGCTGAAATTCGGTGTGGTTGTGTGGCACACTACCCTTTACTAATCATGAAATGCCCAAGTCTCTAGGACTTTCAGAAAAAAAGTTATTCAAAAATATCTCGTACTTTTTTTTTTAGATTTGGTGGTTTCACCATTTCCGAAAGTCGTAGAAGCTTGGGGATGATCCCAATGGATCGGGCTTAGCCACATTAGTGGAGATGGAACCAACTTCCAAGTCTCTATGACCTTCAGAAAAAAAGTTATTGAAGAATATCTTGAACTCCTATAGGTTTTCATTCCTAACCCTAACCCTAATCACAACCCAAAAATGTAACACTAATCACAACCCTAACCCTACCCCTTCCAAAGGTCGTAGAAGCTCGGGGGTGGTACCAATGGAACGGGCATAGCCACATTACTGGAGATGGAACCAACTTCCAAGTCTCTATGACCTACAGAAAAAAAGTTATTGGAGAATATCTTGACCTCCAACGGGTACTCCTCCCTAACCCTAACCCTAACCCTAATGGCAACCCTAACCCTAACCCTAATGGCAACCCTAACCCTAACCCTAATCACAACCCTAACCCTAATGGCAACCCTAACCCATATTCACCTTAGAGTCAATAACTCTGCGCTGCTTGCTCGAAACATGCTGAAATTCGGTGTGGTTGTGTGGCACACTACCCTTTACTAATCATGAAATGCCCAAGTCTCTAGGACTTTCAGAAAAAAAGTTATTCAAAAATATCTCGTACTTTTTTTTTTAGATTTGGTGGTTTCACCATTTCCGAAAGTCGTAGAAGCTTGGGGATGATCCCAATGGATCGGGCTTAGCCACATTAGTGGAGATGGAACCAACTTCCAAGTCTCTATGACCTTCAGAAAAAAAGTTATTGAAGAATATCTTGAACTCCTATAGGTTTTCATTCCTAACCCTAACCCTAATCACAACCCAAAAATGTAACACTAATCACAACCCTAACCCTACCCCTTCCAAAGGTCGTAGAAGCTCGGGGGTGGTACCAATGGAACGGGCATAGCCACATTAGTGGAGATGGAACCAACTTCCAAGTCTCTATGACCTACAGAAAAAAAGTTATTGGAGAATATCTTGACCTCCAACGGGTACTCCTCCCTAACCCTAACCCTAATGGCAACCCTAACCCTAACCCTAATGGCAACCCTAACCCTAACCCTAATCACAACCCTAACCCTAATGGCAACCCTAACCCATATTCACCTTAGAGTGAATAACTCTGCGCTGCTTGCTCGAAACATGCTGAAATTCGGTGTGGTTGTGTGGCACACTACCCTTTACTAATCATGAAATGCCCAAGTCTCTAGGACTTTCAGAAAAAAAGTTATTCAAAAATATCTCGTACTTTTTTTTTTAGATTTGGTGGTTTCACCATTTCCGAAAGTCGTAGAAGCTTGGGGATGATCCCAATGGATCGGGCTTAGCCACATTAGTGGAGATGGAACCAACTTCCAAGTCTCTATGACCTTCAGAAAAAAAGTTATTGAAGAATATCTTGAACTCCTATAGGTTTTCATTCCTAACCCTAACCCTAATCACAACCCAAAAATGTAACACTAATCACAACCCTAACCCTACCCCTTCCAAAGGTCGTAGAAGCTCAGGGGTGGTACCAATGGAACGGGCATAGCCACATTAGTGGAGATGGAACCAACTTCCAAGTCTCTATGACCTACAGAAAAAAAGTTATTGGAGAATATCTTGACCTCCAACGGGTACTCCTCCCTAACCCTAACCCTAATGGCAACCCTAACCCTAACCCTAATGGCAACCCTAACCCTAACCCTAATCACAACCCTAACCCTAATGGCAACCCTAACCCATATTCACCTTAGAGTGAATAACTCTGCGCTGCTTGCTCGAAACATGCTGAAATTCGGTGTGGTTGTGTGGCACACTACCCTTTACTAATCATGAAATGCCCAAGTCTCTAGGACTTTCAGAAAAAAAGTTATTCAAAAATATCTCGTACTTTTTTTTTTAGATTTGGTGGTTTCACCATTTCCGAAAGTCGTAGAAGCTTGGGGATGATCCCAATGGATCGGGCTTAGCCACATTAGTGGAGATGGAACCAACTTCCAAGTCTCTATGACCTTCAGAAAAAAAGTTATTGAAGAATATCTTGAACTCCTATAGGTTTTCATTCCTAACCCTAACCCTAATCACAACCCAAAAATGTAACACTAATCACAACCCTAACCCTACCCCTTCCAAAGGTCGTAGAAGCTCGGGGGTGGTACCAATGGAACGGGCATAGCCACATTAGTGGAGATGGAACCAACTTCCAAGTCTCTATGACCTACAGAAAAAAAGTTATTGGAGAATATCTTGACCTCCAACGGGTACTCCTCCCTAACCCTAACCCTAATGGCAACCCTAACCCTAACCCTAATGGCAACCCTAACCCTAACCCTAATCACAACCCTAACCCTAATGGCAACCCTAACCCATATTCACCTTAGAGTGAATAACTCTGCGCTGCTTGCTCGAAACATGCTGAAATTCGGTGTGGTTGTGTGGCACACTACCCTTTACTAATCATGAAATGCCCAAGTCTCTAGGACTTTCAGAAAAAAAGTTATTCAAAAATATCTCGTACTTTTTTTTTTAGATTTGGTGGTTTCACCATTTCCGAAAGTCGTAGAAGCTTGGGGATGATCCCAATGGATCGGGCTTAGCCACATTAGTGGAGATGGAACCAACTTCCAAGTCTCTATGACCTTCAGAAAAAAAGTTATTGAAGAATATCTTGAACTCCTATAGGTTTTCATTCCTAACCCTAACCCTAATCACAACCCAAAAATGTAACACTAATCACAACCCTAACCCTACCCCTTCCAAAGGTCGTAGAAGCTCGGGGGTGGTACCAATGGAACGGGCATAGCCACATTAGTGGAGATGGAACCAACTTCCAAGTCTCTATGACCTACAGAAAAAAAGTTATTGGAGAATATCTTGACCTCCAACGGGTACTCCTCCCTAACCCTAACCCTAATGGCAACCCTAACCCTAACCCTAATGGCAACCCTAACCCTAACCCTAATCACAACCCTAACCCTAATGGCAACCCTAACCCATATTCACCTTAGAGTGAATAACTCTGCGCTGCTTGCTCAAAACATGCTGAAATTCGGTGTGGTTGTGTGGCACACTACCCTTTACTAATCATGAAATGCCCAAGTATCTAGGACTTTCAGAAAAAAAGTTATTCAAAAATATCTCGTACTTTTTTTTTTAGATTTGGTGGTTTCACCATTTCCGAAAGTCGTAGAAGCTTGGGGATGATCCCAATGGATCGGGCTTAGCCACATTAGTGGAGATGGAACCAACTTCCAAGTCTCTATGACCTTCAGAAAAAAAGTTATTGAAGAATATCTTGAACTCCTATAGGTTTTCATTCCTAACCCTAACCCTAATCACAACCCAAAAATGTAACACTAATCACAACCCTAACCCTACCCCTTCCAAAGGTCGTAGAAGCTCGGGGGTGGTACCAATGGAACGGGCATAGCCACATTAGTGGAGATGGAACCAACTTCCAAGTCTCTATGACCTACAGAAAAAAAGTTATTGGAGAATATCTTGACCTCCAACGGGTACTCCTCCCTAACCCTAACCCTAACCCTAATGGCAACCCTAACCCTAACCCTAATCACAACCCTAACCCTAATGGCAACCCTAACCCATATTCACCTTAGAGTCAATAACTCTGCGCTGCTTGCTCGAAACATGCTGAAATTCGGTGTGGTTGTGTGGCACACTACCCTTTACTAATCATGAAATGCCCAAGTCTCTAGGACTTTCAGAAAAACAGTTATTCAAAAATATCTCGTACTTTTTTTTTTAGATTTGGTGGTTTCACCATTTCCGAAGGTCGTAGAAGCTTGGGGATGATCCCAATGGATCGGGCTTAGCCACATTAGTGGAGATGGAACCAACTTCCAAGTCTCTATGACCTTCAGAAAAAAAGTTATTGAAGAATATCTTGAACTCCTATAGGTTTTCATTCCTAACCCTAACCCTAATCACAACCCAAAAATGTAACACTAATCACAACCCTAACCCTACCCCTTCCAAAGGTCGTAGAAGCTCGGGGGTGGTACCAATGGAACGGGCATAGCCACATTAGTGGAGATGGAACCAACTTCCAAGTCTCTATGACCTACAGAAAAAAAGTTATTGGAGAATATCTTGACCTCCAACGGGTACTCCTCCCTAACCCTAACCCTAACCCTAATGGCAACCCTAACCCTAACCCTAATCACAACCCTAACCCTAATGGCAACCCTAACCCATATTCACCTTAGAGTGAATAACTCTGCGCTGCTTGCTCGAAACATGCTGAAATTCGGTGTGGTTGTGTGGCACACTACCCTTTACTAATCATGAAATGCCCAAGTCTCTAGGACTTTCAGAAAAAAAGTTATTCAAAAATATCTCGTACTTTTTTTTTTAGATTTGGTGGTTTCACCATTTCCGAAAGTCGTAGAAGCTTGGGGATGATCCCAATGGATCGGGCTTAGCCACATTAGTGCAGATGGAACCAACTTCCAAGTCTCTATGACCTTCAGAAAAAAAGTTATTGAAGAATATCTTGAACTCCTATAGGTTTTCATTCCTAACCCTAACCCTAATCACAACCCAAAAATGTAACACTAATCACAACCCTAACCCTACCCCTTCCAAAGGTCGTAGAAGCTCGGGGGTGGTACCAATGGAACGGGCATAGCCACATTAGTGGAGATGGAACCAACTTCCAAGTCTCTATGACCTACAGAAAAAAAGTTATTGGAGAATATCTTGACCTCCAACGGGTACTCCTCCCTAACCCTAACCCTAATGGCAACCCTAACCCTAACCCTAATGGCAACCCTAACCCTAACCCTAATCACAACCCTAACCCTAATGGCAACCCTAACCCATATTCACCTTAGAGTCAATAACTCTGCGCTGCTTGCTCGAAACATGCTGAAATTCGGTGTGGTTGTGTGGCACACTACCCTTTACTAATCATGAAATGCCCAAGTCTCTAGGACTTTCAGAAAAAAAGTTATTCAAAAATATCTCGTACTTTTTTTTTTAGATTTGGTGGTTTCACCATTTCCGAAAGTCGTAGAAGCTTGGGGATGATCCCAATGGATCGGGCTTAGCCACATTAGTGGAGATGGAACCAACTTCCAAGTCTCTATGACCTTCAGAAAAAAAGTTATTGAAGAATATCTTGAACTCCTATAGGTTTTCATTCCTAACCCTAACCCTAATCACAACCCAAAAATGTAACACTAATCACAACCCTAACCCTACCCCTTCCAAAGGTCGTAGAAGCTCGGGGGTGGTACCAATGGAACGGGCATAGCCACATTACTGGAGATGGAACCAACTTCCAAGTCTCTATGACCTACAGAAAAAAAGTTATTGGAGAATATCTTGACCTCCAACGGGTACTCCTCCCTAACCCTAACCCTAACCCTAATGGCAACCCTAACCCTAACCCTAACCCTAATGGCAACCCTAACCCTAACCCTAATCACAACCCTAACCCTAATGGCAACCCTAACCCATATTCACCTTAGAGTCAATAACTCTGCGCTGCTTGCTCGAAACATGCTGAAATTCGGTGTGGTTGTGTGGCACACTACCCTTTACTAATCATGAAATGCCCAAGTCTCTAGGACTTTCAGAAAAAAAGTTATTCAAAAATATCTCGTACTTTTTTTTTTAGATTTGGTGGTTTCACCATTTCCGAAAGTCGTAGAAGCTTGGGGATGATCCCAATGGATCGGGCTTAGCCACATTAGTGGAGATGGAACCAACTTCCAAGTCTCTATGACCTTCAGAAAAAAAGTTATTGAAGAATATCTTGAACTCCTATAGGTTTTCATTCCTAACCCTAACCCTAATCACAACCCAAAAATGTAACACTAATCACAACCCTAACCCTACCCCTTCCAAAGGTCGTAGAAGCTCGGGGGTGGTACCAATGGAACGGGCATAGCCACATTAGTGGAGATGGAACCAACTTCCAAGTCTCTATGACCTACAGAAAAAAAGTTATTGGAGAATATCTTGACCTCCAACGGGTACTCCTCCCTAACCCTAACCCTAATGGCAACCCTAACCCTAACCCTAATGGCAACCCTAACCCTAACCCTAATCACAACCCTAACCCTAATGGCAACCCTAACCCATATTCACCTTAGAGTGAATAACTCTGCGCTGCTTGCTCGAAACATGCTGAAATTCGGTGTGGTTGTGTGGCACACTACCCTTTACTAATCATGAAATGCCCAAGTCTCTAGGACTTTCAGAAAAAAAGTTATTCAAAAATATCTCGTACTTTTTTTTTTAGATTTGGTGGTTTCACCATTTCCGAAAGTCGTAGAAGCTTGGGGATGATCCCAATGGATCGGGCTTAGCCACATTAGTGGAGATGGAACCAACTTCCAAGTCTCTATGACCTTCAGAAAAAAAGTTATTGAAGAATATCTTGAACTCCTATAGGTTTTCATTCCTAACCCTAACCCTAATCACAACCCAAAAATGTAACACTAATCACAACCCTAACCCTACCCCTTCCAAAGGTCGTAGAAGCTCGGGGGTGGTACCAATGGAACGGGCATAGCCACATTAGTGGAGATGGAACCAACTTCCAAGTCTCTATGACCTACAGAAAAAAAGTTATTGGAGAATATCTTGACCTCCAACGGGTACTCCTCCCTAACCCTAACCCTAACCCTAATGGCAACCCTAACCCTAACCCTAATGGCAACCCTAACCCTAACCCTAATCACAACCCTAACCCTAATGGCAACCCTAACCCATATTCACCTTAGAGTCAATAACTCTGCGCTGCTTGCTCGAAACATGCTGAAATTCGGTGTGGTTGTGTGGCACACTACCCTTTACTAATCATGAAATGCCCAAGTCTCTAGGACCTTCAGAAAAAAAGTTATTCAAAAATATCTCGTACTTTTTTTTTTAGATTTGGTGGTTTCACCATTTCCGAAAGTCGTAGAAGCTTGGGGATGATCCCAATGGATCGGGCTTAGCCACATTAGTGGAGATGGAACCAACTTCCAAGTCTCTATGACCTTCAGAAAAAAAGTTATTGAAGAATATCTTGAACTCCTATAGGTTTTCATTCCTAACCCTAACCCTAATCACAACCCAAAAATGTAACACTAATCACAACCCTAACCCTACCCCTTCCAAAGGTCGTAGAAGCTCGGGGGTGGTACCAATGGAACGGGCATAGCCACATTAGTGGAGATGGAACCAACTTCCAAGTCTCTATGACCTACAGAAAAAAAGTTATTGGAGAATATCTTGACCTCCAACGGGTACTCCTCCCTAACCCTAACCCTAATGGCAACCCTAACCCTAACCCTAATGGCAACCCTAACCCTAACCCTAATCACAACCCTAACCCTAATGGCAACCCTAACCCATATTCACCTTAGAGTGAATAACTCTGCGCTGCTTGCTCGAAACATGCTGAAATTCGGTGTGGTTGTGTGGCACACTACCCTTTACTAATCATGAAATGCCCAAGTCTCTAGGACTTTCAGAAAAAAAGTTATTCAAAAATATCTCGTACTTTTTTTTTTAGATTTGGTGGTTTCACCATTTCCGAAAGTCGTAGAAGCTTGGGGATGATCCCAATGGATCGGGCTTAGCCACATTAGTGGAGATGGAACCAACTTCCAAGTCTCTATGACCTTCAGAAAAAAAGTTATTGAAGAATATCTTGAACTCCTATAGGTTTTCATTCCTAACCCTAACCCTAATCACAACCCAAAAATGTAACACTAATCACAACCCTAACCCTACCCCTTCCAAAGGTCGTAGAAGCTCGGGGGTGGTACCAATGGAACGGGCATAGCCACATTAGTGGAGATGGAACCAACTTCCAAGTCTCTATGACCTACAGAAAAAAAGTTATTGGAGAATATCTTGACCTCCAACGGGTACTCCTCCCTAACCCTAACCCTAACCCTAATGGCAACCCTAACCCTAACCCTAATGGCAACCCTAACCCTAACCCTAATCACAACCCTAACCCTAATGGCAACCCTAACCCATATTCACCTTAGAGTCAATAACTCTGCGCTGCTTGCTCGAAACATGCTGAAATTCGGTGTGGTTGTGTGGCACACTACCCTTTACTAATCATGAAATGCCCAAGTCTCTAGGACCTTCAGAAAAAAAGTTATTCAAAAATATCTCGTACTTTTTTTTTTAGATTTGGTGGTTTCACCATTTCCGAAAGTCGTAGAAGCTTGGGGATGATCCCAATGGATCGGGCTTAGCCACATTAGTGGAGATGGAACCAACTTCCAAGTCTCTATGACCTTCAGAAAAAAAGTTATTGAAGAATATCTTGAACTCCTATAGGTTTTCATTCCTAACCCTAACCCTAATCACAACCCAAAAATGTAACACTAATCACAACCCTAACCCTACCCCTTCCAAAGGTCGTAGAAGCTCGGGGGTGGTACCAATGGAACGGGCATAGCCACATTAGTGGAGATGGAACCAACTTCCAAGTCTCTATGACCTACAGAAAAAAAGTTATTGGAGAATATCTTGACCTCCAACGGGTACTCCTCCCTAACCCTAACCCTAATGGCAACCCTAACCCTAACCCTAATGGCAACCCTAACCCTAACCCTAATCACAACCCTAACCCTAATGGCAACCCTAACCCATATTCACCTTAGAGTGAATAACTCTGCGCTGCTTGCTCGAAACATGCTGAAATTCGGTGTGGTTGTGTGGCACACTACCCTTTACTAATCATGAAATGCCCAAGTCTCTAGGACTTTCAGAAAAAAAGTTATTCAAAAATATCTCGTACTTTTTTTTTTAGATTTGGTGGTTTCACCATTTCCGAAAGTCGTAGAAGCTTGGGGATGATCCCAATGGATCGTGCTTAGCCACATTAGTGGAGATGGAACCAACTTCCAAGTCTCTATGACCTTCAGAAAAAAAGTTATTGAAGAATATCTTGAACTCCTATAGGTTTTCATTCCTAACCCTAACCCTAATCACAACCCAAAAATGTAACACTAATCACAACCCTAACCCTACCCCTTCCAAAGGTCGTAGAAGCTCGGGGGTGGTACCAATGGAACGGGCATAGCCACATTAGTGGAGATGGAACCAACTTCCAAGTCTCTATGACCTACAGAAAAAAAGTTATTGGAGAATATCTTGACCTCCAACGGGTACTCCTCCCTAACCCTAACCCTAATGGCAACCCTAACCCTAACCCTAATGGCAACCCTAACCCTAACCCTAATCACAACCCTAACCCTAATGGCAACCCTAACCCATATTCACCTTAGAGTGAATAACTCTGCGCTGCTTGCTCAGAACATGCTGAAATTCGGTGTGGTTGTGTGGCACACTACCCTTTACTAATCATGAAATGCCCAAGTATCTAGGACTTTCAGAAAAAAAGTTATTCAAAAATATCTCGTACTTTTTTTTTTAGATTTGGTGGTTTCACCATTTCCGAAAGTCGTAGAAGCTTGGGGATGATCCCAATGGATCGGGCTTAGCCACATTAGTGGAGATGGAACCAACTTCCAAGTCTCTATGACCTTCAGAAAAAAAGTTATTGAAGAATATCTTGAACTCCTATAGGTTTTCATTCCTAACCCTAACCCTAATCACAACCCAAAAATGTAACACTAATCACAACCCTAACCCTACCCCTTCCAAAGGTCGTAGAAGCTCGGGGGTGGTACCAATGGAACGGGCATAGCCACATTAGTGGAGATGGAACCAACTTCCAAGTCTCTATGACCTACAGAAAAAAAGTTATTGGAGAATATCTTGACCTCCAACGGGTACTCCTCCCTAACCCTAACCCTAACCCTAATGGCAACCCTAACCCTAACCCTAATGGCAACCCTAACCCTAACCCTAATCACAACCCTAACCCTAATGGCAACCCTAACCCATATTCACCTTAGAGTCAATAACTCTGCGCTGCTTGCTCGAAACATGCTGCAATTCGGTGTGGTTGTGTGGCACACTACCCTTTACTAATCATGAAATGCCCAAGTCTCTAGGACTTTCAGAAAAAAAGTTATTCAAAAATATCTCGTACTTTTTTTTTTAGATTTGGTGGTTTCACCATTTCCGAAAGTCGTAGAAGCTTGGGGATGATCCCAATGGATCGGGCTTAGCCACATTAGTGGAGATGGAACCAACTTCCAAGTCTCTATGACCTTCAGAAAAAAAGTTATTGAAGAATATCTTGAACTCCTATAGGTTTTCATTCCTAACCCTAACCCTAATCACAACCCAAAAATGTAACACTAATCACAACCCTAACCCTACCCCTTCCAAAGGTCGTAGAAGCTCGGGGGTGGTACCAATGGAACGGGCATAGCCACATTAGTGGAGATGGAACCAACTTCCAAGTCTCTATGACCTACAGAAAAAAAGTTATTGGAGAATATCTTGACCTCCAACGGGTACTCCTCCCTAACCCTAACCCTAATGGCAACCCTAACCCTAACCCTAATGGCAACCCTAACCCTAACCCTAATCACAACCCTAACCCTAATGGCAACCCTAACCCATATTCACCTTAGAGTGAATAACTCTGCGCTGCTTGCTCGAAACATGCTGAAATTCGGTGTGGTTGTGTGGCACACTACCCTTTACTAATCATGAAATGCCCAAGTCTCTAGGACTTTCAGAAAAAAAGTTATTCAAAAATATCTCGTACTTTTTTTTTTAGATTTGGTGGTTTCACCATTTCCGAAAGTCGTAGAAGCTTGGGGATGATCCCAATGGATCGGGCTTAGCCACATTAGTGGAGATGGAACCAACTTCCAAGTCTCTATGACCTTCAGAAAAAAAGTTATTGAAGAATATCTTGAACTCCTATAGGTTTTCATTCCTAACCCTAACCCTAATCACAACCCAAAAATGTAACACTAATCACAACCCTAACCCTACCCCTTCCAAAGGTCGTAGAAGCTCGGGGGTGGTACCAATGGAACGGGCATAGCCACATTAGTGGAGATGGAACCAACTTCCAAGTCTCTATGACCTACAGAAAAAAAGTTATTGGAGAATATCTTGACCTCCAACGGGTACTCCTCCCTAACCCTAACCCTAACCCTAATGGCAACCCTAACCCTAACCCTAATGGCAACCCTAACCCTAACCCTAATCACAACCCTAACCCTAATGGCAACCCTAACCCATATTCACCTTAGAGTGAATAACTCTGCGCTGCTTGCTCAAAACATGCTGAAATTCGGTGTGGTTGTGTGGCACACTACCCTTTACTAATCATGAAATGCCCAAGTATCTAGGACTTTCAGAAAAAAAGTTATTCAAAAATATCTCGTACTTTTTTTTTTAGATTTGGTGGTTTCACCATTTCCGAAAGTCGTAGAAGCTTGGGGATGATCCCAATGGATCGGGCTTAGCCACATTAGTGGAGATGGAACCAACTTCCAAGTCTCTATGACCTTCAGAAAAAAAGTTATTGAAGAATATCTTGAACTCCTATAGGTTTTCATTCCTAACCCTAACCCTAATCACAACCCAAAAATGTAACACTAATCACAACCCTAACCCTACCCCTTCCAAAGGTCGTAGAAGCTCGGGGGTGGTACCAATGGAACGGGCATAGCCACATTAGTGGAGATGGAACCAACTTCCAAGTCTCTATGACCTACAGAAAAAAAGTTATTGGAGAATATCTTGACCTCCAACGGGTACTCCTCCCTAACCCTAACCCTAACCCTAATGGCAACCCTAACCCTAACCCTAATGGCAACCCTAACCCTAACCCTAATCACAACCCTAACCCTAATGGCAACCCTAACCCATATTCACCTTAGAGTCAATAACTCTGCGCTGCTTGCTCGAAACATGCTGCAATTCGGTGTGGTTGTGTGGCACACTACCCTTTACTAATCATGAAATGCCCAAGTCTCTAGGACTTTCAGAAAAAAAGTTATTCAAAAATATCTCGTACTTTTTTTTTTAGATTTGGTGGTTTCACCATTTCCGAAAGTCGTAGAAGCTTGGGGATGATCCCAATGGATCGGGCTTAGCCACATTAGTGGAGATGGAACCAACTTCCAAGTCTCTATGACCTTCAGAAAAAAAGTTATTGAAGAATATCTTGAACTCCTATAGGTTTTCATTCCTAACCCTAACCCTAATCACAACCCAAAAATGTAACACTAATCACAACCCTAACCCTACCCCTTCCAAAGGTCGTAGAAGCTCGGGGGTGGTACCAATGGAACGGGCATAGCCACATTAGTGGAGATGGAACCAACTTCCAAGTCTCTATGACCTACAGAAAAAAAGTTATTGGAGAATATCTTGACCTCCAACGGGTACTCCTCCCTAACCCTAACCCTAATGGCAACCCTAACCCTAACCCTAATGGCAACCCTAACCCTAACCCTAATCACAACCCTAACCCTAATGGCAACCCTAACCCATATTCACCTTAGAGTGAATAACTCTGCGCTGCTTGCTCGAAACATGCTGAAATTCGGTGTGGTTGTGTGGCACACTACCCTTTACTAATCATGAAATGCCCAAGTCTCTAGGACTTTCAGAAAAAAAGTTATTCAAAAATATCTCGTACTTTTTTTTTTAGATTTGGTGGTTTCACCATTTCCGAAAGTCGTAGAAGCTTGGGGATGATCCCAATGGATCGGGCTTAGCCACATTAGTGGAGATGGAACCAACTTCCAAGTCTCTATGACCTTCAGAAAAAAAGTTATTGAAGAATATCTTGAACTCCTATAGGTTTTCATTCCTAACCCTAACCCTAATCACAACCCAAAAATGTAACACTAATCACAACCCTAACCCTACCCCTTCCAAAGGTCGTAGAAGCTCGGGGGTGGTACCAATGGAACGGGCATAGCCACATTAGTGGAGATGGAACCAACTTCCAAGTCTCTATGACCTACAGAAAAAAAGTTATTGGAGAATATCTTGACCTCCAACGGGTACTCCTCCCTAACCCTAACCCTAACCCTAATGGCAACCCTAACCCTAACCCTAATGGCAACCCTAACCCTAACCCTAATCACAACCCTAACCCTAATGGCAACCCTAACCCATATTCACCTTAGAGTGAATAACTCTGCGCTGCTTGCTCAAAACATGCTGAAATTCGGTGTGGTTGTGTGGCACACTACCCTTTACTAATCATGAAATGCCCAAGTATCTAGGACTTTCAGAAAAAAAGTTATTCAAAAATATCTCGTACTTTTTTTTTTAGATTTGGTGGTTTCACCATTTCCGAAAGTCGTAGAAGCTTGGGGATGATCCCAATGGATCGGGCTTAGCCACATTAGTGGAGATGGAACCAACTTCCAAGTCTCTATGACCTTCAGAAAAAAAGTTATTGAAGAATATCTTGAACTCCTATAGGTTTTCATTCCTAACCCTAACCCTAATCACAACCCAAAAATGTAACACTAATCACAACCCTAACCCTACCCCTTCCAAAGGTCGTAGAAGCTCGGGGGTGGTACCAATGGAACGGGCATAGCCACATTAGTGGAGATGGAACCAACTTCCAAGTCTCTATGACCTACAGAAAAAAAGTTATTGGAGAATATCTTGACCTCCAACGGGTACTCCTCCCTAACCCTAACCCTAACCCTAATGGCAACCCTAACCCTAACCCTAATCACAACCCTAACCCTAATGGCAACCCTAACCCATATTCACCTTAGAGTCAATAACTCTGCGCTGCTTGCTCGAAACATGCTGAAATTCGGTGTGGTTGTGTGGCACACTACCCTTTACTAATCATGAAATGCCCAAGTCTCTAGGACTTTCAGAAAAACAGTTATTCAAAAATATCTCGTACTTTTTTTTTTAGATTTGGTGGTTTCACCATTTCCGAAGGTCGTAGAAGCTTGGGGATGATCCCAATGGATCGGGCTTAGCCACATTAGTGGAGATGGAACCAACTTCCAAGTCTCTATGACCTTCAGAAAAAAAGTTATTGAAGAATATCTTGAACTCCTATAGGTTTTCATTCCTAACCCTAACCCTAATCACAACCCAAAAATGTAACACTAATCACAACCCTAACCCTACCCCTTCCAAAGGTCGTAGAAGCTCGGGGGTGGTACCAATGGAACGGGCATAGCCACATTAGTGGAGATGGAACCAACTTCCAAGTCTCTATGACCTACAGAAAAAAAGTTATTGGAGAATATCTTGACCTCCAACGGGTACTCCTCCCTAACCCTAACCCTAACCCTAATGGCAACCCTAACCCTAACCCTAATCACAACCCTAACCCTAATGGCAACCCTAACCCATATTCACCTTAGAGTGAATAACTCTGCGCTGCTTGCTCGAAACATGCTGAAATTCGGTGTGGTTGTGTGGCACACTACCCTTTACTAATCATGAAATGCCCAAGTCTCTAGGACTTTCAGAAAAAAAGTTATTCAAAAATATCTCGTACTTTTTTTTTTAGATTTGGTGGTTTCACCATTTCCGAAAGTCGTAGAAGCTTGGGGATGATCCCAATGGATCGGGCTTAGCCACATTAGTGCAGATGGAACCAACTTCCAAGTCTCTATGACCTTCAGAAAAAAAGTTATTGAAGAATATCTTGAACTCCTATAGGTTTTCATTCCTAACCCTAACCCTAATCACAACCCAAAAATGTAACACTAATCACAACCCTAACCCTACCCCTTCCAAAGGTCGTAGAAGCTCGGGGGTGGTACCAATGGAACGGGCATAGCCACATTAGTGGAGATGGAACCAACTTCCAAGTCTCTATGACCTACAGAAAAAAAGTTATTGGAGAATATCTTGACCTCCAACGGGTACTCCTCCCTAACCCTAACCCTAACCCTAATGGCAACCCTAACCCTAACCCTAATGGCAACCCTAATCCTAACCCTAATCACAACCCTAACCCTAATGGCAACCCTAACCCATATTCACCTTAGAGTCAATAACTCTGCGCTGCTTGCTCGAAACATGCTGAAATTCGGTGTGGTTGTGTGGCACACTACCCTTTACTAATCATGAAATGCCCAAGTCTCTAGGACTTTCAGAAAAAAAGTTATTCAAAAATATCTCGTACTTTTTTTTTTAGATGTGGTGGTTTCACCATTTCCGAAAGTCGTAGAAGCTTGGGGATGATCCCAATGGATCGGGCTTAGCCACATTAGTGGAGATGGAACCAACTTCCAAGTCTCTATGACCTTCAGAAAAAAAGTTATTGAAGAATATCTTGAACTCCTATAGGTTTTCATTCCTAACCCTAACCCTAATCACAACCCAAAAATGTAACACTAATCACAACCCTAACCCTACCCCTTCCAAAGGTCGTAGAAGCTCGGGGGTGGTACCAATGGAACGGGCATAGCCACATTAGTGGAGATGGAACCAACTTCCAAGTCTCTATGACCTACAGAAAAAAAGTTATTGGAGAATATCTTGACCTCCAACGGGTACTCCTCCCTAACCCTAACCCTAACCCTAATGGCAACCCTAACCCTAACCCTAATGGCAACCCTAACCCTAACCCTAATCACAACCCTAACCCTAATGGCAACCCTAACCCATATTCACCTTAGAGTCAATAACTCTGCGCTGCTTGCTCGAAACATGCTGAAATTCGGTGTGGTTGTGTGGCACACTACCCTTTACTAATCATGAAATGCCCAAGTCTCTAGGACTTTCAGAAAAAAAGTTATTCAAAAATATCTCGTACTTTTTTTTTTAGATGTGGTGGTTTCACCATTTCCGAAAGTCGTAGAAGCTTGGGGATGATCCCAATGGATCGGGCTTAGCCACATTAGTGGAGATGGAACCAACTTCCAAGTCTCTATGACCTTCAGAAAAAAAGTTATTGAAGAATATCTTGAACTCCTATAGGTTTTCATTCCTAACCCTAACCCTAATCACAACCCAAAAATGTAACACTAATCACAACCCTAACCCTACCCCTTCCAAAGGTCGTAGAAGCTCGGGGGTGGTACCAATGGAACGGGCATAGCCACATTAGTGGAGATGGAACCAACTTCCAAGTCTTTATGACCTACAGAAAAAAAGTTATTGGAGAATATCTTGACCTCCAACGGGTACTCCTCCCTAACCCTAACCCTAACCCTAATGGCAACCCTAACCCTAACCCTAATGGCAACCCTAACCCTAACCCTAATCACAACCCTAACCCTAATGGCAACCCTAACCCATATTCACCTTAGAGTGAATAACTCTGCGCTGCTTGCTCGAAACATGCTGAAATTCGGTGTGGTTGTGTGGCACACTACCCTTTACTAATCATGAAATGCCCAAGTCTCTAGGACTTTCAGAAAAAAAGTTATTCAAAAATATCTCGTACTTTTTTTTTTAGATTTGGTGGTTTCACCATTTCCGAAAGTCGTAGAAGCTTGGGGATGATCCCAATGGATCGGGCTTAGCCACATTAGTGGAGATGGAACCAACTTCCAAGTCTCTATGACCTTCAGAAAAAAAGTTATTGAAGAATATCTTGAACTCCTATAGGTTTTCATTCCTAACCCTAACCCTAATCACAACCCAAAAATGTAACACTAATCACAACCCTAACCCTACCCCTTCCAAAGGTCGTAGAAGCTCGGGGGTGGTACCAATGGAACGGGCATAGCCACATTAGTGGAGATGGAACCAACTTCCAAGTCTCTATGACCTACAGAAAAAAAGTTATTGGAGAATATCTTGACCTCCAACGGGTACTCCTCCCTAACCCTAACCCTAACCCTAATGGCAACCCTAACCCTAACCCTAATCACAACCCTAACCCTAATGGCAACCCTAACCCATATTCACCTTAGAGTCAATAACTCTGCGCTGCTTGCTCGAAACATGCTGAAATTCGGTGTGGTTGTGTGGCACACTACCCTTTACTAATCATGAAATGCCCAAGTCTCTAGGACTTTCAGAAAAAAAGTTATTCAAAAATATCTCGTACTTTTTTTTTTAGATTTGGTGGTTTCACCATTTCCGAAAGTCGTAGAAGCTTGGGGATGATCCCAATGGATCGGGCTTAGCCACATTAGTGGAGATGGAACCAACTTCCAAGTCTCTATGACCTTCAGAAAAAAAGTTATTGAAGAATATCTTGAACTCCTATAGGTTTTCATTCCTAACCCTAACCCTAATCACAACCCAAAAATGTAACACTAATCACAACCCTAACCCTACCCCTTCCAAAGGTCGTAGAAGCTCGGGGGTGGTACCAATGGAACGGGCATAGCCACATTAGTGGAGATGGAACCAACTTCCAAGTCTTTATGACCTACAGAAAAAAAGTTATTGGAGAATATCTTGACCTCCAACGGGTACTCCTCCCTAACCCTAACCCTAACCCTAATGGCAACCCTAACCCTAACCCTAATGGCAACCCTAACCCTAACCCTAATCACAACCCTAACCCTAATGGCAACCCTAACCCATATTCACCTTAGAGTCAATAACTCTGCGCTGCTTGCTCGAAACATGCTGAAATTCGGTGTGGTTGTGTGGCACACTACCCTTTACTAATCATGAAATGCCCAAGTCTCTAGGACTTTCAGAAAAAAAGTTATTCAAAAATATCTCGTACTTTTTTTTTTAGATTTGGTGGTTTCACCATTTCCGAAAGTCGTAGAAGCTTGGGGATGATCCCAATGGATCGGGCTTAGCCACATTAGTGGAGATGGAACCAACTTCCAAGTCTCTATGACCTTCAGAAAAAAAGTTATTGAAGAATATCTTGAACTCCTATAGGTTTTCATTCCTAACCCTAACCCTAATCACAACCCAAAAATGTAACACTAATCACAACCCTAACCCTACCCCTTCCAAAGGTCGTAGAAGCTCGGGGGTGGTACCAATGGAACGGGCATAGCCACATTAGTGGAGATGGAACCAACTTCCAAGTCTCTATGACCTACAGAAAAAAAGTTATTGGAGAATATCTTGACCTCCAACGGGTACTCCTCCCTAACCCTAACCCTAACCCTAATGGCAACCCTAACCCTAACCCTAATCACAACCCTAACCCTAATGGCAACCCTAACCCATATTCACCTTAGAGTCAATAACTCTGCGCTGCTTGCTCGAAACATGCTGAAATTCGGTGTGGTTGTGTGGCACACTACCCTTTACTAATCATGAAATGCCCAAGTCTCTAGGACTTTCAGAAAAAAAGTTATTCAAAAATATCTCGTACTTTTTTTTTTAGATTTGGTGGTTTCACCATTTCCGAAAGTCGTAGAAGCTTGGGGATGATCCCAATGGATCGGGCTTAGCCACATTAGTGGAGATGGAACCAACTTCCAAGTCTCTATGACCTTCAGAAAAAAAGTTATTGAAGAATATCTTGAACTCCTATAGGTTTTCATTCCTAACCCTAACCCTAATCACAACCCAAAAATGTAACACTAATCACAACCCTAACCCTACCCCTTCCAAAGGTCGTAGAAGCTCGGGGGTGGTACCAATGGAACGGGCATAGCCACATTAGTGGAGATGGAACCAACTTCCAAGTCTTTATGACCTACAGAAAAAAAGTTATTGGAGAATATCTTGACCTCCAACGGGTACTCCTCCCTAACCCTAACCCTAACCCTAATGGCAACCCTAACCCTAACCCTAATGGCAACCCTAACCCTAACCCTAATCACAACCCTAACCCTAATGGCAACCCTAACCCATATTCACCTTAGAGTCAATAACTCTGCGCTGCTTGCTCGAAACATGCTGAAATTCGGTGTGGTTGTGTGGCACACTACCCTTTACTAATCATGAAATGCCCAAGTCTCTAGGACTTTCAGAAAAAAAGTTATTCAAAAATATCTCGTACTTTTTTTTTTAGATTTGGTGGTTTCACCATTTCCGAAAATCGTAGAAGCTTGGGGATGATCCCAATGGATCGGGCTTAGCCACATTAGTGGAGATGGAACCAACTTCCAAGTCTCTATGACCTTCAGAAAAAAAGTTATTGAAGAATATCTTGAACTCCTATAGGTTTTCATTCCTAACCCTAACCCTAATCACAACCCAAAAATGTAACACTAATCACAACCCTAACCCTACCCCTTCCAAAGGTCGTAGAAGCTCGGGGGTGGTACCAATGGAACGGGCATAGCCACATTAGTGGAGATGGAACCAACTTCCAAGTCTCTATGACCTACAGAAAAAAAGTTATTGGAGAATATCTTGACCTCCAACGGGTACTCCTCCCTAACCCTAACCCTAATGGCAACCCTAACCCTAACCCTAATGGCAACCCTAACCCTAACCCTAATCACAACCCTAACCCTAATGGCAACCCTAACCCATATTCACCTTAGAGTCAATAACTCTGCGCTGCTTGCTCGAAACATGCTGAAATTCGGTGTGGTTGTGTGGCACACTACCCTTTACTAATCATGAAATGCCCAAGTCTCTAGGACTTTCAGAAAAAAAGTTATTCAAAAATATCTCGTACTTTTTTTTTTAGATTTGGTGGTTTCACCATTTCTGAAAGTCGTAGAAGCTTGGGGATGATCCCAATGGATCGGGCTTAGCCACATTAGTGCAGATGGAACCAACTTCCAAGTCTCTATGACCTTCAGAAAAAAAGTTATTGAAGAATATCTTGAACTCCTATAGGTTTTCATTCCTAACCCTAACCCTAATCACAACCCAAAAATGTAACACTAATCACAACCCTAACCCTACCCCTTCCAAAGGTCGTAGAAGCTCGGGGGTGGTACCAATGGAACGGGCATAGCCACATTAGTGGAGATGGAACCAACTTCCAAGTCTCTATGACCTACAGAAAAAAAGTTATTGGAGAATATCTTGACCTCCAACGGGTACTCCTCCCTAACCCTAACCCTAACCCTAATGGCAACCCTAACCCTAACCCTAATGGCAACCCTAACCCTAACCCTAATCACAACCCTAACCCTAATGGCAACCCTAACCCATATTCACCTTAGAGTCAATAACTCTGCGCTGCTTGCTCGAAACATGCTGAAATTCGGTGTGGTTGTGTGGCACACTACCCTTTACTAATCATGAAATGCCCAAGTCTCTAGGACTTTCAGAAAAAAAGTTATTCAAAAATATCTCGTACTTTTTTTTTTAGATTTGGTGGTTTCACCATTTCCGAAAGTCGTAGAAGCTTGGGGATGATCCCAATGGATCGGGCTTAGCCACATTAGTGGAGATGGAACCAACTTCCAAGTCTCTATGACCTTCAGAAAAAAAGTTATTGAAGAATATCTTGAACTCCTATAGGTTTTCATTCCTAACCCTAACCCTAATCACAACCCAAAAATGTAACACTAATCACAACCCTAACCCTACCCCTTCCAAAGGTCGTAGAAGCTCGGGGGTGGTACCAATGGAACGGGCATAGCCACATTAGTGGAGATGGAACCAACTTCCAAGTCTCTATGACCTACAGAAAAAAAGTTATTGGAGAATATCTTGACCTCCAACGGGTACTCCTCCCTAACCCTAACCCTAATGGCAACCCTAACCCTAACCCTAATGGCAACCCTAACCCTAACCCTAATCACAACCCTAACCCTAATGGCAACCCTAACCCATATTCACCTTAGAGTGAATAACTCTGCGCTGCTTGCTCGAAACATGCTGAAATTCGGTGTGGTTGTGTGGCACACTACCCTTTACTAATCATGAAATGCCCAAGTCTCTAGGACTTTCAGAAAAAAAGTTATTCAAAAATATCTCGTACTTTTTTTTTTAGATTTGGTGGTTTCACCATTTCCGAAAGTCGTAGAAGCTTGGGGATGATCCCAATGGATCGGGCTTAGCCACATTAGTGGAGATGGAACCAACTTCCAAGTCTCTATGACCTTCAGAAAAAAAGTTATTGAAGAATATCTTGAACTCCTATAGGTTTTCATTCCTAACCCTAACCCTAATCACAACCCAAAAATGTAACACTAATCACAACCCTAACCCTACCCCTTCCAAAGGTCGTAGAAGCTCGGGGGTGGTACCAATGGAACGGGCATAGCCACATTAGTGGAGATGGAACCAACTTCCAAGTCTCTATGACCTACAGAAAAAAAGTTATTGGAGAATATCTTGACCTCCAACGGGTACTCCTCCCTAACCCTAACCCTAACCCTAATGGCAACCCTAACCCTAACCCTAATGGCAACCCTAACCCTAACCCTAATCACAACCCTAACCCTAATGGCAACCCTAACCCATATTCACCTTAGAGTGAATAACTCTGCGCTGCTTGCTCAAAACATGCTGAAATTCGGTGTGGTTGTGTGGCACACTACCCTTTACTAATCATGAAATGCCCAAGTATCTAGGACTTTCAGAAAAAAAGTTATTCAAAAATATCTCGTACTTTTTTTTTTAGATTTGGTGGTTTCACCATTTCCGAAAGTCGTAGAAGCTTGGGGATGATCCCAATGGATCGGGCTTAGCCACATTAGTGGAGATGGAACCAACTTCCAAGTCTCTATGACCTTCAGAAAAAAAGTTATTGAAGAATATCTTGAACTCCTATAGGTTTTCATTCCTAACCCTAACCCTAATCACAACCCAAAAATGTAACACTAATCACAACCCTAACCCTACCCCTTCCAAAGGTCGTAGAAGCTCGGGGGTGGTACCAATGGAACGGGCATAGCCACATTAGTGGAGATGGAACCAACTTCCAAGTCTCTATGACCTACAGAAAAAAAGTTATTGGAGAATATCTTGACCTCCAACGGGTACTCCTCCCTAACCCTAACCCTAACCCTAATGGCAACCCTAACCCTAACCCTAATGGCAACCCTAACCCTAACCCTAATCACAACCCTAACCCTAATGGCAACCCTAACCCATATTCACCTTAGAGTCAATAACTCTGCGCTGCTTGCTCGAAACATGCTGAAATTCGGTATGGTTGTGTGGCACACTACCCTTTACTAATCATGAAATGCCCAAGTCTCTAGGACTTTCAGAAAAAAAGTTATTCAAAAATATCTCGTACTTTTTTTTTTAGATTTGGTGGTTTCACCATTTCCGAAAGTCGTAGAAGCTTGGGGATGATCCCAATGGATCGGGCTTAGCCACATTAGTGGAGATGGAACCAACTTCCAAGTCTCTATGACCTTCAGAAAAAAAGTTATTGAAGAATATCTTGAACTCCTATAGGTTTTCATTCCTAACCCTAACCCTAATCACAACCCAAAAATGTAACACTAATCACAACCCTAACCCTACCCCTTCCAAAGGTCGTAGAAGCTCGGGGGTGGTACCAATGGAACGGGCATAGCCACATTAGTGGAGATGGAACCAACTTCCAAGTCTCTATGACCTACAGAAAAAAAGTTATTGGAGAATATCTTGACCTCCAACGGGTACTCCTCCCTAACCCTAACCCTAATGGCAACCCTAACCCTAACCCTAATGGCAACCCTAACCCTAACCCTAATCACAACCCTAACCCTAATGGCAACCCTAACCCATATTCACCTTAGAGTGAATAACTCTGCGCTGCTTGCTCGAAACATGCTGAAATTCGGTGTGGTTGTGTGGCACACTACCCTTTACTAATCATGAAATGCCCAAGTCTCTAGGACTTTCAGAAAAAAAGTTATTCAAAAATATCTCGTACTTTTTTTTTTAGATTTGGTGGTTTCACCATTTCCGAAAGTCGTAGAAGCTTGGGGATGATCCCAATGGATCGGGCTTAGCCACATTAGTGGAGATGGAACCAACTTCCAAGTCTCTATGACCTTCAGAAAAAAAGTTATTGAAGAATATCTTGAACTCCTATAGGTTTTCATTCCTAACCCTAACCCTAATCACAACCCAAAAATGTAACACTAATCACAACCCTAACCCTACCCCTTCCAAAGGTCGTAGAAGCTCGGGGGTGGTACCAATGGAACGGGCATAGCCACATTAGTGGAGATGGAACCAACTTCCAAGTCTCTATGACCTACAGAAAAAAAGTTATTGGAGAATATCTTGACCTCCAACGGGTACTCCTCCCTAACCCTAACCCTAACCCTAATGGCAACCCTAACCCTAACCCTAATCACAACCCTAACCCTAATGGCAACCCTAACCCATATTCACCTTAGAGTCAATAACTCTGCGCTGCTTGCTCGAAACATGCTGAAATTCGGTGTGGTTGTGTGGCACACTACCCTTTACTAATCATGAAATGCCCAAGTCTCTAGGACTTTCAGAAAAAAAGTTATTCAAAAATATCTCGTACTTTTTTTTTTAGATTTGGTGGTTTCACCATTTCCGAAAGTCGTAGAAGCTTGGGGATGATCCCAATGGATCGGGCTTAGCCACATTAGTGGAGATGGAACCAACTTCCAAGTCTCTATGACCTTCAGAAAAAAAGTTATTGAAGAATATCTTGAACTCCTATAGGTTTTCATTCCTAACCCTAACCCTAATCACAACCCAAAAATGTAACACTAATCACAACCCTAACCCTACCCCTTCCAAAGGTCGTAGAAGCTCGGGGGTGGTACCAATGGAACGGGCATAGCCACATTAGTGGAGATGGAACCAACTTCCAAGTCTTTATGACCTACAGAAAAAAAGTTATTGGAGAATATCTTGACCTCCAACGGGTACTCCTCCCTAACCCTAACCCTAACCCTAATGGCAACCCTAACCCTAACCCTAATGGCAACCCTAACCCTAACCCTAATCACAACCCTAACCCTAATGGCAACCCTAACCCATATTCACCTTAGAGTCAATAACTCTGCGCTGCTTGCTCGAAACATGCTGAAATTCGGTGTGGTTGTGTGGCACACTACCCTTTACTAATCATGAAATGCCCAAGTCTCTAGGACTTTCAGAAAAAAAGTTATTCAAAAATATCTCGTACTTTTTTTTTTAGATTTGGTGGTTTCACCATTTCCGAAAATCGTAGAAGCTTGGGGATGATCCCAATGGATCGGGCTTAGCCACATTAGTGGAGATGGAACCAACTTCCAAGTCTCTATGACCTTCAGAAAAAAAGTTATTGAAGAATATCTTGAACTCCTATAGGTTTTCATTCCTAACCCTAACCCTAATCACAACCCAAAAATGTAACACTAATCACAACCCTAACCCTACCCCTTCCAAAGGTCGTAGAAGCTCGGGGGTGGTACCAATGGAACGGGCATAGCCACATTAGTGGAGATGGAACCAACTTCCAAGTCTCTATGACCTACAGAAAAAAAGTTATTGGAGAATATCTTGACCTCCAACGGGTACTCCTCCCTAACCCTAACCCTAACCCTAATGGCAACCCTAACCCTAACCCTAATGGCAACCCTAACCCTAACCCTAATCACAACCCTAACCCTAATGGCAACCCTAACCCATATTCACCTTAGAGTCAATAACTCTGCGCTGCTTGCTCGAAACATGCTGCAATTCGGTGTGGTTGTGTGGCACACTACCCTTTACTAATCATGAAATGCCCAAGTCTCTAGGACTTTCAGAAAAAAAGTTATTCAAAAATATCTCGTACTTTTTTTTTTAGATTTGGTGGTTTCACCATTTCCGAAAGTCGTAGAAGCTTGGGGATGATCCCAATGGATCGGGCTTAGCCACATTAGTGGAGATGGAACCAACTTCCAAGTCTCTATGACCTTCAGAAAAAAAGTTATTGAAGAATATCTTGAACTCCTATAGGTTTTCATTCCTAACCCTAACCCTAATCACAACCCAAAAATGTAACACTAATCACAACCCTAACCCTACCCCTTCCAAAGGTCGTAGAAGCTCGGGGGTGGTACCAATGGAACGGGCATAGCCACATTAGTGGAGATGGAACCAACTTCCAAGTCTCTATGACCTACAGAAAAAAAGTTATTGGAGAATATCTTGACCTCCAACGGGTACTCCTCCCTAACCCTAACCCTAACCCTAATGGCAACCCTAACCCTAACCCTAATCACAACCCTAACCCTAATGGCAACCCTAACCCATATTCACCTTAGAGTCAATAACTCTGCGCTGCTTGCTCGAAACATGCTGAAATTCGGTGTGGTTGTGTGGCACACTACCCTTTACTAATCATGAAATGCCCAAGTCTCTAGGACTTTCAGAAAAAAAGTTATTCAAAAATATCTCGTACTTTTTTTTTTAGATTTGGTGGTTTCACCATTTCCGAAAGTCGTAGAAGCTTGGGGATGATCCCAATGGATCGGGCTTAGCCACATTAGTGGAGATGGAACCAACTTCCAAGTCTCTATGACCTTCAGAAAAAAAGTTATTGAAGAATATCTTGAACTCCTATAGGTTTTCATTCCTAACCCTAACCCTAATCACAACCCAAAAATGTAACACTAATCACAACCCTAACCCTACCCCTTCCAAAGGTCGTAGAAGCTCGGGGGTGGTACCAATGGAACGGGCATAGCCACATTAGTGGAGATGGAACCAACTTCCAAGTCTTTATGACCTACAGAAAAAAAGTTATTGGAGAATATCTTGACCTCCAACGGGTACTCCTCCCTAACCCTAACCCTAACCCTAATGGCAACCCTAACCCTAACCCTAATGGCAACCCTAACCCTAACCCTAATCACAACCCTAACCCTAATGGCAACCCTAACCCATATTCACCTTAGAGTCAATAACTCTGCGCTGCTTGCTCGAAACATGCTGAAATTCGGTGTGGTTGTGTGGCACACTACCCTTTACTAATCATGAAATGCCCAAGTCTCTAGGACTTTCAGAAAAAAAGTTATTCAAAAATATCTCGTACTTTTTTTTTTAGATTTGGTGGTTTCACCATTTCCGAAAATCGTAGAAGCTTGGGGATGATCCCAATGGATCGGGCTTAGCCACATTAGTGGAGATGGAACCAACTTCCAAGTCTCTATGACCTTCAGAAAAAAAGTTATTGAAGAATATCTTGAACTCCTATAGGTTTTCATTCCTAACCCTAACCCTAATCACAACCCAAAAATGTAACACTAATCACAACCCTAACCCTACCCCTTCCAAAGGTCGTAGAAGCTCGGGGGTGGTACCAATGGAACGGGCATAGCCACATTAGTGGAGATGGAACCAACTTCCAAGTCTCTATGACCTACAGAAAAAAAGTTATTGGAGAATATCTTGACCTCCAACGGGTACTCCTCCCTAACCCTAACCCTAATGGCAACCCTAACCCTAACCCTAATGGCAACCCTAACCCTAACCCTAATCACAACCCTAACCCTAATGGCAACCCTAACCCATATTCACCTTAGAGTCAATAACTCTGCGCTGCTTGCTCGAAACATGCTGAAATTCGGTGTGGTTGTGTGGCACACTACCCTTTACTAATCATGAAATGCCCAAGTCTCTAGGACTTTCAGAAAAAAAGTTATTCAAAAATATCTCGTACTTTTTTTTTTAGATTTGGTGGTTTCACCATTTCTGAAAGTCGTAGAAGCTTGGGGATGATCCCAATGGATCGGGCTTAGCCACATTAGTGCAGATGGAACCAACTTCCAAGTCTCTATGACCTTCAGAAAAAAAGTTATTGAAGAATATCTTGAACTCCTATAGGTTTTCATTCCTAACCCTAACCCTAATCACAACCCAAAAATGTAACACTAATCACAACCCTAACCCTACCCCTTCCAAAGGTCGTAGAAGCTCGGGGGTGGTACCAATGGAACGGGCATAGCCACATTAGTGGAGATGGAACCAACTTCCAAGTCTCTATGACCTACAGAAAAAAAGTTATTGGAGAATATCTTGACCTCCAACGGGTACTCCTCCCTAACCCTAACCCTAACCCTAATGGCAACCCTAACCCTAACCCTAATGGCAACCCTAACCCTAACCCTAATCACAACCCTAACCCTAATGGCAACCCTAACCCATATTCACCTTAGAGTCAATAACTCTGCGCTGCTTGCTCGAAACATGCTGAAATTCGGTGTGGTTGTGTGGCACACTACCCTTTACTAATCATGAAATGCCCAAGTCTCTAGGACTTTCAGAAAAAAAGTTATTCAAAAATATCTCGTACTTTTTTTTTTAGATTTGGTGGTTTCACCATTTCCGAAAGTCGTAGAAGCTTGGGGATGATCCCAATGGATCGGGCTTAGCCACATTAGTGGAGATGGAACCAACTTCCAAGTCTCTATGACCTTCAGAAAAAAAGTTATTGAAGAATATCTTGAACTCCTATAGGTTTTCATTCCTAACCCTAACCCTAATCACAACCCAAAAATGTAACACTAATCACAACCCTAACCCTACCCCTTCCAAAGGTCGTAGAAGCTCGGGGGTGGTACCAATGGAACGGGCATAGCCACATTAGTGGAGATGGAACCAACTTCCAAGTCTCTATGACCTACAGAAAAAAAGTTATTGGAGAATATCTTGACCTCCAACGGGTACTCCTCCCTAACCCTAACCCTAATGGCAACCCTAACCCTAACCCTAATGGCAACCCTAACCCTAACCCTAATCACAACCCTAACCCTAATGGCAACCCTAACCCATATTCACCTTAGAGTGAATAACTCTGCGCTGCTTGCTCGAAACATGCTGAAATTCGGTGTGGTTGTGTGGCACACTACCCTTTACTAATCATGAAATGCCCAAGTCTCTAGGACTTTCAGAAAAAAAGTTATTCAAAAATATCTCGTACTTTTTTTTTTAGATTTGGTGGTTTCACCATTTCCGAAAGTCGTAGAAGCTTGGGGATGATCCCAATGGATCGGGCTTAGCCACATTAGTGGAGATGGAACCAACTTCCAAGTCTCTATGACCTTCAGAAAAAAAGTTATTGAAGAATATCTTGAACTCCTATAGGTTTTCATTCCTAACCCTAACCCTAATCACAACCCAAAAATGTAACACTAATCACAACCCTAACCCTACCCCTTCCAAAGGTCGTAGAAGCTCGGGGGTGGTACCAATGGAACGGGCATAGCCACATTAGTGGAGATGGAACCAACTTCCAAGTCTCTATGACCTACAGAAAAAAAGTTATTGGAGAATATCTTGACCTCCAACGGGTACTCCTCCCTAACCCTAACCCTAACCCTAATGGCAACCCTAACCCTAACCCTAATGGCAACCCTAACCCTAACCCTAATCACAACCCTAACCCTAATGGCAACCCTAACCCATATTCACCTTAGAGTGAATAACTCTGCGCTGCTTGCTCAAAACATGCTGAAATTCAGTGTGGTTGTGTGGCACACTACCCTTTACTAATCATGAAATGCCCAAGTATCTAGGACTTTCAGAAAAAAAGTTATTCAAAAATATCTCGTACTTTTTTTTTTAGATTTGGTGGTTTCACCATTTCCGAAAGTCGTAGAAGCTTGGGGATGATCCCAATGGATCGGGCTTAGCCACATTAGTGGAGATGGAACCAACTTCCAAGTCTCTATGACCTTCAGAAAAAAAGTTATTGAAGAATATCTTGAACTCCTATAGGTTTTCATTCCTAACCCTAACCCTAATCACAACCCAAAAATGTAACACTAATCACAACCCTAACCCTACCCCTTCCAAAGGTCGTAGAAGCTCGGGGGTGGTACCAATGGAACGGGCATAGCCACATTAGTGGAGATGGAACCAACTTCCAAGTCTCTATGACCTACAGAAAAAAAGTTATTGGAGAATATCTTGACCTCCAACGGGTACTCCTCCCTAACCCTAACCCTAACCCTAATGGCAACCCTAACCCTAACCCTAATGGCAACCCTAACCCTAACCCTAATCACAACCCTAACCCTAATGGCAACCCTAACCCATATTCACCTTAGAGTCAATAACTCTGCGCTGCTTGCTCGAAACATGCTGAAATTCGGTGTGGTTGTGTGGCACACTACCCTTTACTAATCATGAAATGCCCAAGTCTCTAGGACTTTCAGAAAAAAAGTTATTCAAAAATATCTCGTACTTTTTTTTTTAGATTTGGTGGTTTCACCATTTCCGAAAGTCGTAGAAGCTTGGGGATGATCCCAATGGATCGGGCTTAGCCACATTAGTGGAGATGGAACCAACTTCCAAGTCTCTATGACCTTCAGAAAAAAAGTTATTGAAGAATATCTTGAACTCCTATAGGTTTTCATTCCTAACCCTAACCCTAATCACAACCCAAAAATGTAACACTAATCACAACCCTAACCCTACCCCTTCCAAAGGTCGTAGAAGCTCGGGGGTGGTACCAATGGAACGGGCATAGCCACATTAGTGGAGATGGAACCAACTTCCAAGTCTCTATGACCTACAGAAAAAAAGTTATTGGAGAATATCTTGACCTCCAACGGGTACTCCTCCCTAACCCTAACCCTAATGGCAACCCTAACCCTAACCCTAATGGCAACCCTAACCCTAACCCTAATCACAACCCTAACCCTAATGGCAACCCTAACCCATATTCACCTTAGAGTGAATAACTCTGCGCTGCTTGCTCGAAACATGCTGAAATTCGGTGTGGTTGTGTGGCACACTACCCTTTACTAATCATGAAATGCCCAAGTCTCTAGGACTTTCAGAAAAAAAGTTATTCAAAAATATCTCGTACTTTTTTTTTTAGATTTGGTGGTTTCACCATTTCCGAAAGTCGTAGAAGCTTGGGGATGATCCCAATGGATCGGGCTTAGCCACATTAGTGGAGATGGAACCAACTTCCAAGTCTCTATGACCTTCAGAAAAAAAGTTATTGAAGAATATCTTGAACTCCTATAGGTTTTCATTCCTAACCCTAACCCTAATCACAACCCAAAAATGTAACACTAATCACAACCCTAACCCTACCCCTTCCAAAGGTCGTAGAAGCTCGGGGGTGGTACCAATGGAACGGGCATAGCCACATTAGTGGAGATGGAACCAACTTCCAAGTCTCTATGACCTACAGAAAAAAAGTTATTGGAGAATATCTTGACCTCCAACGGGTACTCCTCCCTAACCCTAACCCTAACCCTAATGGCAACCCTAACCCTAACCCTAATCACAACCCTAACCCTAATGGCAACCCTAACCCATATTCACCTTAGAGTCAATAACTCTGCGCTGCTTGCTCGAAACATGCTGAAATTCGGTGTGGTTGTGTGGCACACTACCCTTTACTAATCATGAAATGCCCAAGTCTCTAGGACTTTCAGAAAAAAAGTTATTCAAAAATATCTCGTACTTTTTTTTTTAGATTTGGTGGTTTCACCATTTCCGAAAGTCGTAGAAGCTTGGGGATGATCCCAATGGATCGGGCTTAGCCACATTAGTGGAGATGGAACCAACTTCCAAGTCTCTATGACCTTCAGAAAAAAAGTTATTGAAGAATATCTTGAACTCCTATAGGTTTTCATTCCTAACCCTAACCCTAATCACAACCCAAAAATGTAACACTAATCACAACCCTAACCCTACCCCTTCCAAAGGTCGTAGAAGCTCGGGGGTGGTACCAATGGAACGGGCATAGCCACATTAGTGGAGATGGAACCAACTTCCAAGTCTTTATGACCTACAGAAAAAAAGTTATTGGAGAATATCTTGACCTCCAACGGGTACTCCTCCCTAACCCTAACCCTAACCCTAATGGCAACCCTAACCCTAACCCTAATGGCAACCCTAACCCTAACCCTAATCACAACCCTAACCCTAATGGCAACCCTAGCCCATATTCACCTTAGAGTGAATAACTCTGCGCTGCTTGCTCGAAACATGCTGAAATTCGGTGTGGTTGTGTGGCACACTACCCTTTACTAATCATGAAATGCCCAAGTCTCTAGGACTTTCAGAAAAAAAGTTATTCAAAAATATCTCGTACTTTTTTTTTTAGATTTGGTGGTTTCACCATTTCCGAAAGTCGTAGAAGCTTGGGGATGATTCCAATGGATCGGGCTTAGCCACATTAGTGGAGATGGAACCAACTTCCAAGTCTCTATGACCTTCAGAAAAAAAGTTATTGAAGAATATCTTGAACTCCTATAGGTTTTCATTCCTAACCCTAACCCTAATCACAACCCAAAAATGTAACACTAATCACAACCCTAACCCTACCCCTTCCAAAGGTCGTAGAAGCTCGGGGGTGGTACCAATGGAACGGGCATAGCCACATTAGTGGAGATGGAACCAACTTCCAAGTCTCTATGACCTACAGAAAAAAAGTTATTGGAGAATATCTTGACCTCCAACGGGTACTCCTCCCTAACCCTAACCCTAACCCTAATGGCAACCCTAACCCTAACCCTAATGGCAACCCTAACCCTAACCCTAATCACAACCCTAACCCTAATGGCAACCCTAACCCATATTCACCTTAGAGTCAATAACTCTGCGCTGCTTGCTCGAAACATGCTGAAATTCGGTGTGGTTGTGTGGCACACTACCCTTTACTAATCATGAAATGCCCAAGTCTCTAGGACTTTCAGAAAAAAAGTTATTCAAAAATATCTCGTACTTTTTTTTTTAGATTTGGTGGTTTCACCATTTCCGAAAGTCGTAGAAGCTTGGGGATGATCCCAATGGATCGGGCTTAGCCACATTAGTGGAGATGGAACCAACTTCCAAGTCTCTATGACCTTCAGAAAAAAAGTTATTGAAGAATATCTTGAACTCCTATAGGTTTTCATTCCTAACCCTAACCCTAATCACAACCCAAAAATGTAACACTAATCACAACCCTAACCCTACCCCTTCCAAAGGTCGTAGAAGCTCGGGGGTGGTACCAATGGAACGGGCATAGCCACATTAGTGGAGATGGAACCAACTTCCAAGTCTCTATGACCTACAGAAAAAAAGTTATTGGAGAATATCTTGACCTCCAACGGGTACTCCTCCCTAACCCTAACCCTAACCCTAATGGCAACCCTAACCCTAACCCTAATGGCAACCCTAACCCTAACCCTAATCACAACCCTAACCCTAATGGCAACCCTAACCCATATTCACCTTAGAGTCAATAACTCTGCGCTGCTTGCTCGAAACATGCTGAAATTCGGTGTGGTTGTGTGGCACACTACCCTTTACTAATCATGAAATGCCCAAGTCTCTAGGACTTTCAGAAAAAAAGTTATTCAAAAATATCTCGTACTTTTTTTTTTAGATTTGGTGGTTTCACCATTTCCGAAAATCGTAGAAGCTTGGGGATGATCCCAATGGATCGGGCTTAGCCACATTAGTGGAGATGGAACCAACTTCCAAGTCTCTATGACCTTCAGAAAAAAAGTTATTGAAGAATATCTTGAACTCCTATAGGTTTTCATTCCTAACCCTAACCCTAATCACAACCCAAAAATGTAACACTAATCACAACCCTAACCCTACCCCTTCCAAAGGTCGTAGAAGCTCGGGGGTGGTACCAATGGAACGGGCATAGCCACATTAGTGGAGATGGAACCAACTTCCAAGTCTCTATGACCTACAGAAAAAAAGTTATTGGAGAATATCTTGACCTCCAACGGGTACTCCTCCCTAACCCTAACCCTAATGGCAACCCTAACCCTAACCCTAATGGCAACCCTAACCCTAACCCTAATCACAACCCTAACCCTAATGGCAACCCTAACCCATATTCACCTTAGAGTGAATAACTCTGCGCTGCTTGCTCGAAACATGCTGAAATTCGGTGTGGTTGTGTGGCACACTACCCTTTACTAATCATGAAATGCCCAAGTCTCTAGGACTTTCAGAAAAAAAGTTATTCAAAAATATCTCGTACTTTTTTTTTTAGATTTGGTGGTTTCACCATTTCCGAAAGTCGTAGAAGCTTGGGGATGATCCCAATGGATCGGGCTTAGCCACATTAGTGGAGATGGAACCAACTTCCAAGTCTCTATGACCTTCAGAAAAAAAGTTATTGAAGAATATCTTGAACTCCTATAGGTTTTCATTCCTAACCCTAACCCTAATCACAACCCAAAAATGTAACACTAATCACAACCCTAACCCTACCCCTTCCAAAGGTCGTAGAAGCTCGGGGGTGGTACCAATGGAACGGGCATAGCCACATTAGTGGAGATGGAACCAACTTCCAAGTCTCTATGACCTACAGAAAAAAAGTTATTGGAGAATATCTTGACCTCCAACGGGTACTCCTCCCTAACCCTAACCCTAACCCTAATGGCAACCCTAACCCTAACCCTAATCACAACCCTAACCCTAATGGCAACCCTAACCCATATTCACCTTAGAGTCAATAACTCTGCGCTGCTTGCTCGAAACATGCTGAAATTCGGTGTGGTTGTGTGGCACACTACCCTTTACTAATCATGAAATGCCCAAGTCTCTAGGACTTTCAGAAAAAAAGTTATTCAAAAATATCTCGTACTTTTTTTTTTAGATTTGGTGGTTTCACCATTTCCGAAAGTCGTAGAAGCTTGGGGATGATCCCAATGGATCGGGCTTAGCCACATTAGTGGAGATGGAACCAACTTCCAAGTCTCTATGACCTTCAGAAAAAAAGTTATTGAAGAATATCTTGAACTCCTATAGGTTTTCATTCCTAACCCTAACCCTAATCACAACCCAAAAATGTAACACTAATCACAACCCTAACCCTACCCCTTCCAAAGGTCGTAGAAGCTCGGGGGTGGTACCAATGGAACGGGCATAGCCACATTAGTGGAGATGGAACCAACTTCCAAGTCTTTATGACCTACAGAAAAAAAGTTATTGGAGAATATCTTGACCTCCAACGGGTACTCCTCCCTAACCCTAACCCTAACCCTAATGGCAACCCTAACCCTAACCCTAATGGCAACCCTAACCCTAACCCTAATCACAACCCTAACCCTAATGGCAACCCTAGCCCATATTCACCTTAGAGTGAATAACTCTGCGCTGCTTGCTCGAAACATGCTGAAATTCGGTGTGGTTGTGTGGCACACTACCCTTTACTAATCATGAAATGCCCAAGTCTCTAGGACTTTCAGAAAAAAAGTTATTCAAAAATATCTCGTACTTTTTTTTTTAGATTTGGTGGTTTCACCATTTCCGAAAGTCGTAGAAGCTTGGGGATGATCCCAATGGATCGGGCTTAGCCACATTAGTGGAGATGGAACCAACTTCCAAGTCTCTATGACCTTCAGAAAAAAAGTTATTGAAGAATATCTTGAACTCCTATAGGTTTTCATTCCTAACCCTAACCCTAATCACAACCCAAAAATGTAACACTAATCACAACCCTAACCCTACCCCTTCCAAAGGTCGTAGAAGCTCGGGGGTGGTACCAATGGAACGGGCATAGCCACATTAGTGGAGATGGAACCAACTTCCAAGTCTCTATGACCTACAGAAAAAAAGTTATTGGAGAATATCTTGACCTCCAACGGGTACTCCTCCCTAACCCTAACCCTAACCCTAATGGCAACCCTAACCCTAACCCTAATGGCAACCCTAACCCTAACCCTAATCACAACCCTAACCCTAATGGCAACCCTAACCCATATTCACCTTAGAGTCAATAACTCTGCGCTGCTTGCTCGAAACATGCTGAAATTCGGTGTGGTTGTGTGGCACACTACCCTTTACTAATCATGAAATGCCCAAGTCTCTAGGACTTTCAGAAAAAAAGTTATTCAAAAATATCTCGTACTTTTTTTTTTAGATTTGGTGGTTTCACCATTTCCGAAAGTCGTAGAAGCTTGGGGATGATCCCAATGGATCGGGCTTAGCCACATTAGTGGAGATGGAACCAACTTCCAAGTCTCTATGACCTTCAGAAAAAAAGTTATTGAAGAATATCTTGAACTCCTATAGGTTTTCATTCCTAACCCTAACCCTAATCACAACCCAAAAATGTAACACTAATCACAACCCTAACCCTACCCCTTCCAAAGGTCGTAGAAGCTCGGGGGTGGTACCAATGGAACGGGCATAGCCACATTAGTGGAGATGGAACCAACTTCCAAGTCTCTATGACCTACAGAAAAAAAGTTATTGGAGAATATCTTGACCTCCAACGGGTACTCCTCCCTAACCCTAACCCTAACCCTAATGGCAACCCTAACCCTAACCCTAATGGCAACCCTAACCCTAACCCTAATCACAACCCTAACCCTAATGGCAACCCTAACCCATATTCACCTTAGAGTCAATAACTCTGCGCTGCTTGCTCGAAACATGCTGAAATTCGGTGTGGTTGTGTGGCACACTACCCTTTACTAATCATGAAATGCCCAAGTCTCTAGGACTTTCAGAAAAAAAGTTATTCAAAAATATCTCGTACTTTTTTTTTTAGATTTGGTGGTTTCACCATTTCCGAAAATCGTAGAAGCTTGGGGATGATCCCAATGGATCGGGCTTAGCCACATTAGTGGAGATGGAACCAACTTCCAAGTCTCTATGACCTTCAGAAAAAAAGTTATTGAAGAATATCTTGAACTCCTATAGGTTTTCATTCCTAACCCTAACCCTAATCACAACCCAAAAATGTAACACTAATCACAACCCTAACCCTACCCCTTCCAAAGGTCGTAGAAGCTCGGGGGTGGTACCAATGGAACGGGCATAGCCACATTAGTGGAGATGGAACCAACTTCCAAGTCTCTATGACCTACAGAAAAAAAGTTATTGGAGAATATCTTGACCTCCAACGGGTACTCCTCCCTAACCCTAACCCTAACCCTAATGGCAACCCTAACCCTAACCCTAATGGCAACCCTAACCCTAACCCTAATCACAACCCTAACCCTAATGGCAACCCTAACCCATATTCACCTTAGAGTCAATAACTCTGCGCTGCTTGCTCGAAACATGCTGAAATTCGGTGTGGTTGTGTGGCACACTACCCTTTACTAATCATGAAATGCCCAAGTCTCTAGGACTTTCAGAAAAAAAGTTATTCAAAAATATCTCGTACTTTTTTTTTTAGATTTGGTGGTTTCACCATTTCTGAAAGTCGTAGAAGCTTGGGGATGATCCCAATGGATCGGGCTTAGCCACATTAGTGCAGATGGAACCAACTTCCAAGTCTCTATGACCTTCAGAAAAAAAGTTATTGAAGAATATCTTGAACTCCTATAGGTTTTCATTCCTAACCCTAACCCTAATCACAACCCAAAAATGTAACACTAATCACAACCCTAACCCTACCCCTTCCAAAGGTCGTAGAAGCTCGGGGGTGGTACCAATGGAACGGGCATAGCCACATTAGTGGAGATGGAACCAACTTCCAAGTCTCTATGACCTACAGAAAAAAAGTTATTGGAGAATATCTTGACCTCCAACGGGTACTCCTCCCTAACCCTAACCCTAACCCTAATGGCAACCCTAACCCTAACCCTAATGGCAACCCTAACCCTAACCCTAATCACAACCCTAACCCTAATGGCAACCCTAACCCATATTCACCTTAGAGTCAATAACTCTGCGCTGCTTGCTCGAAACATGCTGAAATTCGGTGTGGTTGTGTGGCACACTACCCTTTACTAATCATGAAATGCCCAAGTCTCTAGGACTTTCAGAAAAAAAGTTATTCAAAAATATCTCGTACTTTTTTTTTTAGATTTGGTGGTTTCACCATTTCCGAAAGTCGTAGAAGCTTGGGGATGATCCCAATGGATCGGGCTTAGCCACATTAGTGGAGATGGAACCAACTTCCAAGTCTCTATGACCTTCAGAAAAAAAGTTATTGAAGAATATCTTGAACTCCTATAGGTTTTCATTCCTAACCCTAACCCTAATCACAACCCAAAAATGTAACACTAATCACAACCCTAACCCTACCCCTTCCAAAGGTCGTAGAAGCTCGGGGGTGGTACCAATGGAACGGGCATAGCCACATTAGTGGAGATGGAACCAACTTCCAAGTCTCTATGACCTACAGAAAAAAAGTTATTGGAGAATATCTTGACCTCCAACGGGTACTCCTCCCTAACCCTAACCCTAACCCTAATGGCAACCCTAACCCTAACCCTAATGGCAACCCTAACCCTAACCCTAATCACAACCCTAACCCTAATGGCAACCCTAACCCATATTCACCTTAGAGTCAATAACTCTGCGCTGCTTGCTCGAAACATGCTGAAATTCGGTGTGGTTGTGTGGCACACTACCCTTTACTAATCATGAAATGCCCAAGTCTCTAGGACTTTCAGAAAAAAAGTTATTCAAAAATATCTCGTACTTTTTTTTTTAGATTTGGTGGTTTCACCATTTCTGAAAGTCGTAGAAGCTTGGGGATGATCCCAATGGATCGGGCTTAGCCACATTAGTGCAGATGGAACCAACTTCCAAGTCTCTATGACCTTCAGAAAAAAAGTTATTGAAGAATATCTTGAACTCCTATAGGTTTTCATTCCTAACCCTAACCCTAATCACAACCCAAAAATGTAACACTAATCACAACCCTAACCCTACCCCTTCCAAAGGTCGTAGAAGCTCGGGGGTGGTACCAATGGAACGGGCATAGCCACATTAGTGGAGATGGAACCAACTTCCAAGTCTCTATGACCTACAGAAAAAAAGTTATTGGAGAATATCTTGACCTCCAACGGGTACTCCTCCCTAACCCTAACCCTAACCCTAATGGCAACCCTAACCCTAACCCTAATGGCAACCCTAACCCTAACCCTAATCACAACCCTAACCCTAATGGCAACCCTAACCCATATTCACCTTAGAGTCAATAACTCTGCGCTGCTTGCTCGAAACATGCTGAAATTCGGTGTGGTTGTGTGGCACACTACCCTTTACTAATCATGAAATGCCCAAGTCTCTAGGACTTTCAGAAAAAAAGTTATTCAAAAATATCTCGTACTTTTTTTTTTAGATTTGGTGGTTTCACCATTTCCGAAAGTCGTAGAAGCTTGGGGATGATCCCAATGGATCGGGCTTAGCCACATTAGTGGAGATGGAACCAACTTCCAAGTCTCTATGACCTTCAGAAAAAAAGTTATTGAAGAATATCTTGAACTCCTATAGGTTTTCATTCCTAACCCTAACCCTAATCACAACCCAAAAATGTAACACTAATCACAACCCTAACCCTACCCCTTCCAAAGGTCGTAGAAGCTCGGGGGTGGTACCAATGGAACGGGCATAGCCACATTAGTGGAGATGGAACCAACTTCCAAGTCTCTATGACCTACAGAAAAAAAGTTATTGGAGAATATCTTGACCTCCAACGGGTACTCCTCCCTAACCCTAACCCTAATGGCAACCCTAACCCTAACCCTAATGGCAACCCTAACCCTAACCCTAATCACAACCCTAACCCTAATGGCAACCCTAACCCATATTCACCTTAGAGTGAATAACTCTGCGCTGCTTGCTCGAAACATGCTGAAATTCGGTGTGGTTGTGTGGCACACTACCCTTTACTAATCATGAAATGCCCAAGTCTCTAGGACTTTCAGAAAAAAAGTTATTCAAAAATATCTCGTACTTTTTTTTTTAGATTTGGTGGTTTCACCATTTCCGAAAGTCGTAGAAGCTTGGGGATGATCCCAATGGATCGGGCTTAGTCACATTAGTGGAGATGGAACCAACTTCCAAGTCTCTATGACCTTCAGAAAAAAAGTTATTGAAGAATATCTTGAACTCCTATAGGTTTTCATTCCTAACCCTAACCCTAATCACAACCCAAAAATGTAACACTAATCACAACCCTAACCCTACCCCGTCCAAAGGTCGTAGAAGCCCGGGGATGGTCCCAATGGATCGGGCATACCCACATTAGTGGAGATAGAACAAACTTCCAAGTCTCTATGACCTTCAGAAAAAAAGTTATTGAAGAATATCTTGAACTCTTATAGGTTTTCATTCCTAACCCTAACCCTAACCCTAATCACAACCCAAAAATGTAACACTAATCACAACCCTAACCCTACCCCTTCCAAAGGTCGTAGAAGCTCGGGGGTGGTACCAATGGAACGGGCATAGCCACATTAGTGGAGATGGAACCAACTTCCAAGTCTCTATGACCTACAGAAAAAAAGTTATTGGAGAATATCTTGACCTCCAACGGGTACTCCTCCCTAACCCTAACCCTAACCCTAATGGCAACCCTAACCCTAACCCTAATGGCAACCCTAACCCTAACCCTAATCACAACCCTAACCCTAATGGCAACCCTAACCCATATTCACCTTAGAGTGAATAACTCTGCGCTGCTTGCTCGAAACATGCTGAAATTCGGTGTGGTTGTGTGGCACACTACCCTTTACTAATCATGAAATGCCCAAGTCTCTAGGACTTTCAGAAAAAAAGTTATTCAAAAATATCTCGTACTTTTTTTTTTAGATTTGGTGGTTTCACCATTTCCGAAAGTCGTAGAAGCTTGGGGATGATCCCAATGGATCGGGCTTAGCCACATTAGTGGAGATGGAACCAACTTCCAAGTCTCTATGACCTTCAGAAAAAAAGTTATTGAAGAATATCTTGAACTCCTATAGGTTTTCATTCCTAACCCTAACCCTAATCACAACCCAAAAATGTAACACTAATCACAACCCTAACCCTACCCCTTCCAAAGGTCGTAGAAGCTCGGGGGTGGTACCAATGGAACGGGCATAGCCACATTAGTGGAGATGGAACCAACTTCCAAGTCTCTATGACCTACAGAAAAAAAGTTATTGGAGAATATCTTGACCTCCAACGGGTACTCCTCCCTAACCCTAACCCTAATGGCAACCCTAACCCTAACCCTAATGGCAACCCTAACCCTAACCCTAATCACAACCCTAACCCTAATGGCAACCCTAACCCATATTCACCTTAGAGTGAATAACTCTGCGCTGCTTGCTCGAAACATGCTGAAATTCGGTGTGGTTGTGTGGCACACTACCCTTTACTAATCATGAAATGCCCAAGTCTCTAGGACTTTCAGAAAAAAAGTTATTCAAAAATATCTCGTACTTTTTTTTTTAGATTTGGTGGTTTCACCATTTCCGAAAGTCGTAGAAGCTTGGGGATGATCCCAATGGATCGGGCTTAGCCACATTAGTGGAGATGGAACCAACTTCCAAGTCTCTATGACCTTCAGAAAAAAAGTTATTGAAGAATATCTTGAACTCCTATAGGTTTTCATTCCTAACCCTAACCCTAATCACAACCCAAAAATGTAACACTAATCACAACCCTAACCCTACCCCTTCCAAAGGTCGTAGAAGCTCGGGGGTGGTACCAATGGAACGGGCATAGCCACATTAGTGGAGATGGAACCAACTTCCAAGTCTCTATGACCTACAGAAAAAAAGTTATTGGAGAATATCTTGACCTCCAACGGGTACTCCTCCCTAACCCTAACCCTAATGGCAACCCTAACCCTAACCCTAATGGCAACCCTAACCCTAACCCTAATCACAACCCTAACCCTAATGGCAACCCTAACCCATATTCACCTTAGAGTGAATAACTCTGCGCTGCTTGCTCGAAACATGCTGAAATTCGGTGTGGTTGTGTGGCACACTACCCTTTACTAATCATGAAATGCCCAAGTCTCTAGGACTTTCAGAAAAAAAGTTATTCAAAAATATCTCGTACTTTTTTTTTTAGATTTGGTGGTTTCACCATTTCCGAAAGTCGTAGAAGCTTGGGGATGATCCCAATGGATCGGGCTTAGCCACATTAGTGGAGATGGAACCAACTTCCAAGTCTCTATGACCTTCAGAAAAAAAGTTATTGAAGAATATCTTGAACTCCTATAGGTTTTCATTCCTAACCCTAACCCTAATCACAACCCAAAAATGTAACACTAATCACAACCCTAACCCTACCCCTTCCAAAGGTCGTAGAAGCTCGGGGGTGGTACCAATGGAACGGGCATAGCCACATTAGTGGAGATGGAACCAACTTCCAAGTCTCTATGACCTACAGAAAAAAAGTTATTGGAGAATATCTTGACCTCCAACGGGTACTCCTCCCTAACCCTAACCCTAACCCTAATGGCAACCCTAACCCTAACCCTAATCACAACCCTAACCCTAATGGCAACCCTAACCCATATTCACCTTAGAGTGAATAACTCTGCGCTGCTTGCTCAAAACATGCTGAAATTCGGTGTGGTTGTGTGGCACACTACCCTTTACTAATCATGAAATGCCCAAGTATCTAGGACTTTCAGAAAAAAAGTTATTCAAAAATATCTCGTACTTTTTTTTTTAGATTTGGTGGTTTCACCATTTCCGAAAGTCGTAGAAGCTTGGGGATGATCCCAATGGATCGGGCTTAGCCACATTAGTGGAGATGGAACCAACTTCCAAGTCTCTATGACCTTCAGAAAAAAAGTTATTGAAGAATATCTTGAACTCCTATAGGTTTTCATTCCTAACCCTAACCCTAATCACAACCCAAAAATGTAACACTAATCACAACCCTAACCCTACCCCTTCCAAAGGTCGTAGAAGCTCGGGGGTGGTACCAATGGAACGGGCATAGCCACATTAGTGGAGATGGAACCAACTTCCAAGTCTCTATGACCTACAGAAAAAAAGTTATTGGAGAATATCTTGACCTCCAACGGGTACTCCTCCCTAACCCTAACCCTAACCCTAATGGCAACCCTAACCCTAACCCTAATGGCAACCCTAACCCTAACCCTAATCACAACCCTAACCCTAATGGCAACCCTAACCCATATTCACCTTAGAGTCAATAACTCTGCGCTGCTTGCTCGAAACATGCTGAAATTCGGTGTGGTTGTGTGGCACACTACCCTTTACTAATCATGAAATGCCCAAGTCTCTAGGACTTTCAGAAAAAAAGTTATTCAAAAATATCTCGTACTTTTTTTTTTAGATTTGGTGGTTTCACCATTTCCGAAAGTCGTAGAAGCTTGGGGATGATCCCAATGGATCGGGCTTAGCCACATTAGTGGAGATGGAACCAACTTCCAAGTCTCTATGACCTTCAGAAAAAAAGTTATTGAAGAATATCTTGAACTCCTATAGGTTTTCATTCCTAACCCTAACCCTAATCACAACCCAAAAATGTAACACTAATCACAACCCTAACCCTACCCCTTCCAAAGGTCGTAGAAGCTCGGGGGTGGTACCAATGGAACGGGCATAGCCACATTAGTGGAGATGGAACCAACTTCCAAGTCTCTATGACCTACAGAAAAAAAGTTATTGGAGAATATCTTGACCTCCAACGGGTACTCCTCCCTAACCCTAACCCTAATGGCAACCCTAACCCTAACCCTAATGGCAACCCTAACCCTAACCCTAATCACAACCCTAACCCTAATGGCAACCCTAACCCATATTCACCTTAGAGTGAATAACTCTGCGCTGCTTGCTCGAAACATGCTGAAATTCGGTGTGGTTGTGTGGCACACTACCCTTTACTAATCATGAAATGCCCAAGTCTCTAGGACTTTCAGAAAAAAAGTTATTCAAAAATATCTCGTACTTTTTTTTTTAGATTTGGTGGTTTCACCATTTCCGAAAGTCGTAGAAGCTTGGGGATGATCCCAATGGATCGGGCTTAGCCACATTAGTGGAGATGGAACCAACTTCCAAGTCTCTATGACCTTCAGAAAAAAAGTTATTGAAGAATATCTTGAACTCCTATAGGTTTTCATTCCTAACCCTAACCCTAATCACAACCCAAAAATGTAACACTAATCACAACCCTAACCCTACCCCTTCCAAAGGTCGTAGAAGCTCGGGGGTGGTACCAATGGAACGGGCATAGCCACATTAGTGGAGATGGAACCAACTTCCAAGTCTCTATGACCTACAGAAAAAAAGTTATTGGAGAATATCTTGACCTCCAACGGGTACTCCTCCCTAACCCTAACCCTAACCCTAATGGCAACCCTAACCCTAACCCTAATGGCAACCCTAACCCTAACCCTAATCACAACCCTAACCCTAATGGCAACCCTAACCCATATTCACCTTAGAGTGAATAACTCTGCGCTGCTTGCTCAAAACATGCTGAAATTCGGTGTGGTTGTGTGGCACACTACCCTTTACTAATCATGAAATGCCCAAGTATCTAGGACTTTCAGAAAAAAAGTTATTCAAAAATATCTCGTACTTTTTTTTTTAGATTTGGTGGTTTCACCATTTCCGAAAGTCGTAGAAGCTTGGGGATGATCCCAATGGATCGGGCTTAGCCACATTAGTGGAGATGGAACCAACTTCCAAGTCTCTATGACCTTCAGAAAAAAAGTTATTGAAGAATATCTTGAACTCCTATAGGTTTTCATTCCTAACCCTAACCCTAATCACAACCCAAAAATGTAACACTAATCACAACCCTAACCCTACCCCTTCCAAAGGTCGTAGAAGCTCGGGGGTGGTACCAATGGAACGGGCATAGCCACATTAGTGGAGATGGAACCAACTTCCAAGTCTCTATGACCTACAGAAAAAAAGTTATTGGAGAATATCTTGACCTCCAACGGGTACTCCTCCCTAACCCTAACCCTAACCCTAATGGCAACCCTAACCCTAACCCTAATGGCAACCCTAACCCTAACCCTAATCACAACCCTAACCCTAATGGCAACCCTAACCCATATTCACCTTAGAGTCAATAACTCTGCGCTGCTTGCTCGACACATGCTGAAATTCGGTGTGGTTGTGTGGCACACTACCCTTTACTAATCATGAAATGCCCAAGTCTCTAGGACTTTCAGAAAAAAAGTTATTCAAAAATATCTCGTACTTTTTTTTTTAGATTTGGTGGTTTCACCATTTCCGAAAGTCGTAGAAGCTTGGGGATGATCCCAATGGATCGGGCTTAGCCACATTAGTGGAGATGGAACCAACTTCCAAGTCTCTATGACCTTCAGAAAAAAAGTTATTGAAGAATATCTTGAACTCCTATAGGTTTTCATTCCTAACCCTAACCCTAATCACAACCCAAAAATGTAACACTAATCACAACCCTAACCCTACCCCTTCCAAAGGTCGTAGAAGCTCGGGGGTGGTACCAATGGAACGGGCATAGCCACATTAGTGGAGATGGAACCAACTTCCAAGTCTCTATGACCTACAGAAAAAAAGTTATTGGAGAATATCTTGACCTCCAACGGGTACTCCTCCCTAACCCTAACCCTAATGGCAACCCTAACCCTAACCCTAATGGCAACCCTAACCCTAACCCTAATCACAACCCTAACCCTAATGGCAACCCTAACCCATATTCACCTTAGAGTGAATAACTCTGCGCTGCTTGCTCGAAACATGCTGAAATTCGGTGTGGTTGTGTGGCACACTACCCTTTACTAATCATGAAATGCCCAAGTCTCTAGGACTTTCAGAAAAAAAGTTATTCAAAAATATCTCGTACTTTTTTTTTTAGATTTGGTGGTTTCACCATTTCCGAAAGTCGTAGAAGCTTGGGGATGATCCCAATGGATCGGGCTTAGCCACATTAGTGGAGATGGAACCAACTTCCAAGTCTCTATGACCTTCAGAAAAAAAGTTATTGAAGAATATCTTGAACTCCTATAGGTTTTCATTCCTAACCCTAACCCTAATCACAACCCAAAAATGTAACACTAATCACAACCCTAACCCTACCCCTTCCAAAGGTCGTAGAAGCTCGGGGGTGGTACCAATGGAACGGGCATAGCCACATTAGTGGAGATGGAACCAACTTCCAAGTCTCTATGACCTACAGAAAAAAAGTTATTGGAGAATATCTTGACCTCCAACGGGTACTCCTCCCTAACCCTAACCCTAACCCTAATGGCAACCCTAACCCTAACCCTAATGGCAACCCTAACCCTAACCCTAATCACAACCCTAACCCTAATGGCAACCCTAACCCATATTCACCTTAGAGTGAATAACTCTGCGCTGCTTGCTCAAAACATGCTGAAATTCGGTGTGGTTGTGTGGCACACTACCCTTTACTAATCATGAAATGCCCAAGTATCTAGGACTTTCAGAAAAAAAGTTATTCAAAAATATCTCGTACTTTTTTTTTTAGATTTGGTGGTTTCACCATTTCCGAAAGTCGTAGAAGCTTGGGGATGATCCCAATGGATCGGGCTTAGCCACATTAGTGGAGATGGAACCAACTTCCAAGTCTCTATGACCTTCAGAAAAAAAGTTATTGAAGAATATCTTGAACTCCTATAGGTTTTCATTCCTAACCCTAACCCTAATCACAACCCAAAAATGTAACACTAATCACAACCCTAACCCTACCCCTTCCAAAGGTCGTAGAAGCTCGGGGGTGGTACCAATGGAACGGGCATAGCCACATTAGTGGAGATGGAACCAACTTCCAAGTCTCTATGACCTACAGAAAAAAAGTTATTGGAGAATATCTTGACCTCCAACGGGTACTCCTCCCTAACCCTAACCCTAACCCTAATGGCAACCCTAACCCTAACCCTAATGGCAACCCTAACCCTAACCCTAATCACAACCCTAACCCTAATGGCAACCCTAACCCATATTCACCTTAGAGTCAATAACTCTGCGCTGCTTGCTCGAAACATGCTGAAATTCGGTGTGGTTGTGTGGCACACTACCCTTTACTAATCATGAAATGCCCAAGTCTCTAGGACTTTCAGAAAAAAAGTTATTCAAAAATATCTCGTACTTTTTTTTTTAGATTTGGTGGTTTCACCATTTCCGAAAGTCGTAGAAGCTTGGGGATGATCCCAATGGATCGGGCTTAGCCACATTAGTGGAGATGGAACCAACTTCCAAGTCTCTATGACCTTCAGAAAAAAAGTTATTGAAGAATATCTTGAACTCCTATAGGTTTTCATTCCTAACCCTAACCCTAATCACAACCCAAAAATGTAACACTAATCACAACCCTAACCCTACCCCTTCCAAAGGTCGTAGAAGCTCGGGGGTGGTACCAATGGAACGGGCATAGCCACATTAGTGGAGATGGAACCAACTTCCAAGTCTCTATGACCTACAGAAAAAAAGTTATTGGAGAATATCTTGACCTCCAACGGGTACTCCTCCCTAACCCTAACCCTAATGGCAACCCTAACCCTAACCCTAATGGCAACCCTAACCCTAACCCTAATCACAACCCTAACCCTAATGGCAACCCTAACCCATATTCACCTTAGAGTGAATAACTCTGCGCTGCTTGCTCGAAACATGCTGAAATTCGGTGTGGTTGTGTGGCACACTACCCTTTACTAATCATGAAATGCCCAAGTCTCTAGGACTTTCAGAAAAAAAGTTATTCAAAAATATCTCGTACTTTTTTTTTTAGATTTGGTGGTTTCACCATTTCCGAAAGTCGTAGAAGCTTGGGGATGATCCCAATGGATCGGGCTTAGCCACATTAGTGGAGATGGAACCAACTTCCAAGTCTCTATGACCTTCAGAAAAAAAGTTATTGAAGAATATCTTGAACTCCTATAGGTTTTCATTCCTAACCCTAACCCTAATCACAACCCAAAAATGTAACACTAATCACAACCCTAACCCTACCCCTTCCAAAGGTCGTAGAAGCTCGGGGGTGGTACCAATGGAACGGGCATAGCCACATTAGTGGAGATGGAACCAACTTCCAAGTCTCTATGACCTACAGAAAAAAAGTTATTGGAGAATATCTTGACCTCCAACGGGTACTCCTCCCTAACCCTAACCCTAATGGCAACCCTAACCCTAACCCTAATGGCAACCCTAACCCTAACCCTAATCACAACCCTAACCCTAATGGCAACCCTAACCCATATTCACCTTAGAGTGAATAACTCTGCGCTGCTTGCTCGAAACATGCTGAAATTCGGTGTGGTTGTGTGGCACACTACCCTTTACTAATCATGAAATGCCCAAGTCTCTAGGACTTTCAGAAAAAAAGTTATTCAAAAATATCTCGTACTTTTTTTTTTAGATTTGGTGGTTTCACCATTTCCGAAAGTCGTAGAAGCTTGGGGATGATCCCAATGGATCGGGCTTAGCCACATTAGTGGAGATGGAACCAACTTCCAAGTCTCTATGACCTTCAGAAAAAAGTTATTGAAGAATATCTTGAACTCCTATAGGTTTTCATTCCTAACCCTAACCCTAATCACAACCCAAAAATGTAACACTAATCACAACCCTAACCCTACCCCTTCCAAAGGTCGTAGAAGCTCGGGGGTGGTACCAATGGAACGGGCATAGCCACATTAGTGGAGATGGAACCAACTTCCAAGTCTCTATGACCTACAGAAAAAAAGTTATTGGAGAATATCTTGACCTCCAACGGGTACTCCTCCCTAACCCTAACCCTAACCCTAATGGCAACCCTAACCCTAACCCTAATGGCAACCCTAACCCTAACCCTAATCACAACCCTAACCCTAATGGCAACCCTAACCCATATTCACCTTAGAGTCAATAACTCTGCGCTGCTTGCTCGAAACATGCTGAAATTCGGTGTGGTTGTGTGGCACACTACCCTTTACTAATCATGAAATGCCCAAGTCTCTAGGACTTTCAGAAAAAAAGTTATTCAAAAATATCTCGTACTTTTTTTTTTAGATTTGGTGGTTTCACCATTTCCGAAAGTCGTAGAAGCTTGGGGATGATCCCAATGGATCGGGCTTAGCCACATTAGTGGAGATGGAACCAACTTCCAAGTCTCTATGACCTTCAGAAAAAAAGTTATTGAAGAATATCTTGAACTCCTATAGGTTTTCATTCCTAACCCTAACCCTAATCACAACCCAAAAATGTAACACTAATCACAACCCTAACCCTACCCCTTCCAAAGGTCGTAGAAGCTCGGGGGTGGTACCAATGGAACGGGCATAGCCACATTAGTGGAGATGGAACCAACTTCCAAGTCTCTATGACCTACAGAAAAAAAGTTATTGGAGAATATCTTGACCTCCAACGGGTACTCCTCCCTAACCCTAACCCTAATGGCAACCCTAACCCTAACCCTAATGGCAACCCTAACCCTAACCCTAATCACAACCCTAACCCTAATGGCAACCCTAACCCATATTCACCTTAGAGTGAATAACTCTGCGCTGCTTGCTCGAAACATGCTGAAATTCGGTGTGGTTGTGTGGCACACTACCCTTTACTAATCATGAAATGCCCAAGTCTCTAGGACTTTCAGAAAAAAAGTTATTCAAAAATATCTCGTACTTTTTTTTTTAGATTTGGTGGTTTCACCATTTCCGAAAGTCGTAGAAGCTTGGGGATGATCCCAATGGATCGGGCTTAGCCACATTAGTGGAGATGGAACCAACTTCCAAGTCTCTATGACCTTCAGAAAAAAAGTTATTGAAGAATATCTTGAACTCCTATAGGTTTTCATTCCTAACCCTAACCCTAATCACAACCCAAAAATGTAACACTAATCACAACCCTAACCCTACCCCTTCCAAAGGTCGTAGAAGCTCGGGGGTGGTACCAATGGAACGGGCATAGCCACATTAGTGGAGATGGAACCAACTTCCAAGTCTCTATGACCTACAGAAAAAAAGTTATTGGAGAATATCTTGACCTCCAACGGGTACTCCTCCCTAACCCTAACCCTAACCCTAATGGCAACCCTAACCCTAACCCTAATGGCAACCCTAACCCTAACCCTAATCACAACCCTAACCCTAATGGCAACCCTAACCCATATTCACCTTAGAGTCAATAACTCTGCGCTGCTTGCTCGAAACATGCTGAAATTCGGTGTGGTTGTGTGGCACACTACCCTTTACTAATCATGAAATGCCCAAGTCTCTAGGACTTTCAGAAAAAAAGTTATTCAAAAATATCTCGTACTTTTTTTTTTAGATTTGGTGGTTTCACCATTTCCGAAAGTCGTAGAAGCTTGGGGATGATCCCAATGGATCGGGCTTAGCCACATTAGTGGAGATGGAACCAACTTCCAAGTCTCTATGACCTTCAGAAAAAAAGTTATTGAAGAATATCTTGAACTCCTATAGGTTTTCATTCCTAACCCTAACCCTAATCACAACCCAAAAATGTAACACTAATCACAACCCTAACCCTACCCCTTCCAAAGGTCGTAGAAGCTCGGGGGTGGTACCAATGGAACGGGCATAGCCACATTAGTGGAGATGGAACCAACTTCCAAGTCTCTATGACCTACAGAAAAAAAGTTATTGGAGAATATCTTGACCTCCAACGGGTACTCCTCCCTAACCCTAACCCTAATGGCAACCCTAACCCTAACCCTAATGGCAACCCTAACCCTAACCCTAATCACAACCCTAACCCTAATGGCAACCCTAACCCATATTCACCTTAGAGTGAATAACTCTGCGCTGCTTGCTCAAAACATGCTGAAATTCGGTGTGGTTGTGTGGCACACTACCCTTTACTAATCATGAAATGCCCAAGTATCTAGGACTTTCAGAAAAAAAGTTATTCAAAAATATCTCGTACTTTTTTTTTTAGATTTGGTGGTTTCACCATTTCCGAAAGTCGTAGAAGCTTGGGGATGATCCCAATGGATCGGGCTTAGCCACATTAGTGGAGATGGAACCAACTTCCAAGTCTCTATGACCTTCAGAAAAAAAGTTATTGAAGAATATCTTGAACTCCTATAGGTTTTCATTCCTAACCCTAACCCTAATCACAACCCAAAAATGTAACACTAATCACAACCCTAACCCTACCCCTTCCAAAGGTCGTAGAAGCTCGGGGGTGGTACCAATGGAACGGGCATAGCCACATTAGTGGAGATGGAACCAACTTCCAAGTCTCTATGACCTACAGAAAAAAAGTTATTGGAGAATATCTTGACCTCCAACGGGTACTCCTCCCTAACCCTAACCCTAACCCTAATGGCAACCCTAACCCTAACCCTAATCACAACCCTAACCCTAATGGCAACCCTAACCCATATTCACCTTAGAGTCAATAACTCTGCGCTGCTTGCTCGAAACATGCTGAAATTCGGTGTGGTTGTGTGGCACACTACCCTTTACTAATCATGAAATGCCCAAGTCTCTAGGACTTTCAGAAAAACAGTTATTCAAAAATATCTCGTACTTTTTTTTTTAGATTTGGTGGTTTCACCATTTCCGAAGGTCGTAGAAGCTTGGGGATGATCCCAATGGATCGGGCTTAGCCACATTAGTGGAGATGGAACCAACTTCCAAGTCTCTATGACCTTCAGAAAAAAAGTTATTGAAGAATATCTTGAACTCCTATAGGTTTTCATTCCTAACCCTAACCCTAATCACAACCCAAAAATGTAACACTAATCACAACCCTAACCCTACCCCTTCCAAAGGTCGTAGAAGCTCGGGGGTGGTACCAATGGAACGGGCATAGCCACATTAGTGGAGATGGAACCAACTTCCAAGTCTCTATGACCTACAGAAAAAAAGTTATTGGAGAATATCTTGACCTCCAACGGGTACTCCTCCCTAACCCTAACCCTAATGGCAACCCTAACCCTAACCCTAATGGCAACCCTAACCCTAACCCTAATCACAACCCTAACCCTAATGGCAACCCTAACCCATATTCACCTTAGAGTGAATAACTCTGCGCTGCTTGCTCGAAACATGCTGAAATTCGGTGTGGTTGTGTGGCACACTACCCTTTACTAATCATGAAATGCCCAAGTCTCTAGGACTTTCAGAAAAAAAGTTATTCAAAAATATCTCGTACTTTTTTTTTTAGATTTGGTGGTTTCACCATTTCCGAAAGTCGTAGAAGCTTGGGGATGATCCCAATGGATCGGGCTTAGCCACATTAGTGGAGATGGAACCAACTTCCAAGTCTCTATGACCTTCAGAAAAAAAGTTATTGAAGAATATCTTGAACTCCTATAGGTTTTCATTCCTAACCCTAACCCTAATCACAACCCAAAAATGTAACACTAATCACAACCCTAACCCTACCCCTTCCAAAGGTCGTAGAAGCTCGGGGGTGGTACCAATGGAACGGGCATAGCCACATTAGTGGAGATGGAACCAACTTCCAAGTCTCTATGACCTACAGAAAAAAAGTTATTGGAGAATATCTTGACCTCCAACGGGTACTCCTCCCTAACCCTAACCCTAATGGCAACCCTAACCCTAACCCTAATGGCAACCCTAACCCTAACCCTAATCACAACCCTAACCCTAATGGCAACCCTAACCCATATTCACCTTAGAGTGAATAACTCTGCGCTGCTTGCTCGAAACATGCTGAAATTCGGTGTGGTTGTGTGGCACACTACCCTTTACTAATCATGAAATGCCCAAGTCTCTAGGACTTTCAGAAAAAAAGTTATTCAAAAATATCTCGTACTTTTTTTTTTAGATTTGGTGGTTTCACCATTTCCGAAAGTCGTAGAAGCTTGGGGATGATCCCAATGGATCGGGCTTAGCCACATTAGTGGAGATGGAACCAACTTCCAAGTCTCTATGACCTTCAGAAAAAAAGTTATTGAAGAATATCTTGAACTCCTATAGGTTTTCATTCCTAACCCTAACCCTAATCACAACCCAAAAATGTAACACTAATCACAACCCTAACCCTACCCCTTCCAAAGGTCGTAGAAGCTCGGGGGTGGTACCAATGGAACGGGCATAGCCACATTAGTGGAGATGGAACCAACTTCCAAGTCTCTATGACCTACAGAAAAAAAGTTATTGGAGAATATCTTGACCTCCAACGGGTACTCCTCCCTAACCCTAACCCTAACCCTAATGGCAACCCTAACCCTAACCCTAATGGCAACCCTAACCCTAACCCTAATCACAACCCTAACCCTAATGGCAACCCTAACCCATATTCACCTTAGAGTCAATAACTCTGCGCTGCTTGCTCGAAACATGCTGAAATTCGGTGTGGTTGTGTGGCACACTACCCTTTACTAATCATGAAATGCCCAAGTCTCTAGGACTTTCAGAAAAAAAGTTATTCAAAAATATCTCGTACTTTTTTTTTTAGATTTGGTGGTTTCACCATTTCCGAAAGTCGTAGAAGCTTGGGGATGATCCCAATGGATCGGGCTTAGCCACATTAGTGGAGATGGAACCAACTTCCAAGTCTCTATGACCTTCAGAAAAAAAGTTATTGAAGAATATCTTGAACTCCTATAGGTTTTCATTCCTAACCCTAACCCTAATCACAACCCAAAAATGTAACACTAATCACAACCCTAACCCTACCCCTTCCAAAGGTCGTAGAAGCTCGGGGGTGGTACCAATGGAACGGGCATAGCCACATTAGTGGAGATGGAACCAACTTCCAAGTCTCTATGACCTACAGAAAAAAAGTTATTGGAGAATATCTTGACCTCCAACGGGTACTCCTCCCTAACCCTAACCCTAATGGCAACCCTAACCCTAACCCTAATGGCAACCCTAACCCTAACCCTAATCACAACCCTAACCCTAATGGCAACCCTAACCCATATTCACCTTAGAGTGAATAACTCTGCGCTGCTTGCTCGAAACATGCTGAAATTCGGTGTGGTTGTGTGGCACACTACCCTTTACTAATCATGAAATGCCCAAGTCTCTAGGACTTTCAGAAAAAAAGTTATTCAAAAATATCTCGTACTTTTTTTTTTAGATTTGGTGGTTTCACCATTTCCGAAAGTCGTAGAAGCTTGGGGATGATCCCAATGGATCGGGCTTAGCCACATTAGTGGAGATGGAACCAACTTCCAAGTCTCTATGACCTTCAGAAAAAAAGTTATTGAAGAATATCTTGAACTCCTATAGGTTTTCATTCCTAACCCTAACCCTAATCACAACCCAAAAATGTAACACTAATCACAACCCTAACCCTACCCCTTCCAAAGGTCGTAGAAGCTCGGGGGTGGTACCAATGGAACGGGCATAGCCACATTAGTGGAGATGGAACCAACTTCCAAGTCTCTATGACCTACAGAAAAAAAGTTATTGGAGAATATCTTGACCTCCAACGGGTACTCCTCCCTAACCCTAACCCTAATGGCAACCCTAACCCTAACCCTAATGGCAACCCTAACCCTAACCCTAATCACAACCCTAACCCTAATGGCAACCCTAACCCATATTCACCTTAGAGTGAATAACTCTGCGCTGCTTGCTCGAAACATGCTGAAATTCGGTGTGGTTGTGTGGCACACTACCCTTCACTAATCATGAAATGCCCAAGTCTCTAGGACTTTCAGAAAAAAAGTTATTCAAAAATATCTCGTACTTTTTTTTTTAGATTTGGTGGTTTCACCATTTCCGAAAGTCGTAGAAGCTTGGGGATGATCCCAATGGATCGGGCTTAGCCACATTAGTGGAGATGGAACCAACTTCCAAGTCTCTATGACCTTCAGAAAAAAAGTTATTGAAGAATATCTTGAACTCCTATAGGTTTTCATTCCTAACCCTAACCCTAATCACAACCCAAAAATGTAACACTAATCACAACCCTAACCCTACCCCTTCCAAAGGTCGTAGAAGCTCGGGGGTGGTACCAATGGAACGGGCATAGCCACATTAGTGGAGATGGAACCAACTTCCAAGTCTCTATGACCTACAGAAAAAAAGTTATTGGAGAATATCTTGACCTCCAACGGGTACTCCTCCCTAACCCTAACCCTAATGGCAACCCTAACCCTAACCCTAATGGCAACCCTAACCCTAACCCTAATCACAACCCTAACCCTAATGGCAACCCTAACCCATATTCACCTTAGAGTGAATAACTCTGCGCTGCTTGCTCAAAACATGCTGAAATTCGGTGTGGTTGTGTGGCACACTACCCTTTACTAATCATGAAATGCCCAAGTATCTAGGACTTTCAGAAAAAAAGTTATTCAAAAATATCTCGTACTTTTTTTTTTAGATTTGGTGGTTTCACCATTTCCGAAAGTCGTAGAAGCTTGGGGATGATCCCAATGGATCGGGCTTAGCCACATTAGTGGAGATGGAACCAACTTCCAAGTCTCTATGACCTTCAGAAAAAAAGTTATTGAAGAATATCTTGAACTCCTATAGGTTTTCATTCCTAACCCTAACCCTAATCACAACCCAAAAATGTAACACTAATCACAACCCTAACCCTACCCCTTCCAAAGGTCGTAGAAGCTCGGGGGTGGTACCAATGGAACGGGCATAGCCACATTAGTGGAGATGGAACCAACTTCCAAGTCTCTATGACCTACAGAAAAAAAGTTATTGGAGAATATCTTGACCTCCAACGGGTACTCCTCCCTAACCCTAACCCTAACCCTAATGGCAACCCTAACCCTAACCCTAATCACAACCCTAACCCTAATGGCAACCCTAACCCATATTCACCTTAGAGTCAATAACTCTGCGCTGCTTGCTCGAAACATGCTGAAATTCGGTGTGGTTGTGTGGCACACTACCCTTTACTAATCATGAAATGCCCAAGTCTCTAGGACTTTCAGAAAAAAAGTTATTCAAAAATATCTCGTACTTTTTTTTTTAGATTTGGTGGTTTCACCATTTCCGAAAGTCGTAGAAGCTTGGGGATGATCCCAATGGATCGGGCTTAGCCACATTAGTGCAGATGGAACCAACTTCCAAGTCTCTATGACCTTCAGAAAAAAAGTTATTGAAGAATATCTTGAACTCCTATAGGTTTTCATTCCTAACCCTAACCCTAATCACAACCCAAAAATGTAACACTAATCACAACCCTAACCCTACCCCTTCCAAAGGTCGTAGAAGCTCGGGGGTGGTACCAATGGAACGGGCATAGCCACATTAGTGGAGATGGAACCAACTTCCAAGTCTTTATGACCTACAGAAAAAAAGTTATTGGAGAATATCTTGACCTCCAACGGGTACTCCTCCCTAACCCTAACCCTAACCCTAATGGCAACCCTAACCCTAACCCTAATGGCAACCCTAACCCTAACCCTAATCACAACCCTAACCCTAATGGCAACCCTAACCCATATTCACCTTAGAGTGAATAACTCTGCGCTGCTTGCTCGAAACATGCTGAAATTCGGTGTGGTTGTGTGGCACACTACCCTTTACTAATCATGAAATGCCCAAGTCTCTAGGACTTTCAGAAAAAAAGTTATTCAAAAATATCTCGTACTTTTTTTTTTAGATTTGGTGGTTTCACCATTTCCGAAAGTCGTAGAAGCTTGGGGATGATCCCAATGGATCGGGCTTAGCCACATTAGTGGAGATGGAACCAACTTCCAAGTCTCTATGACCTTCAGAAAAAAAGTTATTGAAGAATATCTTGAACTCCTATAGGTTTTCATTCCTAACCCTAACCCTAATCACAACCCAAAAATGTAACACTAATCACAACCCTAACCCTACCCCTTCCAAAGGTCGTAGAAGCTCGGGGGTGGTACCAATGGAACGGGCATAGCCACATTAGTGGAGATGGAACCAACTTCCAAGTCTCTATGACCTACAGAAAAAAAGTTATTGGAGAATATCTTGACCTCCAACGGGTACTCCTCCCTAACCCTAACCCTAACCCTAATGGCAACCCTAACCCTAACCCTAATCACAACCCTAACCCTAATGGCAACCCTAACCCATATTCACCTTAGAGTCAATAACTCTGCGCTGCTTGCTCGAAACATGCTGAAATTCGGTGTGGTTGTGTGGCACACTACCCTTTACTAATCATGAAATGCCCAAGTCTCTAGGACTTTCAGAAAAAAAGTTATTCAAAAATATCTCGTACTTTTTTTTTTAGATTTGGTGGTTTCACCATTTCCGAAAGTCGTAGAAGCTTGGGGATGATCCCAATGGATCGGGCTTAGCCACATTAGTGGAGATGGAACCAACTTCCAAGTCTCTATGACCTTCAGAAAAAAAGTTATTGAAGAATATTTTGAACTCCTATAGGTTTTCATTCCTAACCCTAACCCTAATCACAACCCAAAAATGTAACACTAATCACAACCCTAACCCTACCCCTTCCAAAGGTCGTAGAAGCTCGGGGGTGGTACCAATGGAACGGGCATAGCCACATTAGTGGAGATGGAACCAACTTCCAAGTCTTTATGACCTACAGAAAAAAAGTTATTGGAGAATATCTTGACCTCCAACGGGTACTCCTCCCTAACCCTAACCCTAACCCTAATGGCAACCCTAACCCTAACCCTAATGGCAACCCTAACCCTAACCCTAATCACAACCCTAACCCTAATGGCAACCCTAGCCCATATTCACCTTAGAGTGAATAACTCTGCGCTGCTTGCTCGAAACATGCTGAAATTCGGTGTGGTTGTGTGGCACACTACCCTTTACTAATCATGAAATGCCCAAGTCTCTAGGACTTTCAGAAAAAAAGTTATTCAAAAATATCTCGTACTTTTTTTTTTAGATTTGGTGGTTTCACCATTTCCGAAAGTCGTAGAAGCTTGGGGATGATCCCAATGGATTGGGCTTAGCCACATTAGTGGAGATGGAACCAACTTCCAAGTCTCTATGACCTTCAGAAAAAAAGTTATTGAAGAATATCTTGAACTCCTATAGGTTTTCATTCCTAACCCTAACCCTAATCACAACCCAAAAATGTAACACTAATCACAACCCTAACCCTACCCCTTCCAAAGGTCGTAGAAGCTCGGGGGTGGTACCAATGGAACGGGCATAGCCACATTAGTGGAGATGGAACCAACTTCCAAGTCTCTATGACCTACAGAAAAAAAGTTATTGGAGAATATCTTGACCTCCAACGGGTACTCCTCCCTAACCCTAACCCTAACCCTAATGGCAACCCTAACCCTAACCCTAATGGCAACCCTAACCCTAACCCTAATCACAACCCTAACCCTAATGGCAACCCTAACCCATATTCACCTTAGAGTCAATAACTCTGCGCTGCTTGCTCGAAACATGCTGAAATTCGGTGTGGTTGTGTGGCACACTACCCTTTACTAATCATGAAATGCCCAAGTCTCTAGGACTTTCAGAAAAAAAGTTATTCAAAAATATCTCGTACTTTTTTTTTTAGATTTGGTGGTTTCACCATTTCCGAAAGTCGTAGAAGCTTGGGGATGATCCCAATGGATCGGGCTTAGCCACATTAGTGGAGATGGAACCAACTTCCAAGTCTCTATGACCTTCAGAAAAAAAGTTATTGAAGAATATCTTGAACTCCTATAGGTTTTCATTCCTAACCCTAACCCTAATCACAACCCAAAAATGTAACACTAATCACAACCCTAACCCTACCCCTTCCAAAGGTCGTAGAAGCTCGGGGGTGGTACCAATGGAACGGGCATAGCCACATTAGTGGAGATGGAACCAACTTCCAAGTCTTTATGACCTACAGAAAAAAAGTTATTGGAGAATATCTTGACCTCCAACGGGTACTCCTCCCTAACCCTAACCCTAACCCTAATGGCAACCCTAACCCTAACCCTAATGGCAACCCTAACCCTAACCCTAATCACAACCCTAACCCTAATGGCAACCCTAGCCCATATTCACCTTAGAGTGAATAACTCTGCGCTGCTTGCTCGAAACATGCTGAAATTCGGTGTGGTTGTGTGGCACACTACCCTTTACTAATCATGAAATGCCCAAGTCTCTAGGACTTTCAGAAAAAAAGTTATTCAAAAATATCTCGTACTTTTTTTTTTAGATTTGGTGGTTTCACCATTTCCGAAAGTCGTAGAAGCTTGGGGATGATCCCAATGGATCGGGCTTAGCCACATTAGTGGAGATGGAACCAACTTCCAAGTCTCTATGACCTTCAGAAAAAAAGTTATTGAAGAATATCTTGAACTCCTATAGGTTTTCATTCCTAACCCTAACCCTAATCACAACCCAAAAATGTAACACTAATCACAACCCTAACCCTACCCCTTCCAAAGGTCGTAGAAGCTCGGGGGTGGTACCAATGGAACGGGCATAGCCACATTAGTGGAGATGGAACCAACTTCCAAGTCTCTATGACCTACAGAAAAAAAGTTATTGGAGAATATCTTGACCTCCAACGGGTACTCCTCCCTAACCCTAACCCTAACCCTAATGGCAACCCTAACCCTAACCCTAATGGCAACCCTAACCCTAACCCTAATCACAACCCTAACCCTAATGGCAACCCTAACCCATATTCACCTTAGAGTCAATAACTCTGCGCTGCTTGCTCGAAACATGCTGAAATTCGGTGTGGTTGTGTGGCACCCTACCCTTTACTAATCATGAAATGCCCAAGTCTCTAGGACTTTCAGAAAAAAAGTTATTCAAAAATATCTCGTACTTTTTTTTTTAGATTTGGTGGTTTCACCATTTCCGAAAGTCGTAGAAGCTTGGGGATGATCCCAATGGATCGGGCTTAGCCACATTAGTGGAGATGGAACCAACTTCCAAGTCTCTATGACCTTCAGAAAAAAAGTTATTGAAGAATATCTTGAACTCCTATAGGTTTTCATTCCTAACCCTAACCCTAATCACAACCCAAAAATGTAACACTAATCACAACCCTAACCCTACCCCTTCCAAAGGTCGTAGAAGCTCGGGGGTGGTACCAATGGAACGGGCATAGCCACATTAGTGGAGATGGAACCAACTTCCAAGTCTCTATGACCTACAGAAAAAAAGTTATTGGAGAATATCTTGACCTCCAACGGGTACTCCTCCCTAACCCTAACCCTAACCCTAATGGCAACCCTAACCCTAACCCTAATGGCAACCCTAACCCTAACCCTAATCACAACCCTAACCCTAATGGCAACCCTAACCCATATTCACCTTAGAGTCAATAACTCTGCGCTGCTTGCTCGAAACATGCTGAAATTCGGTGTGGTTGTGTGGCACACTACCCTTTACTAATCATGAAATGCCCAAGTCTCTAGGACTTTCAGAAAAAAAGTTATTCAAAAATATCTCGTACTTTTTTTTTTAGATTTGGTGGTTTCACCATTTCCGAAAGTCGTAGAAGCTTGGGGATGATCCCAATGGATCGGGCTTAGCCACATTAGTGGAGATGGAACCAACTTCCAAGTCTCTATGACCTTCAGAAAAAAAGTTATTGAAGAATATCTTGAACTCCTATAGGTTTTCATTCCTAACCCTAACCCTAATCACAACCCAAAAATGTAACACTAATCACAACCCTAACCCTACCCCTTCCAAAGGTCGTAGAAGCTCGGGGGTGGTACCAATGGAACGGGCATAGCCACATTAGTGGAGATGGAACCAACTTCCAAGTCTCTATGACCTACAGAAAAAAAGTTATTGGAGAATATCTTGACCTCCAACGGGTACTCCTCCCTAACCCTAACCCTAACCCTAATGGCAACCCTAACCCTAACCCTAATGGCAACCCTAACCCTAACCCTAATCACAACCCTAACCCTAATGGCAACCCTAACCCATATTCACCTTAGAGTCAATAACTCTGCGCTGCTTGCTCGAAACATGCTGAAATTCGGTGTGGTTGTGTGGCACACTACCCTTTACTAATCATGAAATGCCCAAGTCTCTAGGACTTTCAGAAAAAAAGTTATTCAAAAATATCTCGTACTTTTTTTTTTAGATTTGGTGGTTTCACCATTTCCGAAAATCGTAGAAGCTTGGGGATGATCCCAATGGATCGGGCTTAGCCACATTAGTGGAGATGGAACCAACTTCCAAGTCTCTATGACCTTCAGAAAAAAAGTTATTGAAGAATATCTTGAACTCCTATAGGTTTTCATTCCTAACCCTAACCCTAATCACAACCCAAAAATGTAACACTAATCACAACCCTAACCCTACCCCTTCCAAAGGTCGTAGAAGCTCGGGGGTGGTACCAATGGAACGGGCATAGCCACATTAGTGGAGATGGAACCAACTTCCAAGTCTCTATGACCTACAGAAAAAAAGTTATTGGAGAATATCTTGACCTCCAACGGGTACTCCTCCCTAACCCTAACCCTAACCCTAATGGCAACCCTAACCCTAACCCTAATGGCAACCCTAACCCTAACCCTAATCACAACCCTAACCCTAATGGCAACCCTAACCCATATTCACCTTAGAGTCAATAACTCTGCGCTGCTTGCTCGAAACATGCTGAAATTCGGTGTGGTTGTGTGGCACACTACCCTTTACTAATCATGAAATGCCCAAGTCTCTAGGACTTTCAGAAAAAAAGTTATTCAAAAATATCTCGTACTTTTTTTTTTAGATTTGGTGGTTTCACCATTTCCGAAAGTCGTAGAAGCTTGGGGATGATCCCAATGGATCGGGCTTAGCCACATTAGTGGAGATGGAACCAACTTCCAAGTCTCTATGACCTTCAGAAAAAAAGTTATTGAAGAATATCTTGAACTCCTATAGGTTTTCATTCCTAACCCTAACCCTAATCACAACCCAAAAATGTAACACTAATCACAACCCTAACCCTACCCCTTCCAAAGGTCGTAGAAGCTCGGGGGTGGTACCAATGGAACGGGCATAGCCACATTAGTGGAGATGGAACCAACTTCCAAGTCTCTATGACCTACAGAAAAAAAGTTATTGGAGAATATCTTGACCTCCAACGGGTACTCCTCCCTAACCCTAACCCTAACCCTAATGGCAACCCTAACCCTAACCCTAATGGCAACCCTAACCCTAACCCTAATCACAACCCTAACCCTAATGGCAACCCTAACCCATATTCACCTTAGAGTCAATAACTCTGCGCTGCTTGCTCGAAACATGCTGAAATTCGGTGTGGTTGTGTGGCACACTACCCTTTACTAATCATGAAATGCCCAAGTCTCTAGGACTTTCAGAAAAAAAGTTATTCAAAAATATCTCGTACTTTTTTTTTTAGATTTGGTGGTTTCACCATTTCCGAAAGTCGTAGAAGCTTGGGGATGATCCCAATGGATCGGGCTTAGCCACATTAGTGGAGATGGAACCAACTTCCAAGTCTCTATGACCTTCAGAAAAAAAGTTATTGAAGAATATCTTGAACTCCTATAGGTTTTCATTCCTAACCCTAACCCTAATCACAACCCAAAAATGTAACACTAATCACAACCCTAACCCTACCCCTTCCAAAGGTCGTAGAAGCTCGGGGGTGGTACCAATGGAACGGGCATAGCCACATTAGTGGAGATGGAACCAACTTCCAAGTCTCTATGACCTACAGAAAAAAAGTTATTGGAGAATATCTTGACCTCCAACGGGTACTCCTCCCTAACCCTAACCCTAACCCTAATGGCAACCCTAACCCTAACCCTAATGGCAACCCTAACCCTAACCCTAATCACAACCCTAACCCTAATGGCAACCCTAACCCATATTCACCTTAGAGTCAATAACTCTGCGCTGCTTGCTCGAAACATGCTGAAATTCGGTGTGGTTGTGTGGCACACTACCCTTTACTAATCATGAAATGCCCAAGTCTCTAGGACTTTCAGAAAAAAAGTTATTCAAAAATATCTCATACTTTTTTTTTTAGATTTGGTGGTTTCACCATTTCCGAAAGTCGTAGAAGCTTGGGGATGATCCCAATGGATCGGGCTTAGCCACATTAGTGGAGATGGAACCAACTTCCAAGTCTCTATGACCTTCAGAAAAAAAGTTATTGAAGAATATCTTGAACTCCTATAGGTTTTCATTCCTAACCCTAACCCTAATCACAACCCAAAAATGTAACACTAATCACAACCCTAACCCTACCCCTTCCAAAGGTCGTAGAAGCTCGGGGGTGGTACCAATGGAACGGGCATAGCCACATTAGTGGAGATGGAACCAACTTCCAAGTCTCTATGACCTACAGAAAAAAAGTTATTGGAGAATATCTTGACCTCCAACGGGTACTCCTCCCTAACCCTAACCCTAACCCTAATGGCAACCCTAACCCTAACCCTAATCACAACCCTAACCCTAATGGCAACCCTAACCCATATTCACCTTAGAGTGAATAACTCTGCGCTGCTTGCTCGAAACATGCTGAAATTCGGTGTGGTTGTGTGGCACACTACCCTTTACTAATCATGAAATGCCCAAGTCTCTAGGACTTTCAGAAAAAAAGTTATTCAAAAATATCTCGTACTTTTTTTTTTAGATTTGGTGGTTTCACCATTTCCGAAAGTCGTAGAAGCTTGGGGATGATCCCAATGGATCGGGCTTAGCCACATTAGTGGAGATGGAACCAACTTCCAAGTCTCTATGACCTTCAGAAAAAAAGTTATTGAAGAATATCTTGAACTCCTATAGGTTTTCATTCCTAACCCTAACCCTAATCACAACCCAAAAATGTAACACTAATCACAACCCTAACCCTACCTCTTCCAAAGGTCGTAGAAGCTCGGGGGTGGTACCAATGGAACGGGCATAGCCACATTAGTGGAGATGGAACCAACTTCCAAGTCTCTATGACCTACAGAAAAAAAGTTATTGGAGAATATCTTGACCTCCAACGGGTACTCCTCCCTAACCCTAACCCTAACCCTAATGGCAACCCTAACCCTAACCCTAATGGCAACCCTAACCCTAACCCTAATCACAACCCTAACCCTAATGGCAACCCTAACCCATATTCACCTTAGAGTCAATAACTCTGCGCTGCTTGCTCGAAACATGCTGAAATTCGGTGTGGTTGTGTGGCACACTACCCTTTACTAATCATGAAATGCCCAAGTCTCTAGGACTTTCAGAAAAAAAGTTATTCAAAAATATCTCGTACTTTTTTTTTTAGATTTGGTGGTTTCACCATTTCCGAAAGTCGTAGAAGCTTGGGGATGATCCCAATGGATCGGGCTTAGCCACATTAGTGGAGATGGAACCAACTTCCAAGTCTCTATGACCTTCAGAAAAAAAGTTATTGAAGAATATCTTGAACTCCTATAGGTTTTCATTCCTAACCCTAACCCTAATCACAACCCAAAAATGTAACACTAATCACAACCCTAACCCTACCCCTTCCAAAGGTCGTAGAAGCTCGGGGGTGGTACCAATGGAACGGGCATAGCCACATTAGTGGAGATGGAACCAACTTCCAAGTCTCTATGACCTACAGAAAAAAAGTTATTGGAGAATATCTTGACCTCCAACGGGTACTCCTCCCTAACCCTAACCCTAACCCTAATGGCAACCCTAACCCTAACCCTAATGGCAACCCTAACCCTAACCCTAATCACAACCCTAACCCTAATGGCAACCCTAACCCATATTCACCTTAGAGTCAATAACTCTGCGCTGCTTGCTCGAAACATGCTGAAATTCGGTGTGGTTGTGTGGCACACTACCCTTTACTAATCATGAAATGCCCAAGTCTCTAGGACTTTCAGAAAAAAAGTTATTCAAAAATATCTCGTACTTTTTTTTTTAGATTTGGTGGTTTCACCATTTCCGAAAGTCGTAGAAGCTTGGGGATGATCCCAATGGATCGGGCTTAGCCACATTAGTGCAGATGGAACCAACTTCCAAGTCTCTATGACCTTCAGAAAAAAAGTTATTGAAGAATATCTTGAACTCCTATAGGTTTTCATTCCTAACCCTAACCCTAATCACAACCCAAAAATGTAACACTAATCACAACCCTAACCCTACCCCTTCCAAAGGTCGTAGAAGCTCGGGGGTGGTACCAATGGAACGGGCATAGCCACATTAGTGGAGATGGAACCAACTTCCAAGTCTCTATGACCTACAGAAAAAAAGTTATTGGAGAATATCTTGACCTCCAACGGGTACTCCTCCCTAACCCTAACCCTAACCCTAATGGCAACCCTAACCCTAACCCTAATGGCAACCCTAACCCTAACCCTAATCACAACCCTAACCCTAATGGCAACCCTAACCCATATTCACCTTAGAGTCAATAACTCTGCGCTGCTTGCTCGAAACATGCTGAAATTCAGTGTGGTTGTGTGGCACACTACCCTTTACTAATCATGAAATGCCCAAGTCTCTAGGACTTTCAGAAAAAAAGTTATTCAAAAATATCTCGTACTTTTTTTTTTAGATTTGGTGGTTTCACCATTTCCGAAAGTCGTAGAAGCTTGGGAATGATCCCAATGGATCGGGCTTAGCCACATTAGTGGAGATGGAACCAACTTCCAAGTCTCTATGACCTTCAGAAAAAAAGTTATTGAAGAATATCTTGAACTCCTATAGGTTTTCATTCCTAACCCTAACCCTAATCACAACCCAAAAATGTAACACTAATCACAACCCTAACCCTACCCCTTCCAAAGGTCGTAGAAGCTCGGGGGTGGTACCAATGGAACGGGCATAGCCACATTAGTGGAGATGGAACCAACTTCCAAGTCTCTATGACCTACAGAAAAAAAGTTATTGAAGAATATCTTGAACTCCTATAGGTTTTCATTCCTAACCCTAACCCTAATCACAACCCAAAAATGTAACACTAATCACAACCCTAACCCTACCCCTTCCAAAGGTCGTAGAAGCTCGGGGGTGGTACCAATGGAACGGGCATAGCCACATTAGTGGAGATGGAACCAACTTCCAAGTCTCTATGACCTACAGAAAAAAAGTTATTGGAGAATATCTTGACCTCCAACGGGTACTCCTCCCTAACCCTAACCCTAACCCTAATGGCAACCCTAACCCTAACCCTAATCACAACCCTAACCCTAATGGCAACCCTAACCCATATTCACCTTAGAGTGAATAACTCTGCGCTGCTTGCTCGAAACATGCTGAAATTCGGTGTGGTTGTGTGGCACACTACCCTTTACTAATCATGAAATGCCCAAGTCTCTAGGACTTTCAGAAAAAAAGTTATTCAAAAATATCTCGTACTTTTTTTTTTAGATTTGGTGGTTTCACCATTTCCGAAAGTCGTAGAAGCTTGGGGATGATCCCAATGGATCGGGCTTAGCCACATTAGTGGAGATGGAACCAACTTCCAAGTCTCTATGACCTTCAGAAAAAAAGTTATTGAAGAATATCTTGAACTCCTATAGGTTTTCATTCCTAACCCTAACCCTAATCACAACCCAAAAATGTAACACTAATCACAACCCTAACCCTACCTCTTCCAAAGGTCGTAGAAGCTCGGGGGTGGTACCAATGGAACGGGCATAGCCACATTAGTGGAGATGGAACCAACTTCCAAGTCTCTATGACCTACAGAAAAAAAGTTATTGGAGAATATCTTGACCTCCAACGGGTACTCCTCCCTAACCCTAACCCTAACCCTAATGGCAACCCTAACCCTAACCCTAATGGCAACCCTAACCCTAACCCTAATCACAACCCTAACCCTAATGGCAACCCTAACCCATATTCACCTTAGAGTCAATAACTCTGCGCTGCTTGCTCGAAACATGCTGAAATTCGGTGTGGTTGTGTGGCACACTACCCTTTACTAATCATGAAATGCCCAAGTCTCTAGGACTTTCAGAAAAAAAGTTATTCAAAAATATCTCGTACTTTTTTTTTTAGATTTGGTGGTTTCACCATTTCCGAAAGTCGTAGAAGCTTGGGGATGATCCCAATGGATCGGGCTTAGCCACATTAGTGGAGATGGAACCAACTTCCAAGTCTCTATGACCTTCAGAAAAAAAGTTATTGAAGAATATCTTGAACTCCTATAGGTTTTCATTCCTAACCCTAACCCTAATCACAACCCAAAAATGTAACACTAATCACAACCCTAACCCTACCCCTTCCAAAGGTCGTAGAAGCTCGGGGGTGGTACCAATGGAACGGGCATAGCCACATTAGTGGAGATGGAACCAACTTCCAAGTCTCTATGACCTACAGAAAAAAAGTTATTGGAGAATATCTTGACCTCCAACGGGTACTCCTCCCTAACCCTAACCCTAACCCTAATGGCAACCCTAACCCTAACCCTAATGGCAACCCTAACCCTAACCCTAATCACAACCCTAACCCTAATGGCAACCCTAACCCATATTCACCTTAGAGTCAATAACTCTGCGCTGCTTGCTCGAAACATGCTGAAATTCGGTGTGGTTGTGTGGCACACTACCCTTTACTAATCATGAAATGCCCAAGTCTCTAGGACTTTCAGAAAAAAAGTTATTCAAAAATATCTCGTACTTTTTTTTTTAGATTTGGTGGTTTCACCATTTCCGAAAGTCGTAGAAGCTTGGGGATGATCCCAATGGATCGGGCTTAGCCACATTAGTGCAGATGGAACCAACTTCCAAGTCTCTATGACCTTCAGAAAAAAAGTTATTGAAGAATATCTTGAACTCCTATAGGTTTTCATTCCTAACCCTAACCCTAATCACAACCCAAAAATGTAACACTAATCACAACCCTAACCCTACCCCTTCCAAAGGTCGTAGAAGCTCGGGGGTGGTACCAATGGAACGGGCATAGCCACATTAGTGGAGATGGAACCAACTTCCAAGTCTCTATGACCTACAGAAAAAAAGTTATTGGAGAATATCTTGACCTCCAACGGGTACTCCTCCCTAACCCTAACCCTAACCCTAATGGCAACCCTAACCCTAACCCTAATGGCAACCCTAACCCTAACCCTAATCACAACCCTAACCCTAATGGCAACCCTAACCCATATTCACCTTAGAGTCAATAACTCTGCGCTGCTTGCTCGAAACATGCTGAAATTCAGTGTGGTTGTGTGGCACACTACCCTTTACTAATCATGAAATGCCCAAGTCTCTAGGACTTTCAGAAAAAAAGTTATTCAAAAATATCTCGTACTTTTTTTTTTAGATTTGGTGGTTTCACCATTTCCGAAAGTCGTAGAAGCTTGGGAATGATCCCAATGGATCGGGCTTAGCCACATTAGTGGAGATGGAACCAACTTCCAAGTCTCTATGACCTTCAGAAAAAAAGTTATTGAAGAATATCTTGAACTCCTATAGGTTTTCATTCCTAACCCTAACCCTAATCACAACCCAAAAATGTAACACTAATCACAACCCTAACCCTACCCCTTCCAAAGGTCGTAGAAGCTCGGGGGTGGTACCAATGGAACGGGCATAGCCACATTAGTGGAGATGGAACCAACTTCCAAGTCTCTATGACCTACAGAAAAAAAGTTATTGAAGAATATCTTGAACTCCTATAGGTTTTCATTCCTAACCCTAACCCTAATCACAACCCAAAAATGTAACACTAATCACAACCCTAACCCTACCCCTTCCAAAGGTCGTAGAAGCTCGGGGGTGGTACCAATGGAACGGGCATAGCCACATTAGTGGAGATGGAACCAACTTCCAAGTCTCTATGACCTACAGAAAAAAAGTTATTGGAGAATATCTTGACCTCCAACGGGTACTCCTCCCTAACCCTAACCCTAACCCTAATGGCAACCCTAACCCTAACCCTAATGGCAACCCTAACCCTAACCCTAATCACAACCCTAACCCTAATGGCAACCCTAACCCATATTCACCTTAGAGTCAATAACTCTGCGCTGCTTGCTCGAAACATGCTGAAATTCGGTGTGGTTGTGTGGCACACTACCCTTTACTAATCATTAAATGCCCAAGTCTCTAGGACTTTCAGAAAAAAAGTTATTCAAAAATATCTCGTACTTTTTTTTTTAGATTTGGTGGTTTCACCATTTCCGAAAGTCGTAGAAGCTTGGGGATGATCCCAATGGATCGGGCTTAGCCACATTAGTGGAGATGGAACCAACTTCCAAGTCTCTATGACCTTCAGAAAAAAAGTTATTGAAGAATATCTTGAACTCCTATAGGTTTTCATTCCTAACCCTAACCCTAATCACAACCCAAAAATGTAACACTAATCACAACCCTAACCCTACCCCTTCCAAAGGTCGTAGAAGCTCGGGGGTGGTACCAATGGAACGGGCATAGCCACATTAGTGGAGATGGAACCAACTTCCAAGTCTCTATGACCTACAGAAAAAAAGTTATTGGAGAATATCTTGACCTCCAACGGGTACTCCTCCCTAACCCTAACCCTAACCCTAATGGCAACCCTAACCCTAACCCTAATGGCAACCCTAACCCTAACCCTAATCACAACCCTAACCCTAATGGCAACCCTAACCCATATTCACCTTAGAGTCAATAACTCTGCGCTGCTTGCTCGAAACATGCTGAAATTCGGTGTGGTTGTGTGGCACACTACCCTTTACTAATCATGAAATGCCCAAGTCTCTAGGACTTTCAGAAAAAAAGTTATTCAAAAATATCTCGTACTTTTTTTTTTAGATTTGGTGGTTTCACCATTTCCGAAAGTCGTAGAAGCTTGGGGATGATCCCAATGGATCGGGCTTAGCCACATTAGTGGAGATGGAACCAACTTCCAAGTCTCTATGACCTTCAGAAAAAAAGTTATTGAAGAATATCTTGAACTCCTATAGGTTTTCATTCCTAACCCTAACCCTAATCACAACCCAAAAATGTAACACTAATCACAACCCTAACCCTACCCCTTCCAAAGGTCGTAGAAGCTCGGGGGTGGTACCAATGGAACGGGCATAGCCACATTAGTGGAGATGGAACCAACTTCCAAGTCTCTATGACCTACAGAAAAAAAGTTATTGAAGAATATCTTGAACTCCTATAGGTTTTCATTCCTAACCCTAACCCTAATCACAACCCAAAAATGTAACACTAATCACAACCCTAACCCTACCCCTTCCAAAGGTCGTAGAAGCTCGGGGGTGGTACCAATGGAACGGGCATAGCCACATTAGTGGAGATGGAACCAACTTCCAAGTCTCTATGACCTACAGAAAAAAAGTTATTGGAGAATATCTTGACCTCCAACGGGTACTCCTCCCTAACCCTAACCCTAACCCTAATGGCAACCCTAACCCTAACCCTAATGGCAACCCTAACCCTAACCCTAATCACAACCCTAACCCTAATGGCAACCCTAACCCATATTCACCTTAGAGTCAATAACTCTGCGCTGCTTGCTCGAAACATGCTGAAATTCGGTGTGGTTGTGTGGCACACTACCCTTTACTAATCATTAAATGCCCAAGTCTCTAGGACTTTCAGAAAAAAAGTTATTCAAAAATATCTCGTACTTTTTTTTTTAGATTTGGTGGTTTCACCATTTCCGAAAGTCGTAGAAGCTTGGGGATGATCCCAATGGATCGGGCTTAGCCACATTAGTGGAGATGGAACCAACTTCCAAGTCTCTATGACCTTCAGAAAAAAAGTTATTGAAGAATATCTTGAACTCCTATAGGTTTTCATTCCTAACCCTAACCCTAATCACAACCCAAAAATGTAACACTAATCACAACCCTAACCCTACCCCTTCCAAAGGTCGTAGAAGCTCGGGGGTGGTACCAATGGAACGGGCATAGCCACATTAGTGGAGATGGAACCAACTTCCAAGTCTCTATGACCTACAGAAAAAAAGTTATTGGAGAATATCTTGACCTCCAACGGGTACTCCTCCCTAACCCTAACCCTAACCCTAATGGCAACCCTAACCCTAACCCTAATGGCAACCCTAACCCTAACCCTAATCACAACCCTAACCCTAATGGCAACCCTAACCCATATTCACCTTAGAGTCAATAACTCTGCGCTGCTTGCTCGAAACATGCTGAAATTCGGTGTGGTTGTGTGGCACACTACCCTTTACTAATCATGAAATGCCCAAGTCTCTAGGACTTTCAGAAAAAAAGTTATTCAAAAATATCTCGTACTTTTTTTTTTAGATTTGGTGGTTTCACCATTTCCGAAAGTCGTAGAAGCTTGGGGATGATCCCAATGGATCGGGCTTAGCCACATTAGTGGAGATGGAACCAACTTCCAAGTCTCTATGACCTTCAGAAAAAAAGTTATTGAAGAATATCTTGAACTCCTATAGGTTTTCATTCCTAACCCTAACCCTAATCACAACCCAAAAATGTAACACTAATCACAAACCTAACCCTACCCCTTCCAAAGGTCGTAGAAGCTCGGGGGTGGTACCAATGGAACGGGCATAGCCACATTAGTGGAGATGGAACCAACATCCAAGTCTCTATGACCTACAGAAAAAAAGTTATTGGAGAATATCTTGACCTCCAACGGTTACTCCTCTCTAACCCTAACCCTAATGGCAACCCTAACCCTAACCCTAATCACAACCCTAACCCTAATGGCAACCCTAACCCATATTCACCTTAGAGTGAATAACTCTGCGCTGCTTGCTCGAAACATGCTGAAATTCGGTGTGGTTGTGTGGCACGCTACCCTTTACTAATCATGAAATGCCCAAGTTTCTAGGACTTTCAGAAAAAAAGTTATTCAAAAATATCTCGTACTTTTTTTTTTAGATTTGGTGGTTTCACCATTTCCGAAGGTCGTAGAAGCTCGGGGATGGTCCCAATGGATCGGGCTTAGCCACATTAGTGGAGATGGAACCAACTTCCAAGTCTCTATGACCTTCAAAAAAAAGTTATTGAAGAATATCTTGAACTCCTATAGGTTTTCATTCCTAACCCTAACCCTAATCACAACCCAAAAATGTAACACTAATCACAACCCTAACCCTACCCCTCCCAAAGGTCGTAGAAGCTCGGGGGTGGTACCAATGGAACGGGCATAGCCACATTAGTGGAGATGGAACCAACTTCCAAGTCTCTATGACCTACAGAAAAAAAGTTATTGGAGAATATCTTGACCTCCAACGGGTACTCCTCCCTAACCCTAATGGCAACCCTAACCCTAACCCTAATCACAACCCTAACCCTAATGGCAACCCTAACCCATATTCACCTTAGAGTGAATAACTCTGCGCTGCTTGCTCGAAACATGCTGAAATTCGGTGTGGTTGTGTGGCACGCTACCCTTTACTAATCATGAAATGCCCAAGTTTCTAGGACTTTCAGAAAAAAAGTTATTCAAAAATATCTCATACTTTTTTTTTTAGATTTGGTGGTTTCACCATTTCTGAAGGTCGTAGAAGCTCGGGGATGGTCCCAATGGATCGGGCTTAGCCACATTAGTGGAGATGGAACCAACGTCCAAGTCTCTATGACCTTCAGAAAAAAAGTTATTGAAGAATATCTTGAACTCCTATAGGTTTTCATTCCTAACCCTAACCCTAATCACAACCCAAAAATGTAACACTAATCACAACCCTAACCCTACCCCTTCCAAAGGTCGTAGAAGCTCGGGGGTGGTACCAATGGAACGGGCATAGCCACATTAGTGGAGATGGAACCAACATCCAAGTCTCTATGACCTACAGAAAAAAAGTTATTGGAGAATATCTTGACCTCCAACGGTTACTCCTCCCTAACCCTAACCCCAATGGCAACCCTAACCCTAACCCTAATCACAACCCTAACCCTAATGGCAACCCTAACCCATATTCACCTTAGAGTGAATAACTCTGCGCTGCTTGCTCGAAACATGCTGAAATTCGGTGTGGTTGTGTGGCACGCTACCCTTTACTAATCATGAAATGCCCAAGTTTCTAGGACTTTCAGAAAAAAAGTTATTCAAAAATATCTCGTACTTTTTTTTTTAGATTTGGTGGTTTCACCATTTCCGAAGGTCGTAGAAGCTCGGGGATGGTCCCAATGGATCGGGCTTAGCCACATTAGTGGAGATGGAACCAACTTCCAAGTCTCTATGACCTTCAAAAAAAAGTTATTGAAGAATATCTTGAACTCCTATAGGTTTTCATTCCTAACCCTAACCCTAATCACAACCCAAAAATGTAACACTAATCACAACCCTAACCCTACCCCTCCCAAAGGTCGTAGAAGCTCGGGGGTGGTACCAATGGAACGGGCATAGCCACATTAGTGGAGATGGAACCAACTTCCAAGTCTCTATGACCTACAGAAAAAAAGTTATTGGAGAATATCTTGACCTCCAACGGGTACTCCTCCCTAACCCTAACCCTAACCCTAATGGCAACCCTAACCCTAACCCTAATGGCAACCCTAACCCTAACCCTAATCACAACCCTAACCCTAATGGCAACCCTAACCCATATTCACCTTAGAGTGAATAACTCTGCGCTGCTTGCTCGAAACATGCTGAAATTCGGTGTGGTTGTGTGGCACGCTACCCTTTACTAATCATGAAATGCCCAAGTTTCTAGGACTTTCAGAAAAAAAGTTATTCAAAAATATCTCGTACTTTTTTTTTTAGATTTGGTGGTTTCACCATTTCCGAAGGTCGTAGAAGCTCGGGGATGGTCCCAATGGATCGGGCTTAGCCACATTAGTGGAGATGGAACCAACGTCCAAGTCTCTATGACCTTCAGAAAAAAAGTTATTGAAGAATATCTTGAACTCCTATAGGTTTTCATTCCTAACCCTAACCCTAATCACAACCCAAAAATGTAACACTAATCACAACCCTAACCCTACCCCTTCCAAAGGTCGTAGAAGCTCGGGGGTGGTACCAATGGAACGGGCATAGCCACATTAGTGGAGATGGAACCAACATCCAAGTCTCTATGACCTACAGAAAAAAAGTTATTGGAGAATATCTTGACCTCCAACGGTTACTCCTCCCTAACCCTAACCCTAATGGCAACCCTAACCCTAACCCTAACCCTAATCACAACCCTAACCCTAATGGCAACCCTAACCCATATTCACCTTAGAGTGAATAACTCTGCGCTGCTTGCTCGAAACATGCTGAAATTCGGTGTGGTTGTGTGGCACGCTACCCTTTACTAATCATGAAATGCCCAAGTTTCTAGGACTTTCAGAAAAAAAGTTATTCAAAAATATCTCATACTTTTTTTTTTAGATTTGGTGGTTTCACCATTTCCGAAGGTCATAGAAGCTCGGGGATGGTCCCAATGGATCGGGCTTAGCCACATTAGTGGAGATGGAACCAACTTCCAAGTCTCTATGACCTTCAGAAAAAAAGTTATTGAAGAATATCTTGAACTCCTATAGGTTTTCATTCCTAACCCTAACCCTAATCACAACCCAAAAATGTAACACTAATCACAACCCTAACCCTACCCCTTCCAAAGGTCGTAGAAGCTCGGGGGTGGTACCAATGGAACGGGCATAGCCACATTAGTGGAGATGGAACCAACATCCAAGTCTCTATGACCTACAGAAAAAAAGTTATTGGAGAATATCTTGACCTCCAACGGTTACTCCTCCCTAACCCTAACCCTAATGGCAACCCTAACCCTAACCCTAACCCTAATCACAACCCTAACCCTAATGGCAACCCTAACCCATATTCACCTTAGAGTGAATAACTCTGCGCTGCTTGCTCGAAACATGCTGAAATTCGGTGTGGTTGTGTGGCACGCTACCCTTTACTAATCATGAAATGCCCAAGTTTCTAGGACTTTCAGAAAAAAAGTTATTCAAAAATATCTCATACTTTTTTTTTTAGATTTGGTGGTTTCACCATTTCCGAAGGTCGTAGAAGCTCGGGGATGGTCCCAATGGATCGGGCTTAGCCACATTAGTGGAGATGGAACCAACTTCCAAGTCTCTATGACCTTCAGAAAAAAAGTTATTGAAGAATATCTTGAACTCCTATAGGTTTTCATTCCTAACCCTAACCCTAATCACAACCCAAAAATGTAACACTAATCACAACCCTAACCCTACCCCTTCCAAAGGTCGTAGAAGCTCGGGGGTGGTACCAATGGAACGGGCATAGCCACATTAGTGGAGATGGAACCAACTTCCAAGTCTCTATGACCTACAGAAAAAAAGTTATTGGAGAATATCTTGACCTCCAACGGGTACTCCTCCCTAACCCTAACCCTAACCCTAACCCTAATGGCAACCCTAACCCTAACCCTAATCACAACCCTAACCCTAATGGCAACCCTAACCCATATTCACCTTAGAGTGAATAACTCTGCGCTGCTTGCTCGAAACATGCTGAAATTCGGTGTGGTTGTGTGGCACGCTACCCTTTACTAATCATGAAATGCCCAAGTTTCTAGGACTTTCAGAAAAAAAGTTATTCAAAAATATCTCGTACTTTTTTTTTTAGATTTGGTGGTTTCACCATTTCCGAAGGTCGTAGAAGCTCGGGGATGGTCCCAATGGATCGGGCTTAGCCACATTAGTGGAGATGGAACCAACGTCCAAGTCTCTATGACCTTCAGAAAAAAAGTTATTGAAGAATATCTTGAACTCCTATAGGTTTTCATTCCTAACCCTAACCCTAATCACAACCCAAAAATGTAACACTAATCACAACCCTAACCCTACCCCTTCCAAAGGTCGTAGAAGCTCGGGGGTGGTACCAATGGAACGGGCATAGCCACATTAGTGGAGATGGAACCAACATCCAAGTCTCTATGACCTACAGAAAAAAAGTTATTGGAGAATATCTTGACCTCCAACGGGTACTCCTCCCTAACCCTAACCCTAACCCTAATGGCAACCCTAACCCTAACCCTAATGGCAACCCTAACCCTAACCCTAATCACAACCCTAACCCTAATGGCAACCCTAACCCATATTCACCTTAGAGTGAATAACTCTGCGCTGCTTGCTCGAAACATGCTGAAATTCGGTGTGGTTGTGTGGCACGCTACCCTTTACTAATCATGAAATGCCCAAGTTTCTAGGACTTTCAGAAAAAAAGTTATTCAAAAATATCTCGTACTTTTTTTTTTAGATTTGGTGGTTTCACCATTTCCGAAGGTCGTAGAAGCTCGGGGATGGTCCCAATGGATCGGGCTTAGCCACATTAGTGGAGATGGAACCAACGTCCAAGTCTCTATGACCTTCAGAAAAAAAGTTATTGAAGAATATCTTGAACTCCTATAGGTTTTCATTCCTAACCCTAACCCTAATCACAACCCAAAAATGTAACACTAATCACAACCCTAACCCTACCCCTTCCAAAGGTCGTAGAAGCTCGGGGGTGGTACCAATGGAACGGGCATAGCCACATTAGTGGAGATGGAACCAACATCCAAGTCTCTATGACCTACAGAAAAAAAGTTATTGGAGAATATCTTGACCTCCAACGGTTACTCCTCCCTAACCCTAACCCTAATGGCAACCCTAACCCTAACCCTAACCCTAATCACAACCCTAACCCTAATGGCAACCCTAACCCATATTCACCTTAGAGTGAATAACTCTGCGCTGCTTGCTCGAAACATGCTGAAATTCGGTGTGGTTGTGTGGCACGCTACCCTTTACTAATCATGAAATGCCCAAGTTTCTAGGACTTTCAGAAAAAAAGTTATTCAAAAATATCTCATACTTTTTTTTTTAGATTTGGTGGTTTCACCATTTCCGAAGGTCATAGAAGCTCGGGGATGGTCCCAATGGATCGGGCTTAGCCACATTAGTGGAGATGGAACCAACTTCCAAGTCTCTATGACCTTCAGAAAAAAAGTTATTGAAGAATATCTTGAACTCCTATAGGTTTTCATTCCTAACCCTAACCCTAATCACAACCCAAAAATGTAACACTAATCACAACCCTAACCCTACCCCTTCCAAAGGTCGTAGAAGCTCGGGGGTGGTACCAATGGAACGGGCATAGCCACATTAGTGGAGATGGAACCAACATCCAAGTCTCTATGACCTACAGAAAAAAAGTTATTGGAGAATATCTTGACCTCCAACGGTTACTCCTCCCTAACCCTAACCCTAATGGCAACCCTAACCCTAACCCTAACCCTAATCACAACCCTAACCCTAATGGCAACCCTAACCCATATTCACCTTAGAGTGAATAACTCTGCGCTGCTTGCTCGAAACATGCTGAAATTCGGTGTGGTTGTGTGGCACGCTACCCTTTACTAATCATGAAATGCCCAAGTTTCTAGGACTTTCAGAAAAAAAGTTATTCAAAAATATCTCATACTTTTTTTTTTAGATTTGGTGGTTTCACCATTTCCGAAGGTCGTAGAAGCTCGGGGATGGTCCCAATGGATCGGGCTTAGCCACATTAGTGGAGATGGAACCAACTTCCAAGTCTCTATGACCTTCAGAAAAAAAGTTATTGAAGAATATCTTGAACTCCTATAGGTTTTCATTCCTAACCCTAACCCTAATCACAACCCAAAAATGTAACACTAATCACAACCCTAACCCTACCCCTTCCAAAGGTCGTAGAAGCTCGGGGGTGGTACCAATGGAACGGGCATAGCCACATTAGTGGAGATGGAACCAACTTCCAAGTCTCTATGACCTACAGAAAAAAAGTTATTGGAGAATATCTTGACCTCCAACGGGTACTCCTCCCTAACCCTAACCCTAACCCTAACCCTAATGGCAACCCTAACCCTAACCCTAATCACAACCCTAACCCTAATGGCAACCCTAACCCATATTCACCTTAGAGTGAATAACTCTGCGCTGCTTGCTCGAAACATGCTGAAATTCGGTGTGGTTGTGTGGCACGCTACCCTTTACTAATCATGAAATGCCCAAGTTTCTAGGACTTTCAGAAAAAAAGTTATTCAAAAATATCTCGTACTTTTTTTTTTAGATTTGGTGGTTTCACCATTTCCGAAGGTCGTAGAAGCTCGGGGATGGTCCCAATGGATCGGGCTTAGCCACATTAGTGGAGATGGAACCAACGTCCAAGTCTCTATGACCTTCAGAAAAAAAGTTATTGAAGAATATCTTGAACTCCTATAGGTTTTCATTCCTAACCCTAACCCTAATCACAACCCAAAAATGTAACACTAATCACAACCCTAACCCTACCCCTTCCAAAGGTCGTAGAAGCTCGGGGGTGGTACCAATGGAACGGGCATAGCCACATTAGTGGAGATGGAACCAACATCCAAGTCTCTATGACCTACAGAAAAAAAGTTATTGGAGAATATCTTGACCTCCAACGGTTACTCCTCCCTAACCCTAACCCCAATGGCAACCCTAACCCTAACCCTAATCACAACCCTAACCCTAATGGCAACCCTAACCCATATTCACCTTAGAGTGAATAACTCTGCGCTGCTTGCTCGAAACATGCTGAAATTCGGTGTGGTTGTGTGGCACGCTACCCTTTACTAATCATGAAATGCCCAAGTTTCTAGGACGTTCAGAAAAAAAGTTATTCAAAAATATCTCGTACTTTTTTTTTTAGATTTGGTGGTTTCACCATTTCCGAAGGTCGTAGAAGCTCGGGGATGGTCCCAATGGATCGGGCTTAGCGACATTAGTGGAGATGGAACCAACGTCCAAGTCTCTATGACCTTCAGAAAAAAAGTTATTGAAGAATATCTTGAACTCCTATAGGTTTTCATTCCTAACCCTAACCCTAATCACAACCCAAAAATGTAACACTAATCACAACCCTAACCCTACCCCTTCCAAAGGTCGTAGAAGCTCGGGGGTGGTACCAATGGAACGGGCATAGCCACATTAGTGGAGATGGAACCAACATCCAAGTCTCTATGACCTACAGAAAAAAAGTTATTGGAGAATATCTTGACCTCCAACGGTTACTCCTCCCTAACCCTAACCCTAATGGCAACCCTAACCCTAACCCTAACCCTAATCACAACCCTAACCCTAATGGCAACCCTAACCCATATTCACCTTAGAGTGAATAACTCTGCGCTGCTTGCTCGAAACATGCTGAAATTCGGTGTGGTTGTGTGGCACGCTACCCTTTACTAATCATGAAATGCCCAAGTTTCTAGGACTTTCAGAAAAAAAGTTATTCAAAAATATCTCATACTTTTTTTTTTAGATTTGGTGGTTTCACCATTTCCGAAGGTCGTAGAAGCTCGGGGATGATCCCAATGGATCGGGCTTAGCCACATTAGTGGAGATGGAACCAACTTCCAAGTCTCTATGACCTTCAGAAAAAAAGTTATTGAAGAATATCTTGAACTCCTATAGGTTTTCATTCCTAACCCTAACCCTAATCACAACCCAAAAATGTAACACTAATCACAACCCTAACCCTACCCCTTCCAAAGGTCGTAGAAGCTCGGGGGTGGTACCAATGGAACGGGCATAGCCACATTAGTGGAGATGGAACCAACATCCAAGTCTCTATGACCTACAGAAAAAAAGTTATTGGAGAATATCTTGACCTCCAACGGTTACTCCTCCCTAACCCTAACCCTAATGGCAACCCTAACCCTAACCCTAACCCTAATCACAACCCTAACCCTAATGGCAACCCTAACCCATATTCACCTTAGAGTGAATAACTCTGCACTGCTTGCTCGAAACATGCTGAAATTTGGTGTGGTTGTGTGGCACGCTACCCTTTGATAATCATGAAATGCCCAAGTCTCTAGGACTTTCAGAAAAAAAGTTATTCAAAAATATCTCGTACTTTTTTTTTTAGATTTGGTGGTTTCACCATTTCCGAAGGTCATAGAAGCTTGGGGATGGTCCCAATGGATCGGCCTTAGCCACATTAGTGGAGATGGAACCAACGTCCAAGTCTCTATGACCTTCAGAAAAAAAGTTATTGAAGAATATCTTGAACTCCTATAGGTTTTCATTCCTAACCCTAACCCTAATCACAACCCAAAAATGTAACACTAATCACAACCCTAACCCTACCCCTTCCAAAGGTCGTAGAAGCTCGGGGGTGGTACCAATGGAACGGGCATAGCCACATTAGTGGAGATGGAACCAACTTCCAAGTCTCTATGACCTACAGAAAAAAAGTTATTGGAGAATATCTTGACCTCCAACGGGTACTCCTCCCTAACCCTAACCCTAACCCTAATGGCAACCCTAACCCTAACCCTAATTGCAACCCTAACCCTAATTGCAACCCTAACCCTAATTGCAACCCTAACCCTAATCACAACCCTAATCACAACCCTAACCCTAACCCTAATTACAACCCTAACCCTAACCCTAACCCTAATTGCAACCCTAAGCCATATTCACGATAAGGTGAATAACTCCACGCTGCTTGCTGGAAACGTGCTGAAATTCGGTGTGGTTGTGTGGAAGGCTACCCTTTACTAAACATGAAATGCCCAAGTCTCTATGACTTTCAGAAAAAAAGTTATTCAAAAATATCTTGTACTTTTTTTTTTAGATTTGGTGTTTTCACCATTTCTGAAGGTCGTAGAAGCTCAGCGATGGTCCCAATGGATCAGGCATCGTCACATTAGTGGAGATGGAACCAACTTCCAAGTCTCTATGACCTTCAGAAAAAAAGTTATTGAAAAATATCTTAAAGTTGAATTCCATCACATTTCATTGAATTGAAAGAATGTTTCTTGAACATGAAAGAAAACAAAGTAATTTAATTTATTCTAAAGCGCTTTTTCCTCTTGGCAAAAGCTTTGATAGCTGCCATTGAGTTCCTGAACCATCAGCATTGCATTCAAAGCAGAGGGATGTTTTGTTTTTGAGAGCCACCGATAGCTATAAACTGGGTATGATGACTGAAGTGTGTTGCAGATTTTGTATTTGATACTTCAAATACACAACACTGAAAAACTACTTTCAATTAATCTCAAACATTTAAGATAGAGTTCATCATTAGTTTGTTGGAATTTGAGTAGCTGTGCATATCTATGCATCATTTTTCTGATTATATTATACCATAATTATTTGAGAAATATCCAGCAGCAATGATTCATTATTCCGTGGATGTCCCTTTTTACCTTTTAGTTTTAGTATTTACATAAACTCTCTGGTTAATACTCTGTATGATGCCTAAATACCACCAATCATTTTAAACAGCTCTTTACCATGTCGTTATTTCATTATAAAGTACATTCTCACTCATTAATAATATGCTTTTACAACTACAGTGATGCAATCACAGCTGCCTATTATCAGTGAGTGACATACTTTGAAGATTCACAATTACTCACAGGGATGTAAAGTGCTACCCTATTAGACCAGATAGCATATGGATGTGATCCACTTCAGGCAGTGATGCAGCATTTCCGTCCTTCTTGTGGCCCAGTCAAAATGGATGTGAGCCTTAAGTTGCCCATTTGTAAAGTGGCAAATGTGGTTAAAATATCCCAAAACAAATTATCGGCCGTGTCAAAGCCTGGGGTCATTTTTTCTCTGATGTTGTTATTTTTTTGCTGAATTCACGGGAGTCAAATGGAAATTCCATGTTGTTTGTCAAAATCTGTGGAAGGGAGTAAATGTTGCTGCAGGGCTCAGTGGGGCTTCACAGAAATATGACGACATTCATTTGGGGTTTCCCTGATATCATGTATCAATGCATCTTGCCTCATCATATTATAGGAAACAAATGATTTGTTGGCCACATTATTTTTATTGTAACAATGCATCATATAGACATCATCAATAAATCCCCCCTTGTCCATTAGCCATTTGAACTTACCTATAACATCCCATGTTGGTTTTTGTTTCTTAAACCCTTTAATTGATTTTTGAATTAAACATTTTAAAAGAGTTTCATTAACAAGAGTCAAATCTTTCCCAACTTGCCAATACTGCACATGATTCATTCACAATCATTTTGATTTTACATTTTAGTTCACTCTCTCTTTGTCATGGCTCCAGGAGCTGATTTAAAAATCATTGTGAACCATTTTAATAAAAAAAATAGGTTTTCTTGTTACTTAAATTGTGTGGCATTGTTTCCTTGTTTTTCTGCTAACTGTATTCATTAAGTGTAATCATTTCAGACTTGATCTTATGCTCTCTCTCTGGTATAAATAAATTATTACCCTACAGTGCGTGGGACCCCACCTCTCCTCTGAAAAGCCCAGATGCTGCAGATAGAAATAACACCTCCTGTGAATATGCTTGTGTTTTTCATAAAGAACTTTTTCTGTGACCTCAAAAATGTTACACTCTGCATTATCTAGAATGATCACACTCTCCCTCGGCTGCACACAAGGATGGCTCTTCTGGAGTACAAAGAAACCCAGTGGATGTACTGCACGTATGCTGACATATTCATCTGTATGGCACCGTAACGCTGCAGAGTGACAGAGTGTGGGTAGATAATTGCCCAAGTCAGAAAGCTTAACGCATCTGCAGCAACAAACACCTATTATCAGCTGTCAGCTTATTATCCACATATCCAATTAGGGCTTGTCATGTTATGGTGTGTAAACAAACTAAATGATGTGAGATCGCTCTCCCACACACACACATCACCTTCTGACATGGGCCTTTATTTATTCTGCCATCACACAAACCTCTAAACCACTCCAAACCTGGATTAATGTGTCGTTATAATTGCTTGAATCTCATCTTGTTTGACACTTTTCCTCCCCTTAATGTCAGAGATAAATTTTGGCTCAGTTACACAGTGCATTTCCAGGAGACAGAGGATAGACTCAGGTTACTTAATGGATATAGTATATCACTGATTACTGATGTGATTCGGACCATTATGCATCATTAACTGTGTCGAGAGCCGACAGTGTCACAGGGCTTGTGAGAGGATTTCTTGCTCTTTTGCAAAGAAAGTTGGTTTTGTAAAGAATCAAGTGTTTACTTCCTCTGCAAAGTGACAGATGCTATCTCACTTGTGTCATTAAAGCCATCGTCTGATTGCTGCACTGTGGCCCTCATCGGGTGAAATTGTCAGCCGAGCCTTGTTCTTGTTTTGCATTTATTGGGGCACTGCTTTGACGGTAGCCAAGGCATGGAATGAGGAGTTTGTGTTCATGAGGCCCGGACCTTGATAACAAAACCAAACAGCTTGCGTGTGCCAGTTTGTGTTGGCTGTGAAAAACCATTTCACAGAAGACAAAGAAGATATTACACAACAATATGTCTTGACATCTTCTCATGAGGGAAAAAGACCCTCTGTTGTTCCATGGCACAAATGTGTTATCTTAATTCCACACTGCCAGAAACCCTGTCCTCAACAGATCGGGGGGATTCAACTATCATTTGCCAAATACATAATCTCTTTTTCATTAAACAATCAAGTTTTACCCAGCTTTTTCTGTCTCCTTTTGTTGATCTGCGACTAGTTTGCCATATTTCTTGTTGGAAGTTTCTCACGTGTGTTGTTATGGCTTCTTTCTCTATAGGTGGTCCAGTTGTGTCATGCATAATAAATAACCACTGGTCTTATTCCCCTTTAACTTGCGTGACTTCCACTTTATTTATATCTGAACTGTCATTTCACAATCATCCACACATGCACACACACAGACACACACGATTTCAATATGTCTTCAGATAAGTTGAAACACTGAGCATTTTTCAAAAGAATCTAGTATTCCGCAGATCTGAGTGCTACTGCTATGCTGTGACTGTGTTTTTATGTACACTTCAACACACATGCATTCATAACAACCGTGACACGCCAGTAGGTACAACATTCATATCTCTGTCTCTATCTGTCCTCCACAGTCATTGTTGTGACGTGTGACTTGAGAGAGTCAAAGGAACAAAAGGCAGACTAGTGAACTGTTAACAGATGGGTATCATAATCCCTGCAAGATCAACCTTTTTTAATTAATATGCTTTGTTTGTCAGCAGCCCTCCACCTCCTGTCGATCAGATAAGAAACGGCCAAGCCAGCGCAAACAGTAAAGTTCCTGTGAAAAAGATTAAATTCAGTACAGATGTGTGTGTATACTGGAATCTTAATCTAATCAAACGTTTTTAATTTACCACCTCGTACAAAACGTTTCTCCCAACATCAAACTTGTTGACTTATTGATGGAGACATTGAAAATGTGATTTAAACAAGAGTAGCACAAATAGACACCAATTGATAAACTCATCATCATCAGCATACATGTTATTATAATCAGATTTTGATAATGAGATTGTTTGTCCATCTCAGTTTTATCAATATCTCTTAAACAAATCTCATAATATTTATCTTTATTTTAAAGTCATGTGAGACTATAATTATAATAAGTTCTAAATGACAGAATCAGGTTTGGTAGGAAGTTCTGAACTGAAGTACGTATTATCAGAGCCTACTGATTTCTTTTACACACCTCAGTCTAACAGAAAATATGATTTTACCCCTGTCTGTTGATGGATGGTTTGTATGTTTGATTGTTAAGATCTAAGCTAAGATCGAACAAAAACAACAGGAAGGTATGGGTTAAAGAAGAACCCATAAAATGTTGGTTCAGATCCAGGGATTTTTTCATTACCTTTACATTGAGAGATAAGGTTTTTTTAAAAACATTTCCAACATTGTCCCAGGGAATAAATCATGGATCTTGATTAAAAGAAAAAAAATGGCACATTTAAGGGACTGGTATCCATGAGTGTGTGAAATTTGGTGCAGCTTGATTGAATTTAAGAGTGTGGGTATGCACTCTACTGAGAGTCATTCTAGTTTTAATTCAGATTTTATGGTAATGATGTAAGGTTACTCAAAGCGATTGGTTAAGGAAAGATTCAGCCATTGATTTGAAGAACTATTCAACCAACTACTGTCTTTTCCATACCCACTGTGTCTGTTTTTTTGGTACAGAATTCTTAGGCTGACAATATATTCCTTGTATATGTGCTCTGAGGCAGATATATATACAAATTATTATACAAATTCATGTCTCACATACAGATACATGTACTCTATACCGTAATGCTGTGTTTGCATTTGCATGAGGTACGCGGATCAGTGTACTAAAAGATTTATTTTCCTGTCCCTTCTGCTTCTTTGTAAAACAACACACAGTACTCATACATTAGCAGGCACCCACACTCATGCACAGGCCAAAACTTCATGGCAGTTTGAAGTACAGTGCTTTGTGTTTACAGTTATAAGGGATAAGCTTGTTAATTATTTACAACGACAAGGGTTAGTTTTCATGTTTTTGTTTCCAGCTTAACTGGACTTAAAAGAGCATTCAGAGGACAAAGCTCCTGAAAGGACGACTTGCTAACTATTTGTGTATGAGCTGCAATATGTTGTGAAGCTATGTTCAAAAATATGCTGGAGAATTCCAAGTTTCTCTCTTGTGGTTTTGACAAAGTCAAAAACATGACAGCAGTCCATGCAGAGTTGTGTTTCCTTAACCTAGGTCAACACGGAGGAAAACTCCACTGCTGTAGTTGCTGTAGATGAGCTGTAATGCCTCATTGGCATGGGGGGGGGGAGAGTGAATGAATCACCATCTTTAATAAATGTACTTGATAATGAATGTTGGTGACTTTCCAAGTTGGATCAATAGACAGTCCTGCCTATCGTGGTGCACTATTCCACTGGGCTACAGGTGGCAATGACATGCCACTTTTGATGCAATGCACCAACAAAAGAAAAAGAAAGAACACTGTGAGTTAGTAGGCAGGATTTAGAACCAAAAAATTCACACAAGGCATCTCAGTAGTGATAAATAGACTGTGTTTATAGAGCTCTTTTCCAGTCTTATCGACCAGTCAAAGTAGTTCACACCTGAAGGGACAGTTCACAGAAAATTCTCTCATTATATGCTCACCACAATGCCGATGGAGGGGTGGGTGTTTTTAGCCTATGTCTTCTACTGGAAAACATGATGTGATTGATGCCATTTCTAGTGAAATTTGAATGTTGGGGCTCACAGACACTTGATGACGCCACATTATGGAAGCATTTTATGTTTGAGTTTTTCTGTTGTTTTTATTCTGTTAGGTCACCATTTACTTCAATTGTATTGGATTTGAACTACCCCTTTAAAAGTCACACACATCCATACATACAGTGGGTTTTTTTCCATCACATCACTCTGTGATTGTTACAACTGTCAGAATGTGGACTGGAGGAGCCAGGATTGAACCTTTCCTCCAACTGAGCCAACCACTCAGTTATGCAAACACTGTATGTATGCATAACTTTTGCTTGTTCACATGCATGCTCCACATTGCACTTAGTATATACTTATTTATATAAATGGGGTGGACACAATGTTGGCAAACCACCAGAAAAACAAGGTATTATAAGAAGCCGATGCTGTAATACACATTGAAGCCCATTCATTCACCATGAAAACCTACCAATCTTTCCTACTGTAAGTACACAGGGAACTACTGGCTGACTGTCCAATTATGTTCCATGAATGTAATGTCATTGCTCTTAATAGCATTTAAATAAATGATTCACTTAATGGCTCAAATTGAGACAGAAAGGCATACATTCTGATGTGTGTGACAATCAACAAATTATCTTCGTTTTACAGCGAGTGCACAGAATATTACACATTTTAATAAAATCCACTCCAGAAACCACAACTACCCACAGCCAATGAATCCATCTCTTTCTAATTCTACTAATACTACACTTTGTTGGACATTGGATGGAGTTTTTCTGATCAAACCTTTGTTGGGCTTGATTTAAACAGATGGTTATCATCATCCCACTCGCGTGTCTGGAACAAACACAATAATTAAAAAAGACGCAGTGTGAAGAGTGTGCCTGTCTTGTAAAGAGTCAGAAACAATGAGTCTGTCGTGAGAACCTCTCAGAAAATATAGATCCACCCTGTCTGCACTGCTAAACATAGAGATTGTCATAGATTTCACACACGCTCGCACTAATGCATTAACAATGTTCTTTGTATTTGAAGGTAATTCGTACATATTTAATCCTACAACGGCAGTCACATAAAAGCGCCTCCACTGAAAATCCATCTCCAGTCTCAAACTCCTGAGCACATTTATATGTTCGGGAATAAATTTGAGTGAGTGAAAAAGAATGGGATAATGTGTGTGTCTGTTTGGCATTGTTGCAATAGCCATAAAAAGAGCAGGGAGTGCTTATCACATAATGTCCTTTATCTCGTTAAATATTTTGAATATACATATTGTCCTTTGCAATGAAAGCCAGTGTGTGCACCTTATAAATGTGAGCAACTGCAACCATATGTGATACTCTAAGTTTCACGTAGCTTGGATTCATGTTGGTAAGTTCTACCTATTTTATACTAAAATTAGCTGGTAAACCCGCTAGAAAGAATACTAGAGGAGTTTGCTTCTCTGTTTTATTTTCCTTCAGGTGAGTTATCTTCAGTGTCATAAAAGTGGCAGAAACTAAGGAGCTCTCTCACCTCGCTGTCTTGCCAGTTTTGTATTTTGAACGATACAAAGAAAAAAATTGCTGTGGCCCCTTGTTCCCAAGATGTCAAAAACAATAAGTACACAAATATGCCAACTCCCAGAAATTCTCTATGTGCATTTATTTGTCATTTTTCCATTGCTGTGGATTGAAGCCAATAAAAACCTGTATCTACTGCAAAGTCATTTGACCCAGGAGCGAGTGCCAATTATGTCCTTTCCCACTGCCAGATGTTATGCGGTGTTTTTGACCAGTGGAAAAGGGACAATAGATTGGAACTGTGACAATTGTCACTACATTACAATTATTATTATCTATAGAAACATCTTACAGCTGTCCTCCAGTGTAATCTGTCCATCCATTCATTGTCTTTGTCTATTGGTTTTCAGATATTCAACCACTTGCAAGAAATACACAAATGTGCTCATGACCTCAACTTGGTTGAACACACATACAGGTGTAGGATTAAATCGTATAACTAGTATGATTACAATATGTATATTTTTTCGATATAGAGAAATTTTCTATTATCACAAGTATATGTATACATACATATACAGACATGCACAAATAACCCTGTCCGTTTCGCCCTGTAGTTAAAACTGATATAATGAGACCTTACAGGCTGTAATGTAGAATTATACTCAAGTCAGCCGCTGTCATATCAGGCGAAATTAGCCTTTCCTTTCATGCATGCAGCCCTGCTTTATCCATTCTCTGTCAAAACACGGCTCAAAGGGCTGCACCACACTCCTTCATCAGCCAACTGTGTATACACACACACACACACACACACACAACTTTTAACTGCTGCAGGGAGCTTGATTATAGCCATTACCAGTGTGACAGCAGTGCCACACTTAATGATATCTGTGTTATATATGTAGGAGAGCTTTGTGGTGAGTTATTAGTATTAATAACTCACCACAAAGCTCTCTACATATATAAAAGCTTTTCTGCCAGTCGATACAGCTGCTTCACACCAATGACTATTCATCCACAACGCAAATCGACCCAGCATGATATGTAAGTGTGTGTGTGTGTGTGTGTGTGTGTATGTGTGTGTGTGTGTTGGTGTGTATGTGTGAGTGGCTGCGTTCAGTGGAACGTTAAAGCATGTGGATATATAACACCTCACAACATACACTTTTTGGGGGGGGGCTCAGATGAATGTGCACTTTTTGCAGGAGCTGTTCCAACAACATGTGGATTAAAGAGTGTAAAATATGAGGGTGATTGTGAGTTCGTTTTTTTTGTCTCGGTCTGTTCGCCCTCTCTCATACATGCCTCTGGCATTTGCTTGGATGTGCAATTGCAAGCAAATGTTGAGTTAACTGCAGATTGACATCATGGTTGAAAATAGAAATAATGTGACAAAGATAATTAACCCAGCGTCTTATTTAAGAAAAGCTAACAGAGAAGGTAGGTGGAGTGGAATTTTTGCAGCAGGTGCTGGAAGTGAGTTAACAGAAAGGAAGAGAGTGTTTACAGCAAACCATGCACTGCACAAATGTGAGAGCAGATGTAAGGGAGGCAAATAGGTCAGAGGATAGGAAAGCAGTGATGAATAAATATGACAGCAGGTCAAAAAGCCAGAAAGGGCCAAAGTGGGTATATTTCAAAATGTAGTCTGTAGGGTATGAATGAATGGACACTGCATCCTTTTAGAAAGAGCAATGAGTAGAAGGTGGCAAAAGAAAGAAAGAAAGCTAAATCGTTTCAGCTGATAAAAGAGAGAGAGTGCCATGGACTACGACAACGCACAGGGTCTGAGTAGGGAGTTTATTCAGCGTGTTTCTTTACTACTGGAGGTTTTTCTGCATTAATATAAATAAACAGATAAAATACTGATACGTTTTGATTTTGTCTGACTTACAGCTTCTGAAAATATCAATACCTCCTTGTCAATTGTGAATTAAAATAAATGTAAATTTAGAAATCAAATTATCCTTATAACCACAGAACTGACCAAAGAATCATCAGGTTATTGTTGTAGTAATAAAGTAATGCAGTGATAGTTGTCTGTACATTCATGGGTGCAGAGGAAACAGGAATTTCTAATTTGGCAAACTTTCAATTGTACCAATATATGAAACATTGATTAAAAAAGCAATTAGAAACTTAATGACTTAATGAATCATCATCACATTCCCAACCCCGCCCTCTGGCATTTAGTGCTGGACTTTAAAAACCCCACTAACAATTTAAGGTCAATGCAAAATGGTATCATCTCTCTCGTTGTATGTGTGCATGGGACATTAACTACCCCTGCATATTTTGTCTTGCATGCTTAAGTTGTTGATCCACATATATTGCCTCTATCATCTGACCAACGGCCAAGTGCACTCATTTAGCCTGAAGGACATTGATGCTGTTCTTTCTGCTTTCTGCACTCTCTGTACCATGAGTCCTGTCTGGACCACAGTTCCCTGCTACATGTCAGTGCATTCTCTGTTTCAATTTGAGTTGTTGTTTTTCTTGTTCATTCAGCACATGAAAGTTTCTCACTGCACCTCAAAGCTTTGATCCTGAATTTGACTCCACAATAACCTCTTTCATTTAATATTTATCGCTCTGTGATGAGCAAATTTGTTCTGCTTCAAGCACCCCTACTGGCAAATATTAATCTTTTAAAATCTTGTAAAAAAAGGTTTGACAGTAAATACAACCTATTAACTGATCATGACAGCCATGGTCTAGAGGTTAGAGAAGCACACTTGGGTCGCCTCTCTCAATGTCCATGACTGTAGTGCCCTTACTAACACTCCAACTGCTCCCCAGGAACTACAACTTATATCTTTGTGAAACCATTTTGAGCATAGACCAAATGTATTAAGGACATTTGGGAAAGTCAGGACATTTTAGTTGGTCCTTACATGGATCTAAAGGAGCAAGGACATTTTGGGAAAGTGAGGACATTTTGGTCGGTCTTTAAATAGACCTAAGTGAGTTTAGTTGGGATGGATTAAGTTAGGGCAGGTGTCAAGGGTATGCATTATGCCGATTAGTGTTGTTAGTCAGATAGACGTACACAGTTTTGTGTGTGTTCACTACATACAGACTGATTACATGCAGAGGTCTAATTTCCTGTGAAATCTACTTGGACAAATAAAGAATTCTTCTTCTTCTATGTGAACTAGTTTATTTTCTTGCTTCTCAGTCTTTTAGTTGGAGCAGTGCTGAAGCAGTGGTTTGAGAATTTTCAATGGATATTTTCATTTACTTTACGTAAAGTTTCAAGGTCTGCCTCAAGACCAAGTTGACTACAGTTGTTGTCCTCTATGAAGTAAGAAGCTACAAACTTTTTCCTAATACCAAGATATTCAAGGACAATATCTGAAACCAACCCACATAAGCCCTTCTCTTTTTTATCTGTATTTTCTTTCTTTCTGTCCTACCCCCATCATTTTCTCTGGGTGTGTACATTTTGTAGATTACCATGTGCTTATTGTGAACAGTGCCTGTGTGTGTCATTGTATATATTTCTAGCTACATGCAGAGTTGTTCATGTTTTCCCTCCCTGCAGCTTATGCCAATATAAATATCTCAGCTAATTAATAACTGCGAAGACCTTAGTATCTGTGATGGGATTTCCTCTGGGCTTATTCACTCTCATTCAGACTTCATCTCACAGCACAGAGGGAGAAACGTGAGGACAAGAGGCAGAGGCAGGGAGCGTGAGAGGAAGAGTGGAACATAAGACAAGTTAGAAGTTAGAAGACGTCTGAAACGTCTAAGTGAGCAGTAAATTCAGGTTTTAAAAATTCATCTACCTACAGACGATTGTTATTCTGCAGAACATGAAAGCCAACAGGAATGGGTTAAGCTTCAAAAAGCTGCATTGCAGACTGTAGCACTCCCGACACTGTTTATGTTCTCCAACCACTGAAAACAGTTTGGAAAATATTGCAGTGGCAGAACTGCGCTCAGTTCAGCTTGTCACGGTGATCGCTGCCTAAGATGGGGAGGAAGATAGGAGCAGGAAAACTATTAAGCTGACTTCAGCCTGGTCTTCAAACAGACTGCAGCAGTATTCAGTGTGTGGAAACCAGCTCCCACACACGGAAAGGAGGAAGACTTCAATTACGGTGGCAGCACCAAACGAGACACCAGAGTGACTGTGTCTGTTTGTATGTCCTATGCGTATAGGCTAGGTAAGGTCTTTTCTGTGTGTGTGTGTTTAGATGTTTGGCTGTGCTAACATGGAGCATCCTCCTGTGTGCTTTTAAAAGTGTCGACAGTTGTGTATGTCCTGTAAGTGATGCGTGTCAGATTGTGTGTGTGTGTGTGTGTGTGTGTTACTGCCGACCCCCGAGCTCTGTATCTACAGTACAATGAGGTGGTCAGTAGTATCCCCCACTGGACGCCTCAGTATATAGCTGTTTGCAGTTAACATGGCAGAAATGTCATTGCGCTTTCAGAGCTCCTCACTGCACAGAAGAGACAGCCCCGGGTAAAGATTTTTCCCAAGCAGCCTGGCACTGCACGCATGCACACACATGCACACAACCCCGTACTATTGTCAGTAACGAACAGATTAATATTAATTGCAAACATGCATGTGCCTTCACGTGTACTACTACATTATCGTCCTTTTCTCAGTTTTTTTCTGACATGAATTTCAGAAATTGCCCCAAAAATTAGGTCCAGACATTTCCTGAAGTTTCTCTGTCTCACATGAAGAACTCTGGTCAGACGCAATCACGACAACAAAAAAATGTCCAGAACATTCAAGGGAAAGGTGGCGCTTGGGTAGAGCATGTAGAAGGCTGGACCTGCTGTATAAACTCTGCTGCAGATATCACATGTGTTTGTTTAAAGCACATTAACACAGGCGTCGGCCCTTATCGCCAAAAGGTCTTGAATATCATGTTTGTCTAGAAAATTTCACAAGTCATTTGTCATTTCCATTATGCCTGTTGTACCATATGGCAAATAAGCAGAGTTGAATTCACACTTCAACGTTATTTATGCACCATGTATCCAAAATGAAGTTTAGCTAATCCTGATTGCTGTTGGTCACTGTCCAAATTGGTCACCACATGCAGAGACTCAGATGATTCAGATCAGCACAGTGCAATAGTGGAGTAATGAATAATAATCAGATTTTTGTGAGTTCATGTAAAATGAGTGATAAGAGAAATCTGATTTGGATATTAGAGGGAGGGAGGGAGGGAGGGAGAGAGAGAGAGAGAGAGAGAGAGAGAGAGAGAGAGAGAGAGAGAGAGAGAGAGAGAGAGAGAGAGAGAGAGAGAGAGAGTGGGTATCAGATTTGGCTGATCCAGTGGGCACATTCCCACACAGATATTTAATTGTGTTAGGAGAACAAATTAATACATGTGTTAGTGGAGCAGATGTTTGAGCAGACTCCTGAGGACCTGCAGAAAATAATCTTTCTCATCGGTGACTGATTATTCACCAACATGAAGTGTTTGGACTTCGTGTAAAATGGTCTGTTAGGACCAGATTATTCATGGCCGTCACACTGCAGGCGTTAAATGAAATTTAAACTTTTATTTTCACAGTCTCGTGGCAACTGGCAAAAAAAAAAGAAAAAGAGCTGCAATGTTATTGTACCCGTTGGCTTAAGCCTGCTTTGTTTTTGTGGAGGAGAATCAGGTAGTTTACAATGCAACACTACAGATTGTTTCACATACGCAGCAGTCAAATGTATTGTTAGCCTCAAGGAAAATACACGGCGGACATTTTGATGTGCTTCAGCTGTAGAACAGCAATTAAATCCAAGTGCTTTTTTCCCCTCCACTGCTGCTGATGACTTTATTTTTGAACAATGGCTACAACAGCAGTCAGTCTGATCAGTTACAGAGAACAATCTGTCAGTTAACTGACAATAACTTGACTGTTTTTCTTTCTAGTTGTGTAAAAAGGTCTTAATCTATCTATGAATCATTTGAAAAGGGGTTTTTTTTGTCTCTTTTATTAAGGTTTAACTTCAAAAATGTTATTTGTCCCATTTTCTTTCAAGTGTGATGAGACATTTCATTTTATTCTCCAAACACCTTGAACTCAAGAATGTTCTATTAACCTCCTCACCATTTTCCATAGTCCATCCTTCCTTCATCTCCATTTCTTTAGTTCTCTGTTACCTCCCTCAAACCTCCCAGTCATTTGTGACTACCTGTGCCTTTGATGTTGGGAATCAGCGTTGGAATTACACAGTGGCTTTAGGAGGAGCCCTTTTTTGCTGTCGGACAACAAAACATGTCACATTTATGCACACACATGGCCGTGCATAGCAGCGCAGTCAATTGCAGGATGTATTTTTAGCCGCAATATCATGTCTTTATTAATCATTTAGTATTATCTGATATTTGTAGATGTGAGGATCATCAGCTCTCCACTGCAGCTGTTCTTGGTGATTGCGTCATACTTTTAATCACATAATTCAATTAAACTAACACTGTAAAAAATTACCTTATGTAACATCAGTGATATCATTTACAGAATACACTTAATCTCTTCAGCCATATTCACCGTGTCTTTGTAATTTGATCAGGCCTGTTTAACATGGCATTACCCTATGTCAAACTTATTAACTTTTGCTGTAATGTTCATGATTATGCCTTTGTTATGCTAAATATTAGCCAGTGTCTTTATGAGTGAAACAACTGAATTCAATCCGCTCTGTTCTCCGCACATTCTCTATTCATAAGCGTGGCCAAAGAGCATAAACAGTGAGCCGCAAACACTCTTGTTCCTGGAATATTTATTGATGATAATGAAAGCATGAATAAAACCGAGAGCACAAGATTAATTAATCCTTTGACTTGACCTGCATGTTAAAATAAATAATTTGTCAGAGGAACTTCATTTGAAACCCCAAATACCCACAGCACAGCTAACTGTGCAACCTATCATCTACACACCCTGTTACTGGCCTCTTATCATTTTCATACACCTCTGACTCAGTCGGGGAGCTGGGTGTCGCCATCAACATTGAGAAGCATGACCAGTAAATTACTTTTCATCTTTCTCATTTTTTCCTGATCTCTCTATTGTGCTTTACACACTTTTTTATTGTTTGGATCTTCACAGTATTGTCACCCACTCTATTTGCTGCATCTTGTCTCATCCTGCTTTTGTCACTGTCCAATTCCATCTCCTCACTGAAAATAAAATTTTCATTTATTCCCTGTTGCGCCTTTGGCATTGTTGTTGTAATGATATGTCTTACCCCACTTTCTTTTATCTTTCTTTGCTTGTCTTAATGGAACATTTACAGAAACTGTTTTTCTATCTGGCTTTAATTGATATTGTGTTAAATCAAAGAAAACAAATATTCAGAGAAACAATTCATGAAGCCTTGTGATGTTTTTGTGTTTCATATTTATGTGATTGTGTCCATCTCCCTCACTCTTCCTCTTTAAATGTCAGTCACTCTCTCATCCTTGGAAAAGTCTATCTGCCATGTCCCATCTTGAACTCTTTCTATTGCAGCAGCTCTTTCGAAAGCCTTCTTATATGTCACTCCATCATTCTCTTCCCTTACTCTCTAAGACTTTAACCCTGAGGGGCTCAAGGATTATAGCATGATGGCCACATAGCAGTGTGAAGGATGCACACAGAGTATGCGCAGCTTCACACGCACACATACACATTGTACCTTTAGATAAAAGGAAAAGGAAGAGGGCATATGTAAATATGGAAAATACACAGGTGCACACACACACATACAGAGAAGAACACAAATGCACCTTATAGTGCAGAGTCTTATAGCAAACTGGAAAGACACATGCAGCATAACATAAAATAAGCAACTACTATGCACTGTAGAACCTTCATCATAACTTAACAATTCTGCAGCTCACAAAGCTGCATCATTATAACAGCACACACTGTGCTACCAGTTTATCAGGGGCAGCTGATGTGCTTCAACACCCCTGCAATAAATCAGAAGTGGTGGAGAAAACCACCCAAGAAAAGAGGTTGATTTGATCCAGTAACCCGTCAGTAATTCAAAATAAGCACGAACCATGGCTCATTGCTACTGAGTCAAGTTAAGCAATTATCTAGTATAAAATTGTACTGACCCACACTCGGACAACATTTTACTCAGGGTTAATAAATGGTGCAAATAAGGGGTTGGTCAGATCTCAGAATGTTTATTTCAAAGTTTCTGTCCTGAACCCAGACCTTACTCTAAACCTGAATAAGTAGTTTTTATGCCTAGACCTAAACATACCTTTACTATAGTGTTGTGAATTAAAAACAGCTGTGGAAGGCTACAGATACATGATACTATACTGCTGATCTCAAGAGAGCATGGACACATTTCTATTCTAATTTTGTGGGATGTAAAATATGAAACTTAAGCCAATAGGGGTCTTTCAATTTGAATAATAACAAAAGACCTAGTTTCATGATGTCTTGAAGCAGCATGGAATCATGGCAGTGGTTGTCTTCGCCAACATTGCTAAAGAAAATCTACTTGATGGAATCATTCTTCATATGTAATCGAATATAAAGCAATTAAAAAGCGACCAAAATGAAACGTCCTATTACCTTGAAAAAAATAGGGATTTCTCTGGTTTTGAACACTGTTGAAAACATTTTGGATGATGTAAGTACATAGGTTTGGTCATTTTTGGATATTTTGACGAATATTTGTTACATACTTATATTTGGGGATTTTTGTTGAGTGAAAGAGAGATCATCTATGCTGCTAAATTGGAGTTATTTTTTTAGTCATTCTCTGCAAGTGGATACTTTTAATATGTGTCTTCCTTGCTGTTTGATCCGTGACCTACCTACTTTATTTGTTCTCTCAAAAATCACCCACCCCTCCTCATTTCAAGTCTGTCTTCTCTACAACTGTGTCACTTTTCAATGTTTCAGTCCTGTATTTCTTTTCTCTCTCCCACTAATTGCCTCCCTCCGTGCCAGCATCTCCCTTTCCACTTAGGCACCTTTTTCTTGCCTCTCTCACTCGGAGGAGGTTGACAGAGAGGTAACGTACAGTATGTGTGCCATCACATGTTGTATGCCTCACACTTTGTGCTTGAATGTGTCTGCGACTGTCTTCTCATGCTCCCATCCTCTAATCTACTCATCCTTCACACACTCCTCACTCTTCCTGTCAAGAGTTTGCGACAGCGGGGGTAGGTTTGGGAATATCTCTCTCATCTTCTCCACGCTGCTCCCTAACTACTCTTGGCCCAATCATCATGCACTTACATTCACTTCACTCCCTCCCTCTTTCATCTCTTGCTCCCCAACATCCTCTTCGCAAACCCAAAGTTTATTCTGAGCAGTTTGGTGAACTCTGCAGTGATTTTTTTAAACCACCAATTATTTGGTGGTGATTACCGTCAACTCCTAAACACAAAGGACCACAGCAATGTTTTCTCCCACAGCTCCTGTGATACAGATTCCACTCATTGCTCATTGGCACAAACCATTGCTTACCAATAAGCTACTCACTATCATTAATAGCAGCAACAATCAGGTAATCAAAGGGAATTTGTCATTACAGAGTATGTCCTGTTCAAACTAATATTGTGTGGAGTTTACCATTTTGAAAAGAGTGTTTTTGCTTTATTGTATTTGCTGTATATCATTTATATATATTTAGATTTAGATTTAGATTTCCTTTATTGTCCCTCAGTGGGGAAATTCACATGTTACAGCAGTAGCACAAGATTTAACTCCAAAGAGAGGACAAACAAACATCTTTTTGAGTTAAGCATTATCTGTACACACAGGATAAAAGTATATTTCCGCACCAATCATTTTGCCTTCAGATCTGGCTGCAAGAATAAATTTAGACCATTAGATCTCCATTAGTCCAATAATTCCATCTATTATCTATACTGCTAACCCTTAAAGGGCCATGCTAGGCTGCATGGAGCAAATCCCAGTTGACATTGGGCAAGAGGCAGGGTAAACTTTGAACAGGTCGCCAACGTACAGAGACTTAGCCATAGTCAATTTGGAGTCTGCCTTTATACAAACCCCATTTTACTGACTGTAGGAGGAAGCCGGAGTAAAGAAAACCTATGCAGACACAGGGAGAGCATGCAAACCTCATAAACTCAAACTGGGTTTAAAACCAATAACCCTGTTGAAGTTCATATTTAGTCATGCGTTTGCTCGAAACCCCTTCGCTTGCACTCACATAGACCCTGCTTGTGCTTAGACTTGTTCTCATGTGCTCAAACTGTGCGCTTGGATGAATAACCTGCGTTCCAGCTTCAGCTCTTCTCCAAGCAGTCACCCTGCTTCTGTGTGCATGTGAAAGGTTTGCTCTGCACTTGGATTTTTACTTTTGCGCTTAGATTTTGTCTGTGAAAATTCTCCAACCAATAAAATGCAGATGTAGTCTTGACAAGTTAAATTGTTCCATCCTCGTTGTGGGTGTGTTAGCACTCTTGAATGAAGAAAGAAAAAGATAGAAGTCCACCCATCGAAGTTATTAATGACCGTAGTTCATCTGAACCCTATCCCTCTGATATAGATGCTATAGATTCAGGAAAAGATTATTGCTTAGGTTTAATATAAGTACTTTTTTTAAGTTTAGAGGACTTTGTTGTCATGGTTACAGCAATAATTACAGAGTTAAAGCACAATCACAGTCATGGTTAAGAGAATCAACACTGACTTATCAGTTTGAAATGATAAACAAACAGCCTCATGTGTTAAAATCTGATATTTTATAACAACCTCACCCGACTTCCTCCGTTTCCACCCGTCATCATTACCATGGCTACAAGAGGGCTCTTTCATTTGAATGTAAACGTGTATTTTCTGAAAAAGACTGATGCTGTCTCACATGACTGATCGAGACCACGTAACAATAATGAGAAATAAGCTGCCTGCACAGACGACCTTTGGGGCCATGTTTTATGGGAGGTCATTCTAAAAAGCCATTGTCCTCTTCACCCCTCCTCACTCTATTCTGCCATTCCCCCCACTCAGAGCTGAGGCACCACAATGCTGGTTATTACCTTTCTCATACCATTTATCTCCCTTTTACCACCACCATTACCTCCCCCTGCCTTCTTGTCATCTGCTCCTGGCGCCCTGTATCTCTCTCTCTCTCTCTCTCTCTCTCTCTCTCTCTCTCTCTCTCTCTCTCTCTCTCTCTCCTTCTCACACACCATTTGTGGGTTTCAGCCTCATCAGTATTCTCCCTCTCTTGGAGTCAGCAGGTAAATTCAGCAGCCCGCCTCCCCCCCAGCCCACCTTCATACTTCACTATCTCAATGCATCATTCCCCCTCCTGTTTGTTACTGCAGCATGGCTCTGGTTACACCTGTCAGCACAGTCATTTCATCTTCGTGAGATCACTGCACCGCTGGAAAGCATTTGACCACAGAACATGAAGACATTATCATTCAAATCAAGGTCACGTAACGGCTGATTCATTGATGCATTGTTATATGTGATAGTAGCTTTTTGTGGAGTCTCAGTATGTCTGCTGTTCTCATGTGGTGCCTCTCAGAAATAATTTTATTGACTGATCTTTCAATAACGTTCATCAGTCTGACTCTTTGGTGATTCAATGTTTCCTTTATAGATTTGTTGTTGAAAAATTGGTGACTTCTTCACCAATTCCACCATTCTTGACAATTAGAGAGTCAAAACTAAAACAGTTCAGATTCATTGCAAAAATTATGAGAATTACTAAGGTTGAATTTTATTTCTTTAGGACTATGACTTTTTTCAGTTATAAGAAAAATCCTATTCAAACCAAAAAAAGGATTGAAACTGCAAACACTGCTGTACTTTGTCTCAATAGAAAAATATGATAAGAACGTTTAAAGAAATAGTTTTCAAAAGACTTAAACCGTTTGTTCTTTTTACTGTCATGATTAATTTGGCTTTGAGTTTGGATGTTCATTCACTCTGGGTAAATGAAGGAAAAAAAGAGGTGTAATAACAATATGAACGGTTCCCACTGAAAACCCACCAGCTGTGAGTCTGCATACATGTTTCAGTGTGCATGTGTGAAGGTTTCCTCCCTTCATGTGAATGCGTTTGTTATATGTGTACATTCCTGTGGCTGCTCTCTCCCATGCCCGAGGAATATCCTGGAATTCCCTGTTTCCTGATCACCTATGATCATGTTCTCACACACACACACACACACACACACACACACACAGGATGCAGACACACAAACCTGCAGCATGATGACGTCTTATAGGAGGAAGCCCTGTCATGAATTGTGCATTCACATAACATTTGTGCATGTACTGCAGACTCAGCCCTTGGTAACCACCTTTCAGTGATCTGCAAAATAATATTTGAAAAAAGGAACATGAGAGAGATTAAGAGTTTAAATAAATGACAGAAAAGTAGGTCCGGGCTTCATAGTCATGAATGTAATTTAATTATATGTGAGATTAGATTTAGATTACCACAGGGAGATGAATAGTAGTAGAACTGTTATTAGTCATTAAATTTGCCGGCCCACAGATGTTTAATAGAAATTATATTTGTTCTGTTTCAGTTGCAAGTCTGTCTGAGTAATTATCTGTCGCATCTGATTTGAGTTTTGATTCTGGCTTTTACAAACAACACTTCCTATTATATCCATTATTCTTTTTTTTTATTCATACAAAGCAAATTTGAGGATGAGACAATACATGAAAGACAGAAAACACATGACAAAAAAGGTAAGAGAAATAGGATGATGACCAAAGATGTACTGTCACAAATCACCGATTCGTGTGAGGTAGAGGTTGGGGATAAGATAAATAAGGTTGATTTTGAAAGAAAGGGAGGACACTTGACATATAATGGGATGGAGGGAAACAAACTAAAAGAATGAACGGAGGGTTAGTGATAAAAATAACATTGAATTAATAATATAAGTAATGTTTAAACATACAGACACCATCTCACAGGCCGGCCCTCTTGTTGTCAGGACCAGATACCTTATAAGAAGGTGAGGGAGACAGTGGTGCACTTCAGATGACAGGAGAAGTAAAACAGCTGACAGGGGTGAAAGAGTATGAAAGAAAAGCTGTGAAGGAAAGAGAACACAGTCAGATGTGAAACGGACAAGTTCATGTCGTATAAAAAGGTGATAAAAGAACCGTTCCTTGACAACAACCTCTCCTCAAAGTTTAATGGTACAGCATGGATCCCCCACCAACACTGGATAACAGTTCTAACAACTGAGAAAAGCTCTGTGTGTGTGTGTGTGTGTGTGTGTGTGTGTGTGTGTGTGTTTGTGGGTGTGTGTGTGTGTGTCACTGTGTCATTTCTGTCTTTTCCTGCCTCAGCACATTTGTTCTTCCTTGAACATTTATGCATCATAAACCATTCTTTTTCCACAGTTCTACAAGAGTGTGTGTGTGTGTGTCCATGTGTTTGTGTGTGTGTGTTTCCTGCTATTGTATTTAACTTCAGTTTCCACCCAGTACAAATTTGACGGTGTGTGTGCGTGTGTGCGTGTTTGCCAGACGAACCTACCCACCTTAAGTGGCAACAGTTTAAATAATGGGGTTGTGACTTTCCGTCACGGGTCACTGCAGGCTTTGTTCGAAACGTCCAAGCGCTTTTGTTTGTGCCTTGAATGACCACAGTAATCTTGAAAATATTTTCCAGCACTCAATACACACAATGTGCCAAGTCGTAAAAAAATAAAAATGCACCTAATATCAGCATCTACATGACTACTTACATTACTCAAGTGTTAACCAGCAGTCACTTCCAAGCCCTTTCCAAGCAGCTGCTCTGCACCGCAGTTGTGCATGTACCCAGATGTACCCGCAACCCTAAATCAGTTGCCCATGAGAGTGATGTTCATGCACGTACACCCTTTTTATTTAGATCTGCACCAAGTTTGAATGGCTTCTGTCCTGACCCATGCTGCATCTTTCCACTAAGTTTTTCAATAATTTCGTCTTGTAGGTTTTGTGTGATCTTGCAGACTAACAGTGGATATAATTACTGCTTGTAACCGTGAAGATAAGGCCCACAGGAACTTGGTATATGATGAGATTAGTGAAGTCAGACCACTGCCAGAAAGTTTTGCCCACAGACACTTAAACTAAGGAAATGCTTTCAAAGATGCTGAAGAAGAATAGCTCTACTCACAATGCACTTGGGTTTCCTTTACTTGGGTTGGTGAAATCTCTGCTGGACATTTAAAATATGGATGCTGGCACTTTACGCATGCAGATAAGACGCACACATACACACACACACTCGACATATGAGAGAAACAAGAAATACGAGAGCAGGAAGAGACGTTCCTTAATGGAAAAAACAGGTTATTATTTGGATACGGGTGCATTTGGCCCTCACTCCCTCTACTAATGCATCTAATATGTCATAATGAATCCCTTGGAAAGAGAGAAAAAATGGATAGAAGGAGTGATACAAGATAAAGATGAGACGGTTGAGCATGGAAGATGGGAAAAAATGTCCAAGGTGACAGGAGAAATGCCTCAGAAACATTCCCCCTATCCAGCAGGGCTAAATATAGGCTCATTAAAAATCTAAAGAACCCATCCGGTGGGGGGGTTGGGTGAGATCAAAAACGGATAGGTAAAGTAGATTTAAGAGGTCGGTAGCAATGATGAGAGACAGAATGTAGTGTTAGATATAATGAAAAATGTAGGGACGAGTGGAGAATGAGCAATAGGAGAGTTTCTGTTCCACACAGAAGAGACGAGCGTTTCCCTTCCGTCATTCCACGGCCACCTATTTGACGCCTTTTCTCTTTAATCTCTCATCCAGTATTCAATATCCCGCTCCTGTCCGGCCAGGACACATAGAAAGAGGCCTCATTGTCGTGTTCCACTTCTATTCCTGCTCTAATTGAAAAGTGGAGGGAGGAGTAGGGGAGGTGTAGGAAAAAAAGACAAGAGGAGAAAGAGAGGAATAAGGAAGGAGATAAGGGACTAATGAGAGACCAAGTCCAGAGAAGGATGATGTGAAACTTATGAATTAAAAAATAATCACACTGATAAATAACTTTTAATAACACGACGATGGCTGTTCTCAATTAGCACATCTTAGCAACTGTAACTAGGCACAGCAGCCTTGTCAAGAACTGCTCAAATTCACCCTGTGGAAAATTCATTCATTATCTCCTAACAGTGAACAGACTTATTTATTGATAATCATTGTTTGGTGTCATCACTGAAAGCTGTAAAGAAGCAGAGTGGTCATTTGTTTTTATCCACTGAATGCATCTCATACCAGGATGTAATGTTAGTACACAAGAACGCACGTCAAGGCCCAACAGTTCCTGCAGATGTAAAATACAGGTTATAAAATGAGCTTGAGATATTTTAGATTTGAAAAAACAAGTTAAGTTATTTAAGTTCTAGTTAAAGCCTTTTTCTCAAGTTGTGTCAAAAGGCATCAAACCTGTGACTTCAGTCTAAGCTGTTCAGCATTCATATAATTTACACCCACACATCTGTGGTTTTGAGACACGACCTGAAGGTTTAAAAAAAAAAGGAGTTGGTTCATAATAAATACTGTGTGGGAACAGACAATGAGAAGAAAAAGCAGATTTCTCTGTGGGAATAGACGAGTAACAAGAGTCTGAAGCATGTAAGGTGCTTTAAGGTTTGTCTGGTGTAATGAGGTCTTAGAGGTGTAGCCAGGTGCAAGCCCATGTAGATTTTTTTTTATGGGAAAGATGGAAGTACATGAGCATGAAACGCAACGAACGACACTGAGAGAGATGTGGAGGGAGAAAAGAGAAACCGACAGAAACAGAGGGATGGGTCTTGGAGGAATGGGAGCAGAAGACGCGAGACAGCCTTTGAGGAGAGAGCAGCTGTTCAGTGAAACAGCTGCAGGGCAAATTTCAGAATGCATGACAAGGGGAACCTTGGAGGCCTGGGTACATTCCCTGACACACACACAAATACAAGATGAGATATGATTTGTGCCTAAATGTATACACGCACATGCATGGACACAGATCTTTTTCTCTTATGCATTAACATACTTTAGGGTTTATTTGCACAGTGTAACCACACATATATACAGTCTGTGCCCAGACTATTAATAATGTCATACTGTGATGCATAAATAGACAAAAGAGGCAGGAAATCTATGCAATATTTGAAAAAGCAATCTCTGAGAGAAAGAGGTTTAAGGAAGGTGATAATTACAAAAACCGCACACAATCAATAAACAATGAGCAATAGGTGAGTCAATACAGTCACCGACACCGTGCCTCAACTAACGCCTCATTTCCACACGGTTTTGCTTCTTGACGGTTTCATATGAGAAGAGGAGGAACACTGACTGAAATGCATCTGCTGTCTGCTTACTAATTAATAAGTAGATAGATGTTATAAGAGATTGGCCAAAACGTCACCTGGACCAAAAGCAGCAACAAAAAGAGTCATGTTTGTGTTTTATGTGGACAAACGTTTGACCTTCGTTATAAAAGAAAGTGGTTGGACTGTAAATAGTGTAGGACAGATGGAAGATGGAGTCTGGCCTGTTCATCCGCTGTCTACACTGGAAGCCCTACACTGAATGTTTCCCCCTAGAGTCTAAATCAGCCAGGACAATCACAGTGAAATGTGTGATGTCATAATTGAGTAAAAAGATATAACTAATAAAAAATGTAACCTTTTTTAAATTACATTTTTTTGAGGTTTTAGTGATAATTTCATAATAATTTAGTCCTGCTCCATCAGAACAGGCATCTCTCTATATGTCCTACCTGCCCCAATTACATTCATTCTTGCCTTCATCCCTCGTTCATTCACTCCATCCCCCTCTTACCCTCTGCCCCTCTTTCTCAAGGGGCTGCGAGGGCAATCACGTTGTTTTACTGCTGCTCTAGTTTTACTGGCTGGGGAGCAACACTATAAACACTAATTAACAAACACACACACTCACACTCAGCGAGCAAAGGTAATTGTGTTTCCTATCGTTTCTCCACTGTATAAACTCCTGCCACTTACCTGCTCAAACACATGGACATTCTCATTAATAAAAGGTAGTCTACAATACACACAGGGTAAATATAACGCTCAGTCAAATCCCTAATCATACCATATATAAATTGAATTAATTTGATTATCAATTAAAGAATGGACCTGATCAGGTTATTGCATTGTGAAATTAGGTAGGTTGTCTGTTTTTCCATTTAAAAAAGCTGTATGACTGTAAGGTTTATACTGTGAAATTAATTGATTATTTGTCATTGTAAATGTATTTAAATATTATTCTCCTATAATAATATATATATATTGAACATGCACATTAAAACAATTTGAAGAATATGTTGATTTTTCATTCTCTTGGAGACAGGGGACGTCCTGCAAGCATTAACTCAGCTTACTGTGGCCTATTTTTTTTTTTTTTTTAATGTAGCAGCTAATTGGCATTAGCCACATCAGCAACTGAGAGCTTGGCAACCAGTGATAAAAGTCATAGTGTTAAGGCAGAGTGTGTGTGTGTGTGTGCGTGTGTGTGTGTGTGTGTGTGTGTGTGTGTGGCTTTGATTGGCAAGTAGAGTATTGATCCACGGGGGGGTGTCACAGTGATGACTGGTGCACACAAACATGCCGAATAGATAAACATGTGTAAGGTGGTTGCTTGTCAGTCATGGTTAAAAAGTGGAGACTGTCAACATGCATAACAGCAGAACACCAGCAGTCTCTCACAAACACACACACACACACACACACACACACACACACACACACACACACATACACACACACACAGTCTTCACAGGTTCACAAGAGATTCAGCAGAGACACAAACTCTGTCTATCACTGTGACTTTCCTCCAAAGGTCTTTAAACTTGTGTAACTGCATGAGAATGTGTGTGTGGTGACTAATGTCTGCAGTCTGACGAAGCTTAACAGAAAGCCTTGACTGACGTCCTGTTCCAAAAGCTACGCTGACCTTCCTGAGGAATTGAAGGAAGAACACTGACATTCACAGACAGGGCGGCTTTTTAGAAAATGTTCACATTCTCACTTTTTTATTTACAACACAGTCCAGTATTTTTGCCAAGAGAAGGTGAGAACTGCATGTGCCGTAATATTTTATATCATTGGTGACATTTGTATTTGAATATTTATGGGGGTTTTTTCAGCCTTAGTTTCAGATGCACAACAGATCTCAAGGTGGAAACTTGAAAGTGTAAAATTTGAATATTTGTTGTGATGGACTGTGTGTGGTTGTTGAAAGAGACAGAGCGGCTGACTGAGGCTGAAGGTAAATGCTTGATGAAGGCAATGTCATGGCTGATAAAGAGATAGAGATGAAGGGCCACATCTCTCACCCACCGCAACACACCGCAAGTGTCTTTGCTGCTTTCAGAACAATGCAGATGTCATTTTCCTGACCAGCGCCCTCGTAGTTGGAATGGCAAATGCATTCGCATCCATCTGGGAAACCACAAGTTATTTCAGCAGCGCATAATCAAAAGAGTAATATGCACTTACATAGATGGTGCACTGTGCTTGTTACATGCACAGATGGTCTGCTCATGTGTAAAGTGAAACTGATTTCTCTGCAAAGAAGTCTTCTTACTGCAAAATCCACCCCTCATCAACCTCAGCAATCTGACAGGGTGTGAGATTTTTAGACTATATATCTTGACCATGTGTGTTTATCCTTTTAAGAACGGGTGCTTCTCCCTTTAGAGCTGGATGAGAGTCATCGTTTTCAAGATTTGTGACTGACATCGTGATTTGCTGAAATACTAGAGGAAAGGCAGAATGCATTATGGGAAATTAAGTTGTTTATTAGCACTCTTTTGAGATAATGGCCGAAAGTTTACAGGGATCTAAGGGGAGCAATATTAGAATAGAAGCAGATTATAACATTGTTTCATTGATGAAAATAACAATGAAGAATTGATTGAAAATTGATTAAACCAATTTCTCAAAACTTATAAACCTATAAATCTGACAATCTAAATTCAGGAGATGTAGTTTGACTTTGGGTTTATGGAAAAGAGATATTGCTTCATCATCAATTGAAATACACTACATTCTGAATGTCATTTTCTTCATGTGTCTCTACGTGTGTTTCAGACATTGACACATATTTTTCTCCAAATTCAAACACAAACTAAAAAAGCAGAGAAAGTGGAATCATACAGTGCATCAGAATAATTTCACTGCCTCTCTTTGAAAAAGGTCCCACCTTAACTGTTCGCAGATCATTTTGACAGCAGCATCATACAGCATCAGTAGGCAAACATGAGGTTAGCGCAAACATTTTATTTACAATTATATAAATGTACAACATGCAAGATCGCACACAACAAACATACAATCATACCTAAGTGTGGGCGGGAAGTCTGACGGGGAATCCAGTGTCCAGAGAAGGGACAAATGTTTCTAGAGCTGAACTGACAAGAGGAGGATGCAGGAGGAAAAGGAAGTGGTAGTCATGATCAGCCAGCAGCACAAACAACAGCAAACAGTCTAGCCTACAACCAAACAGTGACCCTTTCTCTCTGACTCTAATTAACACTACCTTCATATCCCTGCCTGAATCTGAGGAACCACTTCATCAACTGCAAACAACAGAGAGAGACAGGTGAGTTGAATGTGCTGCTGCAGAGAAGGACAGATATAATGTTATAACAACCATGAACAAGATAATGACAATGATCTCTTAACACATTAAATAAAAAGTGCTATTACTTAGTTCATCTGACCGGTAAGTAGATCCAACGACTTTATGTGGAAGAGAATCGAACAATCGATTCCTCTCTGATCTTAGTGAAGCATAAGATTCCATGTTATATAAATCATATGGAGGAACACGATTCATGTCCTGCTTAGTGCTCAGAGAGGAGACACATTTTGTGGTATTATTGGAATCACAAGGTCGTCACGCTATGAGCAAACTGCAAAACTGATGTTACCTCTCTATTGTTAAAATGCCAACCACTCACTCAGTGTGATTCACAGCCTCTGTTATGATAAACAGCAGCTCTGATGTCGCATTTGGAGATAAGTGTGTGTGTGTGTGTGTGTGTGTGTGTGTGTGTGTGGGTGTTTTCACCCAACAGAAGGAAAGGTTGGAGAAGCTGATTTAAATTAGAGCGGTATAAAGTGCAACTCAAGTAAACTTTAGTGAAAGTAAGTGTTGTAGACAACTGGTTAGTGGAGATAAGGGAGAGGAGGTTAAAGCATGAAAACAACTCAAATAGAGATCATATGCATGTTTTCCTGGCACGCTGCCATGCCCAGCTTCGCAGTACATTTTCTACCTTTTAAAAAGTTTTTGTAAAAAGTCACAACATGATTATATTTTGAGCAGAAGACTAAAACACCCCCCAAAAAGTACATGTCACGATTGAGCCTGGCTTTGTTGTTGTGCAGCAGAAAGAACAGCTGTTGACGTCGCGTACCGCAGAAGCTGCCTGCTGGGCAGGAAACAGCAGAAGACAAATTCATGTTTATTCACACCGCCATTAGAAGGAATAACACACACAAGTAATGTGCAAGAATTGAATGTGTGCACTGAATACATATACTCAGGGAAAGAGAGGACTAGATATGCTCCCTGCATTCTAATTTGGACCATGCAAACAATAAGACACGTGAACTCTGCTGGAAAACTGGGCGATAACAAGAGTTTGATGATCAACTTGGGTTGTTAAAAAAGCTCTCACACACACACACACACACACACACACACACACACACACACACACACACACACACACACACACACACACACACACACAGAGAGAGAGAGAGAGAGAGAGAGAGAGAGAGAGAGAGAGAGAGAGAGAGGGAAAATCTCCCCCCTGTAGAGCTATGTTTATATTCTGTCATGTGCTGCAGAGAAGCAACACACAATTCTTCTAATCTGAATAAAGTTTTATCTCTAATCTGCAGTCACTGAAATGCAGAAGATTGGATGGAGGGTGAACTTCCTTGTCAGCTCTGATAATCTCCTTTCAGGGAAGTTAGATTAAATGTATTTCCAGTTTTGCTAACTGCACAGTGGGTCTGTGGATTTGATCAATCATATCTGCTTGAAAGTATACATCTAATAATTGGTTTTTATTCATATTATTTTCCTGTATGGTAAGCATAGCCTCTGGAGCCCTGAAGGAAGGTATTTTATCTCCTTCTCATGTTTAAAAACTGAACTGTGAATATCACAAGTTAAATATTTTGCACTCAATTCACACTTGAGCCATGCATTAGAAATCAATTTAGTTTAGATCCGGAGGTTATGGCAGCTGTGAATGGCCTTGTTCCTCCCACGAACCAATTAAAGACCATTTACTATGAGTCATGACTCTTTTCACTACAGGCTTTTTACCTGATCAAGTAGGATTGCTTTAAGCCTTCTCATGAGAATGACACCCTAATGGAAATAATTGTTGTTATCCTGCTTGTCAATCTGGTGCTGAATAAGTCATCCCACCGATTTGCCTAGAGAGATCTGATGGGTTTGGTCTGGTGTTAGTCTGAATCAAACCCACTGCCCACCAAGATTGAAAAAAAATCTGTATTTGCATTGATTATTCAGAAGATATTTTATATACAAGGAACATTTATTGAGACCTTAATCAACATTGTAAAATAAAAACTCAATGACAACAGCACTGATAATGTTTTTGATATGCACCATCACGGCACACACAGACCATTATGACCCATAACAATAACATCAACAGCACAACACAGACAGGGGGGTGCAGGCGGCTTAAATATTAATTACTTGACATTACTCTGACTAACATGTTTCCGATAAGAATAGTTGGTGAGTCCCCCTGGGCCCATGTTTGACAAATACAAGTGTGTCTGTGTGTGTGTGTGTGTGTGTGTGTGTGTGTGTGTGTGTGTGTGTGTGTGTGTGTGTGTGTGTGTGTAATAAGTAATTGAAAACAATATAATCGCATTTCTAACACACTGATGTTCTTTAGGTGGGCGCCAGCACAAACATGTATGTTCACCAATGTGTTTGTAGACATAAAACAAAACAAATATAAAAACTGCATTTCTGAATAATACAGCCAATATGTGCATGTGTGTGTGTGTGTGCGTAACTGTGACTGTGTGTGTGCACACACACACTATTAGCAGGGTAGAGAGTGGCTTTCCTAATCTGCTTCCTCCTAATTAAAAGCCTGTGACTAAATGGACCCGCAAAGGAGCTGTCTGCCGGGGAAATTTAAAAAAAACTGAGATGATTAGAGGACAGAGGAAAGAGGGAGGTGGCAGAGCACAGAGGAATCGAGGGATGAAGAATGAAAGGCACTAAGGATGGAGGGTAACAATGAGAGAGGAGGTAGAGAATTGGGGGAAGGATGGTGAGATGTTGAATGTGAGAAAAAGGGAGTACAAGCAGATAGGGAAATGCAGAAGGAAACAAAAGGTGAGGAAAGAAAGGTGGACAGAGGAAAGAAAAACAGAAGGAAGTTGTAGAGATGAAAATATTGTGTTTATAATGTTGTGTAGGCATATGGAAAAGGTGGGTAAAAGAAAAGATCGAAAAGTCAGAAAGAGACATACAGGAGGAGTCATAGTCTGTCGTCATAGAGCAAAGTAATGGACATAAGTCTGTTGATGAGCAGAGTACAAACACAGATTCTGATGAATGATGTATCTATATGTGTTTTAATATTTCACAGCAAATATGTAATAATATATATTATTACATATAAATGGCTGTTGATCTAATAATCATTAACATTGCTTAAACTGCACAGGCACGGCTTATATAGAGATGACTACAGCTTGAAAAGGCCAACTTTCTTAAGACATTCAGGTTCATCCTCTGGAAACCATGAATTCAATTTCATGGCAACCTATCTAGTTGTTTGAATATTTCATTCAGTCAACTTTCTTGTATAGTATAAAAGATGAGACTTCACCAAAGGTACTTTGGTTCAGCATCTGGAAACCATGAATGTGTGTAAAATGTCTTTGCAATTATTTTAAGAGTTGTTGATATATTTCAGACTGTTTATTAAAGTGGTGGACCAACTGACTTTGGATGATAAGATAGAAAAAAAAGTATTGTATAGTGTTGAGAAAAGACTGTGAGCTCAAATAAGAGTCAAATACTGGTCTGTCGATCTTTTCTTTTATTATATTTCACATCCTAAACAGTCAACTGTTAGTTGATGGATGTGCTTGAATTCTGATTGGATCAGAAGAAACAAAATATGTGCATGAGGCCTCTAGAGTTGGTGCATAAAACTTCTGCCCTGCGGCACATAAATCTAAATTCTGGAGGAGGCAGTCCCATCTCCTATACTAAGCTTTGCAACCATAAACAAACAGGGATAGAGAGGATGGAGAGGGAGCGAAATAGAGAGGGGGAGAGAGAGCAAGATGAAAAGACAGAAGAGATAAAGATAGAGAAACTGTGTATGCAAGGCAAGAGGAGAGTGTTTGATCACAGCAGCTGAGTCAGCAGTGCACTTTAGCTGAATGTAGATATGCTCGATGCTCATACTTGCAGTTTGCACTTCATTTATATGTATCACTCCCTCCTTCTCCCGCTCACTCAGACATAACTTGTCTTTCCCCACTCCCCGTTCTGTGTCTCTATGCCTGCCACTCTCTTTCGGTCTTTCTCTCGGGCACTAACAAATATCAATCTTCTCCGTACAATGAAAACCAGCGAGATATGATTACTTATTCCCATCTAAGGGAAAATTTGCAGAAAAATCCTTTACCCTGAGGCCTTAAATGTAAGAATAAGAAAATACAGTGTAAAATGTAATATGCACTAAGTGAATGGAAGTGAGTGCTTTCATTCTGAGCGCCTGAAGGTGCAGTGAGTGAAATAGCAGTAAGCGTCTGACACCAGAGTTTTGACTGGCAAGCAATCCATCTTTTGTAGCTGAGTGTGATGGTTGTAGAAAGGATATCACAAAGTATTTATTTTGTGCCCCTCATATTGAACAAAATGAAGCAATTTGCTGCTAAACAGTTCAAGTAGGACACAGGTCAGAAACTGTACTTGAGCCTAAGAAAATAATGTATTCCTGTTGTTTTCAATGTTTGAGATAAACTATCACAAAATCCAATTTACGGTAAAGCTACTTTTTGTGTCTTGTACTTTAATGCTCACAAAATATAGCTGAATATTGAAGCAGAAAAAGAACAAGCTTTAATTATCCATAAAGAAGTTTAACTTGCTTTGTATTTTAATTGAACTAATAAAATTGAAATAATCTGTCATAAAAATGCAGTAAAAGTTGTAACCAAAGACATAAACTTTCCCAAAGCTCTCGCTCTAAATGAAAATTTGCCTGTATGGCTGGCTGGCTTAATTTCCTCAGCAGAAATTAAAGATAGACTTTTCTCTATGATATATAGTATGGGAATCAATCTTCAAGCACACAGCTTCTGGGTTGTAGAGGATTTTCAAAGTGGCACAGTGATGGGGATGTAGAGAGACAAACTATTCCTGAGGGTCTCTTTGTGACTGTTTCCTCATTCTAGAAATGTGTGAAGCAGGGCATATTGAAAGAAGACTCTAAATTGTCCACTAGTATTATATAACAATTAAAGTTAAATGATGATAAGCTTTATCTCCATAGCACAAATCATGAAAATAAAGTCAATAATAAACTAGAATTACCATCCTGCTGAATTAAACACCTCCGTCAACCAGTGCAGTTTCCATCTATGTACATTTTTTTCCAGACTCATGTGAGATCACCGTGACCTTTAACTTCTCATCACTGAAACCTCATCTGTTAATCTCTCAGTCCAAGTAACAACTGGTCAAAATGTTATGAGATCCCCCAAAGGTTTGAGGTACAGTATCGTGATCAAGAGGCCAAGAACATGTGAGGTCATGTGATCTCAAATCCAATCACTTAATCTGTCTATAACAAACAATTGTGCAGAATTTGAAAGAAATCCCGTGAGGTCACCGTGACCTTGACCTAAAAGTGAATCAGTTCATTCTTGAGTCCAAATTAATCTTTGTAACAAACTTGAAGAAATTCCCCCACAGTGTTTAGATGTTGCGTCATAATAACAAAAACTTTTTTGTTAGGCCATGGTGACATCTGACCTTCCACCAACAAAATCGAATCAGTTGTTTTTTGAGACCAATTAAAGGTTTTTACCAAATTTGCCAAAATGTTCTGCCTACTGGTTGTTGTCGGCATAAAAAGCAAATAACTGTGATATGAACATAAAAATAAAGATAAATCAATCATGTTAGTGTTTGATCTTTGTGTGTTTAACTCAGTGCTGTACTGTTTTATCTGAAAGGAAGCCTTTTCCACTTTTAGCAGCTTTACGTTTTAAGATGAGATCAAACAGTTTTAGCCTCAGGATCTGTCCATGGATCAATGTGAAGGTCATTTTTTTTTTACTCTGAATAAGAATCAGAAAGATATGTTGAGTACAATTACATTCAAAAACCTAATTTACATTGTTTAAATGTATCCCTGCATTGATAGTCCAACATTCAACATATGGACTGCTGTATATCACATCAGTCATGATATCACAGTGTGTGGTATGGTTGCCTTCATGTAGGTTTTAATGCTAATGACAACCACGCCAGAGGACTGTGTGATGAGTGTTATAGCACTGGACAAAGTTTTTTTAACCGAGACAGCGTCACACTGAGAGGAGCTGACAACCAAAACCTGAATTCAAAACATTTTCATGCAATAGTGATTCCCAGATATTTCAGGAGTGATCACTCTTCTGCATGTCAAAGTTCGTTCACCTCAATGTTGTTGATGTATAAGAAAAAGCTGACCTACCCCAGTCATGAGTGCTGCTATGAAGTCCTCTGTCAGTGTGACCTAAATGTGGGAGAAGAAGAAAGCCTGTGAGAAGAGGATCATTGGTTTGATCCCCAGTTAAGACTAGCACAAACAAAAACATGGTACAAATTGTGTTATTGTAGCAAAGCAGTGGTCAAAAGAAGTTCCCTGCTGTAAAAATCCAAAGTGTACGTATATGAATGTGACGTTGGGCACGGTGGAGAGATTTTCCCTCGATAAATAAAGTTTGAAGAAAAAAGCTAACAGCTAAATAGGTCACTGCCCTGTTTCCACCGATCTCCAAAACATTAAATAATTTAAGAATTAATTTTCACAAGGGGTTGTGCATGTTCATCTTCGTCTGTAAATGTTTTTGCAAGTTAATATGTGATTAATAGTTTGTATTTGACAACAGGTCTTGCGCTGCTCATGCTAGGTTGATTAATGACAGCTAAAAGAGATTCACCCATGTGTGTTTGAGTCTCAGATGAGGAATCTGTTATCCAAAATCATCAGAATGGTAAGTGTATATAATACTTTAGTTCTTAATGTTTGTTAGTTTAGCAGTTGACACAGTGTCAGCATGAAAACTGAGGCCATATCTTTGCAGATGTAAGCTGCAGCAGCAGCCGTTATCTCCTTCAATCTTCATGACTCTTAGCCATATGGTGTGCTGCAGGCAAGGGCCTCTGGTGATTGTTTTAAGCACTCAACTGTACTTGTGTGGCTCTCAGCTGTCGACTCTTTCCATTCTGTTTGACGTGATTCTTGTGTGGGTGGTAAAAGAGCTTAGTGATGTTTGAATCCGTTGTTGAGAACCGGCCTCTATATCAGACTTTTTAAACCAACGACCCATCTATGCAACAGAAGTAGCTCCTCTTTAAGGGATGAGTCCTCGTGTGTGTTTGTGTTGCCTTCATGTAAATTTAACATTGTGTGCGGGGGAAAGCAAATTGCCATCCTAATGATAGAAAGAATTGCTGTAAAGAAGGATTTTTGACACAAAGAAATAAAGGATAGAACATAACATACACAATCCTTTTTTTTCCGTTTTCACCAAATACACATCAGATCTCGTCTCAGGTCTCTTTAGCCTGACCACACAATTTGGTTCCTTGATAAGTGATGTATAAAAGCGAGATTCTTTTAATCTGCTTTCTGTTTTTCACACTGTTATTTGAGCACCGTAGGTCCAAGGAATTTTGTGCGACAGTTTATCTTACTCATACCTTGTATGATGTAATAAAAACACCATATGGACATGTTAATAAGGTCAAAAACTCAATTTCCAATGGAGGTGGTCTTCCAGGCTCATAATTGCGTCGTGCTTTGAATATATGGTCTTTAATGCCGATGACGCACGATGAACTGAATAAGCAATCACACTGTGGGTGATGGACTTACTTTGGGTCCACATAAACAAAGCATTTCAGCTGCCCCCACTGAACTGATAAAAAAGGTGCACAGAAAATAGCACTGCTGTCAGTGGCTGGTGATTAACATCATGTGTTCTCACTGTACACTCACTCTCTGCCATATATTTGGTTCTCCACACAATGAAGAAAGTGTAAGGCAATGTATAACCTTTTGCGACATTTATTGAGACTTTTTATTTAATAGATTCAATAAGAATTTCTGCTCACTTGTGGTTTCATGGTATTTTTTTCTTTGTTGCTTTGGAACTTCAACACCACTTCATCACTTATCTGTTTTGTCGACTGCGTGCACAAAAGAATAAAGGGAGCTCAGCACTTCTACTGTATTGTGTCAATACTCATTCATGGTTGAAGCAGTTGGGGACGGAATTGAAAATCAGCGCTGTCATTACAGCTCCTTCTCATGATGGCAGCATATATATCCCCTACATTTGAAATGTATGACATTGCTCGAGGAAGAAATGAAGAATTACAATCTTTCGACATTTAGTGGTGCATTTCCATCAATAATAAAGCTACAGGGTTGGACCGAACTATATGCACTTTAGGCTTGGAAAGATTTTGGAGTTTTATACATCAAGGAACCAAGTTCAAATAATCCTGACTCCCCAGATACATTTAGAGTAAATAAAACTGTACACAGCTTTATGGAGAACCAGAGAGACAGATAATAGAGAGAGAGGATAGAGTCATTGAGCTCAGTGTGTGTGTGTGTGTGTGTGAGAAAGAGAGAGAGAGAGAAAGAGAGAGAGTCCATCAGTCTATCCTGTCACGTAACATGCTAAATATCACTGCAGACCACCACCAATGAAGCACAGGGATTAATGGGCTGTTTGAGGCTATACTTGACATTTCTGAAGCCCATTTCTTTGTGCAGGAATGGACACCCCCCCCCCCCCCCGCACACACACACATCACACACAAACAGGCAAACAACCCACGCATCCCCCAAAAGTACAGTAACATACAATGCTTAAGGTGTAAATGAAAGGATATAGAGATTGTAGTAAACTCTACATGTTGTAGCAAACTAAATACTGTGACTACAAAACACAGACAACAAACACACTCATTGAACAAACTCAAACTCATTTGTGAATAAAACTCTGATGGATTTAACTGATGGATTTAACTGAAAATTAACCGCCCCCCCCCCCCCCCCCAGTCACTTACATTAACACACCTATGGTCCCATTTATTATTTTTATATTGTAGAAGTTGGCTGGACTATCCATTACAACATCACCATGAGTTAGACACTCTTGCTATTTGGCTGAATTATGCAAAGTGTCAGCACTTTATTAATTGTGATGATACACTGGCACAGACTATTTAAACTTGTAATGGAACAAAACCTCAAGGGTCCCAGATACACAAACCTCTTTCAACTTAAAACTGCCTCACATGTAAACTGGCCAGTTATCTTTGACATGTCTCTCTAATGTTGCTACAATTTCACCTTGAGCGCCTTTAAACACAAAGGTGCATATAATTATAATAATGTGTCCTTACGACTGAACATCACAACATCTTTCAAAAGGAGGCAGAGAGGTCACTTCATCTTCGCTGTAGCTTAAACAAGTGGAGGCGCTTTTTTTTGTGAAGGTTGCAGTGCATTCTCATCATTTTTGGCCACAGCTCTGGGTGTTCAATGTGCTAAAAGAAAGTCTCCAGTGCCACAGCCTCTGGTGCCCCATGAATCAGTGCAAATGGCGACACACTATTCCTGGAAAATATGAAATAAAACTGGATGTGGAAAGAAAAGGCTGATTTAGTGTTTGGTTTTGCCAAATATTATAACTCACTGTGCTGCTTTCAAAACATTGTTAGTATGTTTTCCACCATCTCTGCTGTTATAGAAATAATTTAATATATTGTTAGGCCTTAAATGTTGATTTAAGGCACTTCTCCAAACACTACAGGCTGATATATGTACAAACCACTGAAGCATCCAGCTGCTGCACTCGGCCTCCAACTCTGAATTCACTCCTAAATTATTCATTTTGTTGTCAAAATGTTGCCTGCTTCCTTAAATCATTTTCGTTTTCTTTATCATCATGTTAAAAATAAAAAAGTCTTTAACCTCCTGGTTCATGTGTAAAACAACCATCCCGTCTCTTTGCCACAGTGAGACCATTCATTAGTCAGCATGCTGTTCATAAACCCAATTACACCAGCACCTGTGAGCGCTGCCTGCCCCTCATGCTGCTAACGCCAACTCTACCACCTTCTCCACCACCACCACCTGATGCCCACAGATTAGAAGTAATGATGGCCCTGCTGTGTGCCGCTGTCCATAAACAACAATATGGCCAAAAAAAAGTCCAAACAAGGTACGCACTATATTCATCGTCTCTTTATTATCGGGTTCTTAACTTAACTGAACAAAATTTGGTTTAAATCATAGACTGAATATAAAGATAGATGATGTGACAGCTCCCCAAAGTGAAGCCAGAGCATCTCGATAGCCATATAGTCATAACCCTGCCTTCTCCATGTTAATGGATGAAGATGTACCAACCTAAACATCAGAGTACACATGAAGTTTGGTTTTATTTAGTTATTTGGTTTTATAAAAACGAGGTTAAACATCATGATTGACAGCTGCTAATCATTCATGATTAGTCAAGCATACTGACATGACCTTGTTGTTACCGTTGCTCCATCCCCCGATTGCTACAGCACAAACTGATGACAGTGTTCGTATCCAGGATATTTTAGCTTCATTTGTGGATAGTTGGAGGAAGTAGAGACGCTTCGTCTTACACAGACTTCGATTATAAATGACATTTGGCTGCCATCTGTTAAAAGAAACCCCAGATTCACTAATGGCTACTCCCCAACAATGTTAAAATAATATATTGACACTATTATCCTTGCCTGCTTGTTCCTTTAAGTGTTGACAGTAAGTGGACCAAACAAATTCAGATGTTTAGATGCTTTGTTAGTTTTTACTCAGTGACCTGTTTTTTACAAACCACATAAACAGCTTGGATGATAACACCACCTTGGTTTTATGCAGGAAAATCAAGAAGAAGGTGAAGTTTGAAAAAAAAAAAGTCCAATTACAATATAATGGATTTATGTTTATAAAATAAACAGAAGCCTGAGACAGCATTTAGGCCAAACTAAATGAGTGGAAAAACAGCTTTTAAATGTATCAATGAATCGTATTTAGATCCTGATGGTGTGTGTGTGTGATCCTACTGTGACTGCGCATTATTTGACTATTTAATGCTCAGACACTAAATAAAGTGTTTTATATTCTTGTAATGGCCGTAAAGGATTAAATTTCACATTTTATGACTCTGCTGTGTGCTTGATAATAAGGAGCTAAGGCAATTAAGTCTTATCAGCTCTGTTGGGGAGCGCTGCAGCGTTGTGTATGCTACGTATTTTGTTTGTTCGTGTATATTGTGTGTGTGTGTACATGAGAGGAAGAGAGAGAGAGAGAGAGAGAGAGAGAGAGAGAGAGAGAGAGAGAGAGAGCACAGCATGATCAGCTGTGATGAAGGATGAGCGTACATCTATTTAATTGATGCACAACATCTGTGTATGTATTCCTGTCAATGCTGGTGTGTGTGTGTGTGCACGTGTGTCTCTCCTTATATGTCGAGTGGATATTTTTAGTACATATGCTCATTAATGTCTACAAGGCCTGTTATTGCTTCATGTGCATTGCTGTTGTTGTCAGTATTCATGTTGCAGAGTCTGTGATTGTTGTGTGTGTATGTGTGTGTTGTCTGAGTCTATGTAGCTATGACATATCTATTCATGTTATGAGACTTACAATACGTGCACATGTGTGTTTGTAAGTAGACATGAGAACTGTGTCAGTGGAGCACAGAGAATCAGAGAGAGACAGATAAGCTTGTGAAAATAATCCTCCCTTTGCCTCATGTATCAAGCCATCTTAATACACCGACGTAAAAGACACGCACAAAGCACTCACATTCACAGAGACCAACACACACAGAAACTCATATCTCTGCCAAGGTCGAGCAACTCTTCACATCATTGTCTGGTTCTTACTGTAGAAATATAAAAGAGAAAAGGAAGGGGTCTAACTTGTTAATTTCATATTTAAAGAAAGTAATCCCGCGAATCGATACGAGTAACTGTGGTAAACTGGTACAATTCACAATCGTGAAAAATGCAAAAATCTATCACTGAAAAACATTTTTCTACAAAAAGCTTCTGAATACTCTGAGGTTGCCATGTCAATATGTATATATGTATATGTATAGAGTTTTGGTCACATGACAGAGAAAGGTCAAAGTTTATCCCTCAACATTTCCTGAAAATACACATTACAATAGTTTACAATATGTAAGTGCTTGTATTTGAGGGCATGCATCAACCCACACATGCTCTCTGTGTACGCACAAGCTCAACATCTGGCCATGTTTTGACTAAATACAGTACTTAACTAAATATGGACAGTGGAAAAATGGTTTACGAAGATCATAATACTTGTTTCCACTTTAAAATTGTGTCCACAAGAGAGTCCATACAACTCATTTAACTACGATCTCCATTTTGCTGAAGATCAATGGGTTTTGGGTGAACTTTTAACTAATTAGATGTCCACAAACCCAATGGAAGTTTGATTTGTTGATGAAGTTTTAAAACATTTGAGGTTTAACTTTCAGGTTTTATTTTAGAGTCAGACAACACCACATTACACAAGTTTTGATAAAATGAAAGCTGATTTATCTGTGTGTGTGTGTAATGTGTGACTGTAGTCGTGAATATGCATAACTGATGGTCGCAAGGTCACTTCTCTGAGTACAGGATGCCATAACTCAGCCTTGTGTTAAACTAGCTCTAATTACTGAACACGGCTGAATGGAGCATGCCAGAACACACACACACTCACACACATTCTGCCACACACCTCCACATACATACGTACATTCTCCACACTCAACCCTCCATCCTCCATACAATGCAAGCACAGCCTCTAACATACACTGCATGCCTCAATGTTCATCCTGTGACACACACACACCCACACACACGCTCATGGGTAGGGACACACACATTTTGAGCTCATTAAGAGATTCCCAGAGGGCAGCCAAGAACAGCAGACTACTGTGGGAACCTGGAGGAGTCCGTCACTCTGTCCTGATCAGACACATTGAAGACATCCAGGAAATAGAGGAAGGCATTGCTTTATTTTATTATCTAAGATTGTATGGTAATAAATAAATGCCTGAGTGATATACAGTAGATCAGTCAAAGCTAGCTCCACATTTAGTCCAGATTTATTATTATGTTATTTTAGCCCCCAAACATCCATTCACTGTAACTTGCTGTCATACACAGACAAGAGTACAGTCAAAATCAAAAAAGCATTAAGGAAATTTAGTGGAAAAATGGCCAGTTTCAGGAAAGTTAGCTCAATAGCTCAATTGGGAGCTGAAACAGCTTGAAGAGTATAAAGAAATACTCCACACCAAAGTGTGTGAATTTACTATCAAAGAGTGATTCACCCCCTGCAGGCTTAAAAGTGGCTGTTAAAACTCTTTCTTCCTTCAAAGAGAAGAGCTGATGCTATGATCAGCTTGGATCTTTGTCACTTCGGTTCTGCAACAGTAACGAGTATTTACGGCAGAAAATAATGATCAAAACAACAACTGTCCACCTGCCTGCACAATGTGCTACTAACACAGTACAGACACATTAAGTGCATCTGAATCACATGCACAATACTGATGCCTCCTTTCAATGTCAACCAAAGGTGTATCCATTTCTATGGCAGCCACCGAGATCTCCGATGCTGAAACTCCTCCCCTCTGGTATTTTTCTAACTGGAATTTGCCACCACCTATGCTGAAAAAAATGCGGTGGATTTCAGACGTATGCGCTCTGGAAGTTAGCATAAATACTAATTAGCCAAGTTGATATTGCTCCAGGTATTTTCTGCACACAGAAAAAAAAATGTCTGCATGCTGAACACTAGGGGGTACAGTCAGTACGGAATTTCTAACACGGACCAAAACTGCGTGGAAACGAGCCGTGATTTTCATCACATACACGGGTAAACATCAAATAAGAGTACAGCTGCTATGAAACTGCAGTACTGTCTGTCCATTTTGAAACTCATTTCAAACCTTAACTGATTGATTTAAATAAAGGTTACTGAAGCTTTTGTGTCATGGCTCCCAGGTTAGCGAGTGCACACATACCACAGCACACACACCCACACTAAAACAATGGTCACGTTTTCCCTCCACCAAAGCTAATCCCCTCTCATCTGACATTAAGCCAAAGAATGGAAGGATGAAGAGGTGCGGAGGGAATGAGACAGGGAGGACAAAAGAAGAAGTAAATGGAGGAAAGAAAAGGAGAAGAAAAGCAACACAAGCTCTTTCCCAAGTTCACCTTTGACTTGAGGCTGTTAAACCTGGTGCCAAACATCTGCAGAGACATTGGTATTTCAAACCAAGATGTTTCTACATTTTAAGAGCAAGATAAAGTTTTATTTTTTCATTTAAAAACAATCCTAAGTTTTAATCACATACAGTGCAGAGGTAATATTTTATAACCTACGCTGAATGTGTGACTCATTTCTCACCAGAAATAAAACCAAGGTTGCAAAATTTATGCAAGCTTCCACGTCCTCATGCTGTGGCCAACACAGGCAGGCATAAATACAAGTTTGAGGGGACAAGCAATAGCAAACACACAAAGTGGACACACTTTCTCCTGGGTCTATTACATTGTTGTCTTCATGAGCACAATAGAGCATCAGACTCAGAGACAGAGAAATGATTCCATGTGGAATAAAATGTATCAAATGTCGACTGACTGACTTCACCATCTGTTTCTCTCAATCACGTCCTAAATCCCTCTTTCTTCCAGATTGTTAAATCCAGATTTGTATTTCATTCACAAAGATGACTCCAACTCTCTATCTTTCTCCTTCTCTGTCTCCCTTCTTCACTTTTCTTTCTTTCTTCTTTTTCACACTCCTTGCCATCTCTCATTTCGCCTAACCAGCCCAAGAAGTCTGTTATTATTATAGTAAGTATGGTAAGTATAAGTATTTTATCACTCACTCACACAGAAACAAATACACGTGCGCACACACTCACTCGCACACAAACACACACATTTATGGAGAGCACCACAACATTTCTGGGAAATCAGCCCAGTGGATCCAAACCAGAAAATCTATTAAAACAACAAGTGTGCGAGTGGGTGTGTGTGTATGAAAGAGAGGAGTGGGTAGCACCTAAGTCTCTGCAATGAGCCTTGTTTATCCAAAGTCTTTGATAACACATTACAGCAATGATATGTAAATTGGCATGACTTTTTGTACAAAAAGAAAACTCAATAGATTATTGGGGACGCACAAGTGTAATCAGTGTCTTCATGCATTCCTTTGTGCAGGAAAAATACATTAAAGGGCCGGTTCACCCGAAATACAAAACAAACAAGCAGAAGAAAACTTATATCCACTGTTGATTATCTTTTTGATATAATCTTTTTAATACACTCCAGATGAAATTCCACTCACCCTACATAGTGTCTCTTTCATTCGAGTGTGGTTGTGTCAAACATTTCAGACGGTTATCTCAAAAGCTGGGCAGATAAAACCAAAAGCATCTCTCTGGATAGATAGCACTGGGGGTAAATGAGAAAATATGTTGTACTGTATACTGCTGACCTTTAACTATTACAATTGCATTCATATCATTGTGATATTTATCAAGCATGTTAAGGACTCCTCCATAACAATCTGCACAAAGCGAGGAAAATGGGCTGTTGTCAAATGAGCAGAGAGCAAGAACACCCTGCAGCCTCATTGGCTTTTAAGCTCTGCCCACAAGTGCCTTCTATAATGAAACCATTCAGTGCCTCGCTCCGTGTAGTTGGATCAGAAACAGATTAAACCCTGAATATAATCAGAATCATAAAAATGGTAACGATCCCTGCAGGGAAATTGTTCAACTTTCAAGAAAGGTAGAAGTAAATAAAATGTAAAAACTAAAATGAATTTCTAATAATGCAAATGAATACACAAGTGAGTGAATTGAGGAGTTTACAAATGCAAATGTGCACAAAGTTATGTGTGAGGTGGAATGATAGTGAAGTGGTTAATTTCTGATAAACTACTTTGAACATTACCATTTTGTCCTATTAGTCGATACTAACAACAATGTGCAAACGTAGCGGAGAGAAAAGTGTAATTTGATAGTGGTTTAACACCAGAGCACTGATGGATAACTTGTACTTGATGGCCGCAGGAAGAATGACCCCCCCGAATGGTGTCAACTGGAGCACTTCTGGAGTTTGTAACCGAAGGTGCTCCTTTCGCTAAGATGAACACTGTATAGAGTGTAGGAGACATTGAAAATAAAGGTCAAGACTTGTGACAACCTCCTCTTCCTCATGACTACATGCACAGGGTCCAGCTCCATCCCCAGAACTGAAGCACTTAACCTTGGTGAGTAGAATTGGTCCTGTGTAGAAAATGATTCTGGTCACCAAACTCCCATGAAACACCTGCAGCACGGTTCCTCAGATTGGCACCGTGGTTCAAAAGAATCCCAATCAGTAGAGCCAAAGGGACACCCCTGTGCTTGTACTCTTGTAACATCTCCCCCTAAAGAAAAGCACAGCAGCAGGACTCCTCAATCTCCAGAAGTCCACTGGTGCTGCAGTCCATAAATTCACATCAGTCCAGAAGACTGTCCACTGCCCTCTGGTTCTCTGACACATCCTCCACATCAATGCATCCAACAACTGCAGAGTCATCAACTGCAGGTCAAACTCCTGTCTTGGGGCGATGCTAACACTAGATTATGTTGAATGTATTGATCTGCCTGTGGGCGGCAATGTCAGTCTGGTAAATCAACCAGTTGCAATATGCAACTTCACCTCTAGATGACACTAAATCTTATACAGTGGCCATGCACACCAGTTCCTTTATATTTAGTAGTTAGCTTCTCCCCCTCGAGGCAAGCCTTCTGCCCCCCGATCCACACACATATTACATATTAAGTTTGCTCGAGACAAATGCCAGATCATTCAGTGTTGCTGCGGACACTTGTGTTGCACTTTATACCGCTCTAAATTAAATCAGCTTCTCCAACCTTTCCTTCTGTTGGGTGACAACACACACACACACACACACACACACACACACACACACACACAGACAGAGAGAGAGAGAAAGGGAAGGGTTGGTATATAGATATAGTAGGAGAAAGATTATAAGTATGTCTGCTACTGGCTCAGCATTAAAATACATTGAACTGCAATAACGCTCTAACTCTGTATAATGAGTTGTGAAGTTGTATTTACAGACTAATGGATGTTTTTACCACTAATATGATTCAGCCTCTTCATGTGTGAAATTATTGTCTATGTTGAGGTGCAGATATTTCTATATTTCCCTGTTATAAACTATTTGGCAAGTTACCGTTTCATTAAAAGCAGATTCAAATGTATCTGTGTGTGAGTGTGTGAGCATGCATGGTGTATGATACATGTGTGCCTGCCAGCAACCTCTAAGTGTTCTTACAAATTCATTCCCCGGGCACATATGCCTTTGAAACTCAGAGGGGGGAAGTCTAATAGCTTATAATTTTAATTAATCTCCACTCCCTATTAATAACCTATATCATTCCCTAAGTGCTTCTATGTTAAAAGGTGCTGCATTACTCATTAGCCAATTGCTGTGCGATGAGACGGGTTTGTGATTAGTCAGCAGAAACCTCAAGTTGGCGATTTCCTCCCATAAAGTCAAAATAATTCCTCGGACATGTATTTCTTTTCACTTTTCAATAACGTCACAAGATTTGTAGTGGATTTCTCAGAACAATTCATGGATCTTGATATAAAGAATGAGACACATTTAGCAGACTCATATTTATGAGTGTGAAAATTTTGGTACAGATCCAAATCTGGATCTAGTGCATTGAAATTTGGTTAAGTAAGGCGACTGTTGGACCTTGGCGGAGGTATGCGCTCTATTGAGTGTCCTTCTACTTAATGGTATGACATGTTCTGTCATCAGAATCCAAATGAACTCATATCAGCTGTTTCCTGAAGTCTGAGAGCAGCGCCTAGCTAATTCAAGAGACTTCCACTCTGTCCTGTGTTTCCTCTCCAACAGCTAGAAAAAGTAAAAATACACTTATTGAAATGACATCACACAGTCACAACACAATCCAAAACAAACAGTATAATGTTGTACCACAGTCACTAATTCCAACTTGAGAAAGACATCGACAGTGACCACAGTCATAGAGAGAAGCAGACAGAAGCAGAGAGAAGCGAGGCGGGCTGCCCACAAGAGATCAGGCCGTGTCCTCGATGAGACATCATGGAAGCTGTGGTGTAAGAATTACACTTTTTGACACAATATGAAAAATATTCATACCTTGAATTTACCATTACCACAATTCTGTATATTTTATTTCCTTAATTACATTAATATTGTCATCCTATTGTTGTTGTTTACATAATTATTGTTCATCTGATTCTTAGACAGACAGTAAGACCGATAGATAGCCTTACGTCTAAAGTCTATTGACCGATCTCTCCTCTCTTGCTTACTGCCAGTCCATATTGCATGGTTTGCACACAAACACACGCACGCACGCACACCACTGACTTGGCACGGTCGGTTCGAAGCGCAGACGCGTCAGACAGACAATAGTTAACAATGCGGGAAATCTCTCGGTGACTGAACAGAATTCTTTCTAAACAGCGATAAGAAGTGAGGCGCCTTCCGTCTGAGCTGTGACCGTGAACACTGCTATATCATCCCCCACCTGCACGGAGTTGTTTCGGAGGCTTCACTGTGAGAGGAAGGCACAGCACGGTGCGCGACAAGCGTCAGGGCGCAGAAGCCAAGTGGGGAGGAGTGCGGAAGCTTCAAGTCACTGAATGGAAAGTTTGCTCTGACACTAACTTTTATTTTTGACTCACTGGGGGGGTGAAGACGACACCAAAGGTTTAAGGAGTCTGTTGTCGCCATGTGCGCACCGCTGTTTCTCCAGATGTGGATGGTTTTGTTGTTAGGGGCTTTAACCGGGGTCGGGAGGGCTCAGGTCTCCACGGTCAAAGTGATAAGAGGCAACATGAGGAGAGACGGTGAGTTGTCTTCATATCCTTATTCTCTCATATTGTGCACAATGTCTCTGTAAAACTTAAACATGAAATTGAGTGACTTTATTGTGGGAGTGTAATTTGATTCAGATTCTTTTTTAACTAAAGTCGTGTTATAACTGTAGAACCAATAGACCATCTGTGAAGGAAGATAAAGCAAGATTCCCCCCATAAATACATCATTTGATTAGTTTTGTCATCATGATATTTGATCTAAAACTGATTTGAGAGGATCAATTTTGCATTTGAATTATATGTGAATATAATAAATGATACTCTTCTTGCACAACTCACGTTGTTGTGGTAGCTGCTGGTGTTGCTTCAAATAGACACCCATTGTTTGTCAGCATGCTTTGTGGTAGTAAATGACCTGTTGTCCCACTGTTAATGCAGTAATAGAGTGAAGGAGACATGTAAAATGATGTGAGGTGGGCCCAGAGGAAGCTGAATGCACTTTTTCCACATCATGAGAAATGAATAGGGAGGGGGGGGGGGGCTTCACCGGTGCAAGCTGCAGTCGTCAGGTCGTCTATCTAACTTCCTGCAGGTGCGGAGTGCTTACTTTTCACTTGGCCATGAGGCTGGTGTCACAGTGCTAATGTACCTTTGATAACACACACACACACACACACATACAAACACACACAGCTGCAGGGTTGCTTTTGGCATGAAAATACCACTGTATTAGGTTCTAAACTGGAAGACTGCCCCTGAGGCCTGTTTCACCTCACACACGATAACATGAAGGTCAAGACAAGTCGCAAACGTTCCATTGGCCTTTGTCCCCTCATCAAATACCTTTTTTTAATCACTGTGTTGAGCTTTTCATGAGGAATTTCTTTACCAATCACCTGGACCACAGTTGCCATACATTTACGGAGCACAGGCTTCAACAAAATCCAGATTCTTCTATGGTCACCAGGCGCTGTGGCTTAGTTGGTTAAAGCGCCTGTCTAGTAAACAGGAGATCCTGGGTTCAAATCCCAGCAGTGCCTTTTCATTTATGTCCCCTGGGATCAGTCAATTATCCATCTGTTGACCATCAGAAGCAAAGCACTGCTGGGTCTTGTCCAATTGTATGTGAATATGATCGACATAAACAATGACAGATACGGCTGTTGTGAGAGAGGAGAGACCGAAGCCACAAGTGAATTGTATTTAGATCTAGTAGTGGTAACCGAACAGAGAAAATGTTATGTAGCTGCCATTGTTGTTATTGTTTCTTATGTAATTGTAAAAATCTCCATTTAGTGACTTAAAAAACTGTTAGCAGTTGGAAAAACAGGAAATATGTTGCAAAATATCTGCGTAATAAATGTTAACAGGGTGTTAAGTTTGACTGATTTTTCAACATTTACAATGCAGTGACTTATCTTCTCATTCATTTCAATTAAACCTGCAAAAACTAGTTTTTTTTGTTGCACATACCCCTGAGCAGTCTACACTTGCCCTATGTCAAACTGATAATTTGGGAACTCCCTGTGATGATTTTGGTATTTTTTGTTCTCCACATTTTTCCCTTAAGAGACATGCCTGAAAAACATGCTTCATCTTAGTAGTAACTTGAAGCTGTGGGCTTGACAGATGATGCCGGTGGATTTGTGAAATCGTTGAATTTCCCAATCAGCAGTGTTTAATCAGTCTATCACAAGAGTTCAAGAGGTGATATGAGACAGTCACTCAATCTCTGCTGTCACAGTCATAGAGACACCTGATATTTATGTTCTGATGATAACCAATCAAACTGATTTGATCAAAGTCAATTCTCTTGATCTTCTGATAATGTTAAGTTGCACAAAATCTATGATCCACTGTGATGACTGCTATTAAGACAGACTGATAGTTGGACGGTGCACAGACTTTTAACAGCTCTTTAATCCACTGCACGGTCTTACAGTAACATGCTGTGCCAGAGAAGTTATCTTTAGTTGTGTGTGTGTGTGTGTGTGTGTGTGTGTGTGTGTGTGTGTGTTTATGTGTGTGTCCCTTTGTTTATGTTTATTTACAGTAGGCTTATGAGAATTCAGTTTCAGTGTTTGATTGACTGCTGCTGATTAAATGTGTTTCTATCCAGGGGTAAACCTCAAACTGATAACGTCTGCGGCTTTCATTCGTCCACTTACCATTTTGAACAGAGCTTGTGTATTTCAGTGTGTGTGTGTGTGTGTGAATGTTCTGACAGAATATCTTTGCTCACTTTGAGGAATTCCCCCGAAGGTTTTTTTCCCCTGTGTTTGTTCAGCATTTTTGCTCGTTCTTTTTTGCCATTGAAGTGTGTCTTTGTGGGCATTAAAAGGGGGTGTGGGTGAGGTGTTGGTGGGGGGACGGGGACGGGGGACACAGGGAAACAGAGTGTATTCATAAAAAAGGAAACACAAAGGAACACATGTAAACACGCTGAGCAGTGTACACACTACTTGGCCTTTCTGCTCTTAACAACTTATCGCTCTCTGCTGGAGAGACCAGATGACCCAGATATGATAGAACCTATTACACATACATGTGTATGCAAGAAACATGTGCACATATATGCAGGCAGACAGAAGCACATAGTGTAACCTCAGTTATACTCCTCTATGGACGCGGACAGCTGCGGACACACCACAGATGCAAAGTCCTTGCTATTTATATTTCCCTGTAGCCTGCTTGGACGACGCAAGTAGCATCGTGACCACACAATCTAGCATAGACAACTTGGTGCAGATCCTACAAATTGGAGGGGACAACACGTTCCACACAACAGCCACTGATGATGAAATAAACAAAACCTGAAGGACCCTAACAAAAAGTACATGCGGGATAGCATAGCACTAGCTTCACATTGTTGTGCAGAAACAAGCACAGGCAGAAACACCAACTTTTGCAGATTTTGTAAAAACAGTATTCTTATTGTTTGTAAATAATTTGAGTATTTACTGCTTAAATGAGTCAGACAGTTTTTTGCACTGTCAAGTGTGACTGCCCACTGCTAGAGATTAAGATATGCATGACTGGATATTATCCGTGTAAACACAATTTAAAAGGTGGAGTTTGTAAGTACTTTCTAAAACCCTTATTTATTGGAATCCTCTTTCCATCTGATGGCAGTCAATAAATACACAAACCCGCTCTTTCACTACAAACTTCAAAAGCTGGAATTTAGGAACCATGTCACAGAAAAGTGGGATATTTTTAAAGTGTGGCCTGCGTTTCCAGGTACCAACTGTAGCTTTAATGTATTCTTAGAAATGATATCCTCAGATGTTCCGAAATGATTCCAATTATTATATATTATGTATGTAATATCTAAACCTGACAAGGCTTAACTTGTTAGCAACAAATTTTCTTTCAGCCTACTAGGAATGCTTATAGTACTAAACTAGCTATAATGCAATATTTATGAATTCAAAATCTAAAACAGAAAATCCTGAGATCAGTTCTATTTGAAATTTAAATGGAATTCACATTTGAATTAATATTTTATGACACATCAAGGCAACTGCAAAAGCACATTGATGGATCCAGGCACAGCTGCTCGAAACCACAGTTGTAGAAACACAGACACATACACAGACTGAGATGGGGGCGCACACAATTTGTGTATATGAGAAAAAGTTTGAACTAAAAATTGAGATGTTGCTTGTAAAGAATGTCTACACACAGTCAGTGCCATAGTTAACCTTTTAAACAAGCAGACTACCAGGGTCCACAATTTTTTGTGGAATGCAAGTGTTATTTAGTCAAAGCGCAACTCTGCAAAAAAAGAGAATATGACTTTTATTCCTGGCAGTGACAGAAACACAGTATGTTTCATAAAGGCTTCTGGCAGATCTTTCTCATTCCTCCTCTTCTTTCTACCAATAGTTCTTCTCTTATCAGTTGCCTTCCTCTCTCCGTGCCATCTTATCAGTCACCACATATCACTCCATCTCCCCAGATCCTCCTCTTTCAATCTCTCCCATTCTCATTTCAGTCTTTATCTTCCCATCACCCACACACACACGCACGCACACAGGCACACACACACACACACCTGTTTCAGCTCTTTTTAATTTAAAATCTATTTCACTCTGTTGGCTGTTGGATCTGTAACGTTGCGAACAATGTCACAAACACACTCACACAGAACGAAGAAACTTGTGCAAGGAAAATACTGTACTGTTTGTTTATATCTTAACAATCATTTTAAATGCGCTTATAAAACACAATCACGCTATGAAAAGGGCACAGATTCAGAAACAAACAAACCAGGTTACGCCTTAAAACTCTCTCTCTCTCTCTCTCTCCCTCTCACACACACACACACACACACACACACACACACACACACACACACACACACACACCACAGGTTCAGCTGTTTAACAATTGAGTGGCTGACCTTACAAAAGCGTGTGAGCTCTCATACTCTGGAGTGTGATGTCATGGGGTCCTTGACTGTGTCTGAGAACTCAACGTGGCCTGGTCGCTGATAACATGCACATACAGAATATGCAGCCAGTCACTAAATCAGATTCCTTACATGCTCGAGCATCTTAACATGAGGTATGCAGCCAGCCTCCTGTTTTCCAAGTAGAGAAGCATATTTGACCAAACAATCCCACCTCAGAAGTCAATTTCTTAGCTATTCTGGAGATTTTAATATTATCAAATGATCCTGTAATAAAGGCTGCGTCTCAATTCAGTGGCTGCATCCTTTAGAGGCTGCATTTGAGGACAGACCCTTTCGAAGGCTTCTTCTAATATAGCAGGTCCATGGAATTGTAAATGTTAATTTTTCTGATCCTTTGATGGACTTTGTCTTTTCTGTGATTGAAAGTTATAAAAGATCATTCTTGACCTCAAAAAAACAGCCATTGACAAAACAATCCCTCCTCAAAATCCATTTAGTTGTTCTAGAACTTTCAATCATATAACACAATTTTCCTCAACATAACATAATCTACATATAAACTTGTTTTTTGAATGTAAGTGCATTAAATGAATTCTTTCTCTGTGAGGTGAAGGAAAACACAGATATACTCTTGGCATCCTGGACGGCCATGAACCTGTCAGCTCCACCTCGCCATATCATGTCAAAGCCTGGTCATTTGTGACAGGATGCAAGCAATAGCAGGGAGGAGTGTCGGCGAGGTTACTGGAATTCATGAGTCACACTCAAGACACCCGACATGGAACTACTCCCCTGCTGCCCACCCAGGCCCACACACACACACACACACACACACACACACACACACACACACACACACACACACATACACACACACATACACACACACACACACACACACACACACACACACACACACACACACACACACACACACACACACACACACACACACACACACAATTACAGGATCTCCCTTTCTAGGGAATCCCCCAATAAACATTTGTCATCTCATATTAAAATGCAAACATTGCATGAGACAAAGTACCCCACCCTTAAATGTTTGGCAGACAGCCTTCCTCCCCTAGAGTTAAAATAAAGGGTGGTGACCCCTTGGACGGTCTGACGACATATGGCGTGTGTGTGCTGTTTTAGATGAAGCCTTGGAAAGTGAGCTGAGCTGGGCGTAGGTTTGTGTGTGTCGGTGCTCACATTTTAGGAGAGGGCAGAAGGAGCTTAGTAAAGAGTTAGAGGGCACAAGGAAGGAGGAGAGAGGAAAGGTGTGTTGAGGCAGATATGCCAAGTTAAAAGACCGACCCCTCCACTTTTCTGCCCCGTCAGCTTCGAAAGACAGATAGCAAAACCAACGGCAAGCCAAATGGATACGGTATGAAGGAGAAGATGGAAGAAAGCAGGACTGATAGAGGAGTGGAGGGGGATAATGATAAGGTATTTCTGAAGGAGAGAGCAGGACTGAGTGTAGTGCCAGACATCAGCAGAATATCTGATCTGATCGAATAAAAAGAAAGAGATTTTAAAAAAGCATTACCTAATCAATGTACAGCATCTTCGCCACAGATGAAGCCTGGAGACAAACCTTGTTTCCGACATTTTTAAAGCCAGATTACGCTAATGCAGCCCTCAAGATGATTCAAATATACAGCATATCCTTTTACAGAAAACATTTAATCATTTGATGAGGGATGGATGAATACGTGTAAATGATCAATTTTGCAATTCCAGAATCTCTGTACGTATGTATGAGGAACACATATCTCAAGATCTGTTCATCTTATCAGCTTCACACTTGGCATGTGTATTGTTATAGGCTAAAAGTATTGAGTGTTAAATTTAGTGAGATTTAGACAAGTAAGCAACCAGCCAGCTGTAGCAGTGGTGGCTGGGACACATCAGTGCAAGTGATACTTCGGTCCAGCTTTCTGCGCACTTGGTTGAACTTCACTGAAGTCTGAATAAACATGTAAACAGCTCTTTATGCAGCAGCGGTGGCACAGCTTCAGGGGTTTGTGGACTGAGTCCTGTGGCCGAGCTTCACTTGCCACGGGTCAGTTCAACTCAGGAAGAAAGCTGCAGCCAAACAAACAGGCATGAATGGGCTCTGCACTCGTTATGTTTAATTTTAGGTGTTGTATATTTTCTAAAAAGTAAACAACTGATGAGGTAGCCTGTAAATACAACGACAATTCTTCTTATTCAAAAGCAAAATTATTGCTTGCCTGATCAGTTCACCTTAGAAATAACAAAATGTGATATCATAGTATTCAATTCAATTTGTTTGCAGTGGTTTGCATGGTTGCATGATCCTCTCAGTTTACTTAATCTAATGTTAGTCAATATTTGCAAACTTAATACATGCAGTAGTTAATATCTTTTTTTCAACCTAGCCAGGCTCTGTGCAAATAAATAAAAATCCAGTTCACAAAATAACATGTTGATGTAGATATCCAGTCATTATGCTAAGCTAAAAGAATCTGATCTGATATTTGGCACAAAATAAGCAGATTCCTCCAAATGTTGAGATGTGACCTTACCACAGTTTTTTTTTAACATTATACATCTGTTCTTTCAGTGACATCTCTTCCTTTACTGATTAATGTGAACATGTGAGTAGTGCAGAATAATTCATCTCCACTGACGTGCACTGTCTTCTTGGACTGTACCAGCTCGATTTACAAGCTCTTTTTACAAGCACTTCTGAAATTGATCTGGGTTGGGGACACCGTGGAGGAGAAGTAGGGAGAAACGTAAACGATAGAGAAAGAGGAAGAGGGAGACAGATGTTCGGTCCTGGGGTGAAGTCGGTCTTGTGGCTGAGCGATCTGAGTGGCACAGTAGATGCAGATAACAGAGGAGGATGACACGGAGAGGAAGGAGCGGTTGGCGGGTGCATGGAGAAAGTGATGAGCCAAGTGCATGAAATGAGGAGCATAAAGAGAATAGAGATGGCAGAGAAGAAAATTTAGAAAGAAGTTTATGGGGAGGATGGCAGGCAGCTGGAAAGGGGAATTAAAAAAAGTGGGAGAATAGACATGTATTTGTAGTTAAAGGGGAGATGGGGTTGAGAGGGTTGAAGGAAAGAAGAACTGAAAAGAGAGAGAGAGTGTTGTCTGTCAGAAAAACAGCTGATCATCAGGTGAAAGAAAGAGTGAGTAAAAGAGTGAGCAGAGGGATAAAATGGGACAAACTGAAGTAGAGAGCGACGGATGTGAAAAGTAATTGAGCAGACACGTGAAAACAGTGATGGAGAATGGGTGCTGAACAAGCAATGAAAGTGAAAAAAGAAGTTTTCGGGAGAAAGAAGGAGAGCATAAAAGGGGAGAGGAGTTTGGGGAGCAGCACCCCCCTAAAAAGTGAGAGAGAAGAATAAGGACCAAGGGAATGTGGAGGTTTAAAAAGCGGATTGGTTGGGCAGCCGTGAGTTTCTCCCACAGGGTTCACTCTGTCTCACTTCTTAACATCTGTCGGCAAATATGACTCAATAGTAAATTGATGCTCTGTTTGTGCGAGTGTGTTTGGTGTTGATGTAGGAACTCCGTGTGCATGTGCAAAACTAAGTGCAGTATCCTCTGGCCTCCATCAGTGTGTTAACAACTGAAAACTAATAGAGTGCTTGTTCCAAACTCAGCTCCTGGGAGTTCACTGAAACTGTTTAAACTGTAAAAATATATGTAAACACAGCGGATGAAGTTACTTTTCTAAATCAACTCCCCTGAACTTTGCCACTCAGCTGTACTCAGATGTAAAAGAGGCTCTCAGATCAAATATGTCTAATAATGTATCCAACCATCAAGTTTCCACACACACAGGTGAATACCGATGTCGATTCTGACTCAACAGGGCCACCACACAGCTCCCTTCAAGTTAATGCACTTATCTCGATCGCCCACTGGTGGCTGACTGCAGTATATGTCATAAATCCAGCCTTCTCCATGTTAGTGGATGTGAAATGGACAAGGTCAAAATAAAAGAAAATATTCATTTTCCTCAAAGATGGTTTCTGTCATAGAGACAGTTTGTATAGTACCACTGTAATTTATCCAATAAGAGTGGTTTTAATTTGATATTTGATGCTGTGAAATGGGATGAAATGTCATGATTGACAGCTGAGACTAACTCAAGATTGGTCAAGCGTGTATATCAGCGGGACCTCGCTGACGTGACTCCATCTCCAGATCATTACTGAGCAGACTCTGGATCCAAATGTGCAACATGGCAGCATTTGTATCCAGTATACTTCCACTTCATTCACAACAGGAGGGGGGTGAGACACATCGTCCAGATTTAAATACAGTCTGTGATTAACACAAATAAATGACTGGTGTATAACGGCAAGATGTTGCATTCAAACATGCTTTCAAAGGGGATTGTTAAATCATCTTAGCTTGTGCAGCTTGTTGGTAGTTTTCTCAGTTTCATGCTGGTAATAACAGCTGATCTGTATCAATATGTGGTGAAAATACTGAATATAAAACCTGAAGATTGACTTGATGTCCACAGTATTCACTTCATTCATTTTCCAACCTAGACATATCTGTTCCAGCAGGCTGAGGATATCTTGACCCATGATTACATTATTACATTATTCCTCATGAGGCTCGAAAGGCTTCAATGTACTCATACATAGTTTTTGTCATTATTTCAGCTTCTCAACTGTGAGGAGTTGCTGCATTTCTCTGTAAAGGTAATTCTCTGAGATACAGTGAAGGGTATTTTTCAGTTTTATCTAACATTGAGGGGAAAGAATAGAAAAATGTAATAATCAGGAAGTCTGGGTGGTAGTTATTAAGGCAGACAACATAATTGCACTGCTACACTCACACCAAACACACTCAGCAAAAGGTCCTTAGCAACGGCGCAGTTGTGTTCTGTTGCCGCTCCTGGTGCTGCGCCTGATAATTCTGCTGCAACTGCTGCATCACACAAGGCCCTGCTGCTGGTAAAGCATTTTATAAGCTCAGTAGCTCCAAAGATTCATCCACATGTACTGCTCCGAGGATGGGTATCCGTGGGAGGGAAAATACTGTTGTCACTTTCTGCAGAGCTGCAGGGAACTTGTTGAACCCTTTGGAGTTGTGTGATGAGGTCTGAGCCTCGAGGCCAGAAGTCAACTAAAATCTGACTGAATCAAAGTCATGCTGAAATCAAAGAGAAGGAGGTGACTTATAAGATAAGATAAGATGAGATAGAGATTTATTGATCCCACACTGGGGAAAATCCTGTGATGTAGCAACTGACAAAAACAAGGCCACTTGAGGGGCTCATTCACAGCTATAGTACAAAAATTTGAGCTATGAGGTCATTCATTGTGGATCCTGTTTCATTTCACAGTAACACTTGTGAAAAAAACTAAAACATGAAACATGTTTTCTCAAGAAAAAGACTCAAGGAATCAAATGTTCCAAGTGTTGTCAGCACCTGCTGAAACTTTAATAGCACAAGATACTGATAAGGGAAAAAAACTGTGTGATGCCAGTGGGCTTCTGCTACCAGGGCTAAGTGAGGGTGAGAACATGACAAACGTCAGACGTGACACTGCAGAAATATGAGTGCAGGAGCTTCTCTCACCCCAGGAGATTGGTCCCTGCTGAAGGAAAAAGATAAACACTGTGTATTTATGTTGTGTGTTTTATATATGTGTGTGTGTCTGAGAGAGAGAGAGAGAGAGAGGGAGGATGAGAGACAGCGAGAGAGGGAGTGGGGGGGTTGACAAATCCTCTAGTGCACTGTGAGAGCTATGTCTTTGTTACTCCGACAATGGTGCTCTGACACAAATGAAAAAGATTCTTTTTTCCCTCCTGCATCAAACACTTTTATCTTTTCTTCTCCAACTGTCAGCATTTCTCCCCACATTTCCATCACTTTCTCTGATTCTCCATTTGGGTGTCTCAGCAGTTCTGCCGCCGTCTTGCTCCTTCTGTCTCCTCTTGTCTTCATTAGCTTTCCCTTTCCTGTTTTCATTTCATCATTAACTTCTGGTATCTGAGCTGCAAAGGGTAAGGAAGGCAGAGCAAGAGGAGCGCTGAATACAAATACAGAGAGAATGGGGGATAGGGGACATGGATAGGAGCACTGAAGAAGAGAAAATAAGGGATGAGGCATTGTTAGGGTGATATCAGAGGGGGGAATAAATGAGTGAGAGGCAGTAAGAAAAGTTAACAGGCAGAAAAAAAAGCGTGAGAGAGAATGAAAGGAAAGAAGGAGAGAAATGGCAGGAGGATGATGTTAAGAGCTACTGTGGAGCCTGCAGCAGGATAAGTGTTCCCCTGGTGGAGAGAAGGTCAGATACACACTGACAGTCAGACCACTGCTTAACCCTGCACTCTGACCACACACACACTTCACTTGGGCACAAGCTTGCATGCACATATGCACGAAGACAGACACACACACAGACACTCACACACACACTGCTGATGTAAGACAGCCAGACTGAGAGCAGGATAGCTGTCTAAACATAAGCATCTGCTCAGCATCACACACAACGCTTGGAGCAAACACACACACACTAACACACTGAACATCTACAGAGTCCAAACAGCCCTTAGAGGGATCAAGGCTGATATTTGATAAACTTTCACCATCCCAGCTGGGGCTTAGCTAACACACACACACACACACACACACACACACACAGTGAAAGGAAATCTCACACAGTTTTTCATGAAGTGGCAGAGAAACTGAAACATGAAGTCATGGATATTTAAAGTAAAGTGCTACATCAGATGTTTATTATATTGTGACTGTATATATGGTACATGGCCTTTGATGTTTTTTTTTATTGTACACGCATATTTGCATGAATATCATTGTGTGTGTGTGTGTGTGTGTGTGTGAGAGAGAGAGCACGATGCAGAGCTAATTGATTGTCCTCATCAGCCCTGCTGTTCAGACTGCAGCAGCTATCAACAGGAGCCAACTGCTACTCTAACAAGCTCACACACACACACACACACACACACACACACACACACACACACACACACACACACACACACACACACACACACACACAATCAAATTAGCCCTTAATGTAAAATCAGACGAATAGACTCACTTAAACGTAGACACAAAGGCACACATGCACACAGAGGATCTATGAAATGCACACAGTGTGTCTGTGTCTAAGCTCATGTTCGTGACATTTGCCAGTGAGAATGACAGACGTCAGACATATCTGAGGAATTATTTGGAATTTCTTGATACGTGACGAGTTTAACAAAGGCCCAACTTTCAATCAAACCTGAGGCCGGAGTTGTACAGAAAAGAAATTCACTTTTCATTCTACAGGAGCAGTGATTAGAAGGAGCGTGCCTCATGATTCTCGTTCACAGATACAGGTACAGATACAGATTAAATAGAGCACGACTGATATGGATTTTTTGGGGGCCTATATTGATATTAGGTAGCAAAATATATATTTATATGTATTGCAATGATTCAGAAGATGTTGTTATCAAACCCTTGTGACCAGGACATTTAACTGAGGTTTGATATTTTACAGTTTAACTATTAACTTTATTATAAATTACAATAAAACAAAGGGGGTCAGGGGGGCTGCGGTGGTGTGATGATTAGCACTGTTGCATTACAGCAAATAGTTTCCTGGTTTGAATCCCTGTTTGGCCGGGGAGTTTTCTGTGTGGAGTTTGCATGTTCTCCCCTTATTTGCATGGATGTTCTCCAGACTTCTCCCATGCACAGTCAAAAGATATTAGGTTAGTTACTTGATTAGAGACTCTAACTGGGTGTGTACGGCTGTTGTCTGTCTCTGTATGTTGTCCGTGCGATACCCTGGCAAACTGTCCAGTGCCTATACCCCACCTCTCCCCCAATGTCAGCTGGGAATACTCCATTGGTATAGATCGAATATGGATTGGGGGGTATCGCTGATGAAGTGTTGGTGAATACACTGCATCAGTGTAGGAGGTTACTTCAGGACTGGCCCCTCTCATTCCTCATTCTTTGCTTCTCTCAGATCTGCCCCTCCCTCAAACCCTCCTCACAATCTGTTCTTACAACCTGGGTTTGCTCACTCACCCCCACCTGCTCTTCTCTCTTACTTCCCTCCTTCTCTAACTCATGGATTTTTTTCCCCTGTCTATCGCCTTGCTGTCTTTTGACTCCTCCTCCATACCTAGGTCTCTGAATCACTAGTGTTGTTCATCTGTATGACACAACACACATGTGAGACTGTGTGCATCCTTTAATTTAAGTGTGTGTGTGTGTGTGTGTGTGTGTGTGTATCTTTGACTGAGCATTTTTAAATGTTGCTGTGATCCTAAATATTATGTCTTTTTCTTTTGATGCAATTTTACTTTGTATATTGTATATGGTACATCTGGATGTGTAATCAGCATATATGTTAATAACATTTAGATAAAAATATGTTGCATCATACTTGTATTAATGTTGCCAAGGAACTCATACTTTTGCCACTGTGCACTCATTTATTTGTGTTTTAGCAAAAATTACACAACAAATATCTAGAAAACATGGATCTATATGAAAAAAAAGCTGATGTCAACTTGGTGTGGTTCCACAGAAAAATCATTATCTATATTTAGATATAAATAGTAGATAGTAGATACTCTACTGAGTGCCAGTCCAACATCGTTAATGTTGTACTATTCTGTTTATTTATGCTGTGAAGTAATATTGATAATATGTTTGATGTCATAATACCATCTAAACACAGGTAGGCTTTCTTCTACCTATGTGACTCTTTCCCTCTCTCCCATTCTTTCTGTGTTTGTTAACATCTATGCTTGTGTGCAAAGGTTTCTGTCCATCACTTGGGTTGTCTCAGTGTGTGCATGGGCCCTTGAATATCCATATTTTGGTGTCCAAGCACCCATGCACCGCCTGTGCGTGTGTGTGTGTTCAGCCACTGCATTTGTGTGTCAGGGCTGCCAGAGCCACTCAGGCACAATGTCTCCACTGACCTGTCCTCAGTGCTGACTCAGTGAATCTTGGTCCGCTCTGCATTATTCATCAAGCTTAGCCAAGGTGTTAAACAGGAGCACATCACAGCAGAGACGGGAGCATGCTAAGTAGACTGGCACAAGACAAGGAGAATGTGGAGTTGTTAGCTTAGTGTGATACACAGATTAGCTTGTAGAAACAAGACCAAAGCTGTGTCTCATTCCCAATCACACGCATTTCAAATAGGATATGAGGATGTGGTGTGTTGACACTGACAAAGATGATTAACATCTTAAATATGTTTGAGTGTTGAAGAAAATACCTCTGACAATGGTTCCTTATTTTGAATTAAGAAATGAAATGCTGTGGTCCAGCCTGAGCTATAGCAAAAATACATGTTTTGTGCTGTTGTTTTTTACTACTAGTAATATAACACAAATAAATATAACCTTTTCTGAAGTTTTAAGAAACATAACATCCCTGTGATAGATGTGAGTAATTACTGACTGTTATAAAGCAATATTCAGAAAGGTTTAAAGCAAAGATGGACAACTAGTCCCCACTTCCTCCTGAAATTAAACCATTACGAACGCTACCATCTTGCACAGTAGCGGCCTGAGGAAGGAGCTTCAATCAGGTCTTGCTGATACATGCTCTAGGCCTTTACTTCGGTCCAAGTCGCTTTGGCTTCACTTTTGGAGACCCATCATGTCGTCCATCTTTTCATACATTATACTATTTAAAGGTACAGTGTTCAGGATTTAGTGGCATCTAGTGGTGAGGATGCAGATTGCAAGCTACTAGAAACAGATGAAACAGGCAGACTCCATTAGAGAGGTATGTTGACCTAAAGCGCTTGTCCTAAGGTTACGAAAACGATTCTTATTTCAGGTGATTATAAACAAATGTAAACATAATTATGAATGGTCTATCCCATTTTTACCAATTCAAAAAACAATGACTAAAAACATCAACACTATCTGTTCAACTTTTTAACTACTAATTTTCCACCCTAGTTGGCAGGGCACAGCTTATCCCTCTTCTTTGTACCCATTAGCCAAATGGGTCCCCATCAACAGGTGTTGAGTCATAGATGCCTCAGGGGCACTCTCAAAGCTAATTGGATGCTAATGTAATCAAAGGCCCAAAAGGACCATTGAGACTTGCTGGTGAAGATCGAAAGACCTCCATTCCAAAGAAAAAAAATATCTAAATGCCGTATGATTCAGAGCTTTTTCTGGGTCTCTCTCTTTTTCCCTTTGAAATAGACGGCACAGCTCGATAATTGTGGATTTTCACAAACGGGCAAAGTGACACACTAACACAAACATGCATATAACGTCACAGATCCACACAAATAGGTCTAACCCCAGCATGCTCTTTGAAGCAGCCCATACACAGCTAAACATGTTGAGGTCTCCTCTGTTGCCACTCTTTCCTTATCTATTGTCTTTACATTTATTTTCACTCACTGTTTCCTCCTCTCACCTCTGTCCTTCTCTACCTCACTCACTCAGTCACTACCTCTTCAATCTTTCTCCCTTGTCCATCCCAGCGTCCTTGATCTCTGCTCTGTCTCATTCCCAATTCTCAACCTCTCTTCACCTCCATTTTGTCCTTCATGCACTTTTTTGTTTGTCTGTCTGACTTTCTTCCTGATCCCCCTCTAACTTTCTCTTTCTGTGAGGATGTCCACCCTGACTTCTGTGTCTTGTTTTTCTGTGTGAAGAGACAGAATGAGCTCAGTAAACAGTAGTTTGGACATGTCTGTGAATGTTTGTCTAACCTCCTCTGTCCGTGTCACAGCACATGCCTTCGTGTTGGCTTCAAAGGGACACACGCATTTGCCTTCACTACTTCAAAATTTTCCACATCTTTAAACTCATATGTGCTCATAGAGCAAACACATATGTCCTTTCTCAACCTCTTACACACTGAAATTGTCCACCCACACACATCAAGAGTGTAATCCCCCCATGAGTGCAGAATGGAGAGAGCCACAAACCCTGTAATGTTTTTGGGTTCGTACTAAAACTGTCCCCAGTTACAGGTTATGTGAACAAGTAGGAAGTCATGGTGAACCTTTATCAGACCATACCATGCGCCATGGCAACAGCTGTAGCCTCAGACATTTTTTGGAGTTGTCCATCTGTCCACCCTTTTCTAATGAACATTATAACTTAGGAACTCCTTCAAAGAATTTCATCAAATCTGGCACAAACATTCACTTTGACTTACGGATGAATTGAATGAAGAATTGGGTTGTCTGGTGGAACTGTCAGGTAGTTCTAGTTGTCACTGTCCAGAAAATGAGGAGTGAAGGAAAGAGATGACAAGATGGATGTGCTGAGAATTTACAAGACAGAATAGAGCAATATGCAATATGTAAAGAGAGTGTGTGGATGTTGAATGAACACTTTTCTCTTGCTTGTGAGTCTTTTGTATGTGGGATGTTAAATGTGTGAAGCTGTTTTTGGAGGATTTTAGTCAGTGTGAGTCATCAGTATCTACATGGTCCCGTCACTGAAGTGACTGCGACACCAATAGTTCCCAGAGGCCTTGAAATTGAAAGTTCTATATGATGTTGTTACTAGGCAACTGAGAGGTTTCTAAGCGGATGTTTCAAATTCAATTATTACATAGGTTCATCTATTACACAGTTGCAGTCGATGATAGAAAGAGGATAGATGTAAGATATAGATAAATATATTTATATATAAGACAAGCTGCTAAACATGTGATACAGAGTTGTCGTAACCCTGTGTTGTGGACAAGGTTTTTTAAAAGAGCATACATAGCATGTAGCATTAGCAATTGTAATTTTCAACACTCAATAGCGCTGTGCATGTTTTATGGTGATGGCAATCTACCAGACTAATATATCTTCTAATAACGTGTACTTAGGTAAAGTCAACACAACTATTTTGTACAATTTAAATCACAGAATGGAGAAAAAATGTGATTCTGGTTTTTCTCCCATGTTGCACGGCAAAACCGCTCATGTGCATAAGTGCCTCCTCTTCTGGCCCCACCCACACAGTTCTGATCTGCCCAGAGACATTATTTTCAGATGTTAGGAAAATAAAATGTCTATGTTCTGAGAAAGCTTTACAAATTTAATAACCCCTTGTATTTAAAAATCCTAAGAGGAAGTGTACCGACCTTGTTTGCAGTTGGGGGTGTCCTGTCATCTCTTTTATGGTGGAGGGGAAAATACTTTTTGGGCTGCAGGGGATTATTTAAGCAGTAATCTTTTGAGTGGCCACTGGGATAAATGCCACATCCAGCTCTTATGATACATCCAAGCATCTGCTTCTCAGCTGGTTATCTGCCTTTGTTTCTTCTATTATTGAAATGTGGGTAAAGTGATATTATGAAATTTATAATATGAAAATATAATCTTACTAAAGGGCTACTATAACAGGGGAATATAAACACAACTAAAAATAAGATGCATTTCCCTTTTCTAATAAACAGAGTTTAATCAAATAATGAAAAATATCAAAACAAATGCCAAAGATAAAATCTATATATATATCTATATATATAGATAGATTCAAGCTAAAATGACTTCATTTTAGTTTAAGTTTGATCTACTGAGTATTTTTCTTGTTGTTTTATGCATTTAGAACATTTTCAAAAAATTATAGAAATTTAAATTGGACATTCATATTGATGTTTTCCCATGACACTTTGACCGCAGCACTTTGGCCATCATGCTAATGCAGCAGCTAGGTTGTGTCCAACTGAAGGGACATAATGCATGTAGTATGTCCTTTCCTATAATTATATATACAGTTATGGGCCTGCTGTTCTCTATAATTCATGAATATGTTCAACCCAGCTGCCTCGGCACATATGCAACTCTCAGATGAATGCCTATGTGGCCTGTGTAATGCACTGGACACTCCCCCGCGCCCTTTCTTTAAAACATGCACTTTCCTTCTTGATCATCATTTTGTTAGTTAGACTGGAGAATTTCTGAAAGGTCCCTCCTGTCTCTCAGTCCTTTCTATATTCGGCCTTCATCTCCATGCCAACGCTTCGCTCCAGCATCCCAATTCCCCACACTTTGACACAGAAACTGCAAAATAACATGCAGTCTCTGTGCGTATATAAAAGAAAATGATAGAACTCAATTGGTTTTAGTAGCAAAGGTGGGCCTGCAACAAAATGTGACAGAAAAAGTAAAATTTAATCAGAGAGAGGGAGAGAGACAATTGTGAATTACTGTGTTTTTTATCATTGGTTTGCATTTGTTTCTTATAATTTAAGATCTAAATATATAACAGGTGTTAATTAATGTGAACGGAAAAGTATAAACTAGAGCTTTCTGTGATGATCAGAAAAAGAGGGAATCAGAGGTAGAGAAGATGGTGCAGGATGGAGTGAAGACGAAGGGAGGAGAGATGCGGGGTGAGAGCCGATGCTGACCAAAGCTGACACCCCTCGGCATGCAGTGTTCATCCCCAGGGTGTGTGCGTGTGTGTGTGTGTGTGTGTCTATTTCATGCATCTATGGTTGTTTGAGCGTGACTGGGGAACGAGGGAGCATATTTAAAGATGATTTGTCATGAGAGAGTGGCAAAACAGTGGAGCCAGCACAGGCTTTGATACGCAGCACAGCGACACACGCGCACACGCGTGCAGACAGCACATAGACATGCACACAGACCTTGAGCTAACATTTAGCCAGATGGAAAAGGCTTTGGTTATTTCTCATGGGTGGAAATACTCTAAGGGTGTTAGTACAGCTTCCCGCATCAACAACCAACACACAGCCACACACACATATACAGATGCACACAAACACAGATCCATATATACAGTAGAGGCTTACAGATGTGCACACATAAACCCACTGTGAGACATAAGCAACGCACAAACACAAACATGCTCTCGCAGTCTTTCGCAGCTAATGGGCAGCTTTTAACGATGTGTTGTCAAAGACAGATGAATAAACAAGTCAGCAGATAACTGGGAATGACAGCAAATCGGTCTGTAATAATAATAATTATAGTCAAAGTAATACTGATGATGATTATAATGGCAGAGGAAAATGGTTTTACAACCTGCTGTCTGTTTTTTAGGTCAAATATGTGTGTAGATTATTGGTAGAGCTACTGCCACATTCATTCAAAGCCTATTTATATTTATAAAACTGCCATTTAAAGTCAACCCACATTCACCAGATTACCGTAGTTTAGCCATTAACTGTCTCGCAGTATATGAATCTGATGCAAGCTATCCACGGCTGCATACAAATGACAATGTATCATGAACAGTTTTACTAAGTGGGCTTTTCCTTGACACGTCAGATGTTTTCAGACATCAGTCTATGCAATCAGAATCTTAACTGGTTTCTTTACTCTCTCTTCCTGCTATTGAATCTTCCTGCTACATATTAAAAGAATGATCCTGGAAAGTTGGAGAGTTAGATGAATACCACATTGTGTTTGTATAGAAAATATGAAGCTATAGCAAGCAGCGGGTTAGCTTAGCAATTGTTGTTCGGGCCTGGGTAAAGCATGCAGGAGGCAAGACGTATAATTTTCACTGTGGAAATCGCATGTTTTAGCTGTTGATTGTTATTGTGAAAAGTTCTTGAATTTCGTTGTCTCCCCAAGTTGACATCTTTATCTGCGTCTTCTATGAGTATGGCATATCTTTTCTGTCCTTGCCTACTGAATTTTCCGGACACTTATTCACACATGGGCTCATTTAGACATTTTACTTGCTTGTAGGATAAGTCACAGAAAATGTGTGGAGCAAATGACCCGGACATTTGCGTTCTCACATACAGTCATTTAACTGGAAACAAATGAACATCCCAAAATGTTGAATCCCTTTGTTTAAAGCACCTACCTACTTCTACATAGAAACTGAGAATGCCACCAAGAACAAGAACAGCAGCATCACTTTCCTCTGGGGAGTTTTTCTCAGCTGAGAGTGAATGTGTTATGTGTGGCCTGTTAGCTGGTGTAGGGGCATATGAGAATTCATTTTGAAAAGATGAAAGTCATACAGGGGATGTCAGACAGGGGTTGTCAGATGGGGAAATGGGATTGCCTTGTCATCGGTAATGTCCTGTGGGAGTGTGTCTCTGAGGGAGAATGTATCATATGCAAACTGTCACTCAAGAAAAACAGGGTTGGGTTTGAACAGAAAGTGACTTGGAATAAAAAGTGTTGATTTAGGCAAGTGCTTGCACACATGTGACATCACCAAAATCAATTTAATCAAGAGAAAATTATAAAGTTTAATATCTCGCCCTCATCGTCACTTGTTTCTTTTGCTGCAACTTCAGTACTTTCTAAACTCATGCGTTTCGTGTCTCTGATGCAAACCGGTTGCTGGGTGATTTAAGTGTGATTGGCACTCGGATCAGAAATAGATCTCAGAGCCATGGAGAACATCACACCCTGGCACTGAAGGTGGGAGAGCCAAGTTTAATTAGTGAGAATTTACCCACATACATCCTGGCAGACACGCATCCATGCAAATACACACTCAAAACGGAACCCAGCACATTGGCAAACACACTTTGATAGACTGTCTAACACACACACATGTCGCACATAACCGAGACGAGCAGCTTCTTTGTGACAGTTATTTAAGTGTCGCATCATTAGTCTCAAAGCCTAATTGCCAGTGTCAGACATTGCAACATTACGTGTACCATTGTGTATTAAGTGTGTGTGTATTTAAAACTCTAGGTGTGAGTCAGAGTGTGGTATTATCAGCACTACTGACATCATCCTATTACCTGAGGTTGCACGTTAGTTCTCTGCCAAGTTTGGAAGATGTTAGTGTTGTCTGACTGTATAATAATAAATGAACACTAATAATTTTGTAAATGTGATGAAGACCTGAAATCTTGTGCTGCTGCAGATGGTAAAAAAAATAATGTTAAATGAATGCAACCAAACCAAAACCAAAACTCACATAGATATAGATTTAGTTGCAGCAGTGTATTGAAACATCTTAAAAACACACAATTTAGCCACAAACAATTTAACAATTTATGACAACCAATTGATTTATGACAACCAATCAACAATTCATAATTTCCCAAAGTAAAGGATACAAATGAGATCAATCCTTACACACAATTCATTGTATTTTTTGCGTAAAAAATATTTTGTGTGAAAAAGTAAAAAGAGACTGGGCCAGTGAAAGAGACAAATTAAACTTTATTTGGTTACATATTTGGAGACAATTTAATGGAAATAATTTGCCCACTAATAAGAACACTAATAGCAGCCGAGCTGCTGTGAAATGATTTGGACAGTGGCTCTCACAAACTCCAGCATTTTGAGTTTGACTTTGAGAATTTCATGTTGAAGGACTATTAGACTGCAAAGTTGAAGTAACTTACATTAACATTAGATAAACACATGTTTTCTTTTCTCATTTAGTCTCCAAGGCAGCTTTGAGTATGAGTAGCTTTTTGAATGAAGTATGACTGACACTGCCAATCAGGTACTTCACACTATTTAGGTTTTTTAAAAACTGGTTAATTTGTCTGTTTGTTACAGATAATATTCAGCGTTAGTCTTAAAAACAGTATGACATATATAACAAGTCTTCATTAAAGAGCCATTCAAGCTAAAAAGCAGCATAGTTACTGTTTCTTTCCAACTCTTGAGTGCTGCAGTCTAGAGCTGGATAAACAAAAATGTGTCTAAGCATTTATGGACTGCACTGCATATCCCACTGTGCCCACAACGTATGTGTTGGGTTTATGAGGATCCTGCTTTGCCCTGATTCCATTTCAACCCTTTACCTGAAGCCGTAGCCTTACATGCATTTGCAAATCAAGCTGATGAAATGTAGCTGCCAATTTCCAGAGCTGTCAATTCTCTGGACTGGATCTTTAACAGAGAGCCCATTTTCTAATCATTGACCCATTTGCATGAATTTGCAATGGAGTCACTGACATCACTGCATGATTTATAGGAAGGTCAATGGTGTGAGTGAGCAGCAGTATCCAAAAGAGCCGGGTGGTACTTCAGCATATTTGCATATTTTCTCATTTCCAAGTCCTGCTTCCTCGTAATGCTTTCTGTCTCTCACACACTCTTTTCTCGGAAACACTTGCTCGTGTTCTTGGATGTGCACATTAATGCTAATTCATGTGACAACATATGCACGTTCCACTATACTCAAATGTGCATACACACAAACACACACAGATAAACTAACCAAAAGGAGCAGAATGGACAGATATTGATGTGCACCATGTAAACCATTTCTTCAGAAAAGGTGTTGCCACTAAAACTAATTTTTAGTGTTTTCATTTTGTGTCTTTTTACTGCATAAATGAAAATTAACTTGAGCTTATATCATAACATTCACCATACTGATCATCATGTTCCCTCACTGGAAAATGACGGGCTAACATACTGTAGGTTTGGCCAATCAACAACCAGATCTACAGCTTTTTGAAAAGATTTAGCAATAACAATTTTGCCAGAGCAGACAAATGAAAGATGTTGGGTTTGGTCTCTTTTCCAGCTGGATAGATGAGCTGGTCCCTCATTTGGTAAAATCACTGGATAATTCATTCTGCTAATATCTCCGTCTGCTGATTAACTCATTTCATGCAACAAATGTAACAACAGCACAAACAAACAGAATCTGGCTGTTGCAGTAGGCAGACCGACCCCAGCAACCAGCGACCCAGCTCCATTATTTAGTTATTTTAATGATCTCCACATTGATTTGAGACTCCTTCAGTTGGGAGCTTGTGAGCTGCACCTAAGCCTTAAAGTGGAATGATTATGATATTTCCTTTATCAACACTGTCAACAAGATCCTGTGCTCCTTTGCAATTACTCACACATAGAATTAATCTTTACAAAAACCTGCTGTTTTTCTTTATGGACACGCAGAGTTAAGCATCAATCTTCACTCCTGTGTCTGCTCATGTTTGTCGCTCTTCAAACATAAACTAACAATCAGATGTATTTAGTAAGTTGGTGTTGAAATTACGATCCACTTTAACCCAAAGTCCTAGCTGTGTGTGACTCGTGTTGTGTGTGGCAGGGGAACTGCTTGAGAACAAAATGTTGGACTGGAGTCAAACAAACACAAAGTCATAGACAGGTCCTAATAAGTTCATTAGTGTTGGTTTTAAGGCCAGCGGGGAAGTGGGGAAGGAGAACACTACAGCAAGATACTCCAGCACAGTACAAGGTAACTGGGCCCAGTGTAGGTTTGCACTAATTCTGAATCAGAAGTGGTATTTTTGTATAAACCCTGCAACAGAGACAAGAAACACTAAACTGATGAATATTAGGAAATAAGTCGGGGAAAGGCAGTTCAGAGGTCAGGGTCAGCTGAAGAGCATCAGTTCAGTAAAAAGCTGGATATATTTTATTATCTTAATCACACTTGAGCAGGTTGAATGCTGAAACGATGAGTCAGAATCCAGGTTGTTGGTCAAAAACCATCAGTAAATCTCTAGGCTTCCTGCTCTTTACTTATGATAGAGTTTTCTACCACAACTACAGTAAACTTGTAAATATCCCACACATTTCCCAAACACAATGATATTGCGTGACCTTTCAGTGGGTAGAAGCTGATTAGCTCACTCAGTAAATTCTACAGAAACAGGCTGCATTATTGTGGAGAAGCCCAACAGAGTTCAAAGAGAACACAACCAAATTAATTAAAAATATGAAGAAATGATGATATACACGCGCGCACGCACGCTCGCTCGCACGCACTCTCTCAGAGCACTGTTCCCCAGGCACCTCAGTGGGTGAGAGTTCCTGACACATAAGCACTTTTATGACTGAATGGACCTACACAGTCAGGCTTCTGATCAGCAGAGTGGAAGAATCCCATTACAAACTGCGCCCCGTTACACACACAAACACCCACCCACACACACTCACAGATGCACACGCACATTTATTCACACAAGCATAAATGGTCATATCCGAAAGTACACACTCATGCACGCACACTCTGAGCTACAGTGTTAATTGCTGAGGCCAAAATTAGCAGGAGGTGAGGCTGCCAAAGAGCGCTGAATGACCGATGAGACAGAATTACTGACTGAGGCAGAGAGGAGGAATCTGAAGAGAGGGAGAGATGGGATGAGATAGCAGGAGGAATTAAGGGAAGTTTGCAGTGAAGGAGTGGAGGAGAAGGCCAAAGCTTCATCATCATCTCCCTTGGGTGCAGGCTGTGTTACCTTGATTATGCATTCAGCTCTCTCGCAAAAAAACACTAACCCGTCAGAAAATATTGCCCAGTCAGCCTACTTCAGCACACAGCCTGACCTTACAGTGTGTGTGTGTGTGTGTGTGTGTGTGTGTGTGTGTGTGTGTGTGTGTGTGTCTTTCTATGGTTTTTTATGGTCTTTGGTCATTTTTAGGCAGTCCTCACAGCCTCTTTGATGGTTAAGACTCTTCAGGTACGGGTTAGAGTTGGGTTAGGGGTTAAGGTTAGGGTTAAGCTGTGGCTAGGCTTGACAGATTGGTCATTGCGAGCGCCAACTGACCACCTCTTCCTTTCAAACTGGCCCTTGAGGCGTGAGACTCGATACAGTCTTCTGCAGTTGCACTGCTGGGAAAAATACAAAACTGCTGGAAAAGGGCAAAGAAGAGGAAACACAATCAAAAAAGGCTCTGGCTTGTTTCCTCCAAACACTTTGGGCTGGTACAAACTTCTTTGCTGTATCAAACAGATCAAAGAGTGTGTTTTCCATTGTTTCCTGCAAAATGCATCCTCTTTACCTACAGCCTGTAATTTCCCTCAGGAGCCATCTGAGAATCTCTAGGCTACCTCATCCTGACATGAGCAAGGGAGCATAGAAATAAGTGTAGATGGCATGTAACGTGTGCAAGGAGAAGAACAGTGAGTGTAGACTGAGGGGTTAGGGAAGTATGTGTTTGTGCATGTGTGTAAGAAAACGTTCTTCAATGATTTGTTGTGCAATATTAAAATTGGATTTATGAGTGAGTTAATTAGTTGATTATTGGTACTGATTAGCTATTACTTTGGAAATTACCAATACAGTTTAGAAAACCAGTCAGTATAGCCATAAAAGTAAAAACCCAAACCCATGATAGCCAAAAGACGTCAACAACAGGTTGTAACCCAGACTGACAGTGGTCATGTCACTTAAAGGGCAACTATTGTTCTGAATAGCTGCTATAAAACTAGGTGTGACTCTTGGTCACCAGAGAGTGATTCTAAAATGTTTCTGATGTTCAGTCAAAATTTCCTCTTGACCTACCTATTAGTAGATGGCCTCCTTTTCCCTTTGTGCTGCCCTCGTTCATGACCTTCAGAGAACGAATCGGAATATTTTCGTTGACCACTTGACCTTTTCGCTGTACCACTGTAAGGCCAAATATTCCGCTTGTACAGGAATATCACAATCTAATGGATATATTAAAAAGGGCAGAAACATGAACATATCCACAGATTTTGAAGAGATCCACAACAAAGCTGTCTTTAAATCTGGATATCCCTTTTTATAGAGTCATTACAGTTGACCCATATGAATATGACTCTTCTCAGTTACCCTGTACTTCCAGTGTTTTCTTCTCACAATTGCAAACAGTGCACACCACAAAAGTAATGACTCTGGGGAAATACCAATAAATCAGCAAGACTGATGCATTGGCCGATATAATTTTACTTCTGATTAATCTGTATCGATGCACACAGCAGATAATGACAAATAAGAGCAGTATAGAAACATCACATTGGGTTTGAGGTCATTTAAAGATAGTGTTCCAATTATTCAGTTTGCCCAATAGAAAGCACCAACATGTATTTAAATGTACAATTTGAAATGTTCCACTTAATTTGTATCATGGTCACAAAAAACAAAATAACAAATCTAAAGGATATATAAAAGAATGTTTGTTTAAGTTATGTATTGATATAAAAATGTCTTTGGGGTTTTTTCATCCAAAAATATCTGTCCCAAAGTACCTGCCTCAAAATCCATTATCAGTCAGGTTAAGACAAAAATAATCAGACATTTTATAAAATAACCTTATTCACTGTGTTGCCAAGAGATAGATGAGAAGATTCGTGCCACTGTTTATCTATTACATTTTAAGCTGCAGCCAGCAGGCACTAAGCTTTGCATAAAAACTGGAAACAGTGGTAAACAGAATCTCTGGCTCTGTAAAAAAAAAAAAAAAAAAAATCCTGCTACCAGCACTAGCACTCACTAATTACCATGCCATATTTGGTTTTTGTGAATCCACAGAAACATAGCAGTGTAAAAGCTTAAAACTAAGACTGAAATTGAACTTTGTTACCTTTGCTCGTATATAGCATAGCTACTTGGCAGCTGGCCATTGAAGAGACAGATATGACAGTGGTTTCATCTTCATCTTTAATTATTTGTGAGAACTTTTCAAAAGCTAAAGGCTTTTTAATTGTTGTATCTGAGGTCAGTCTTTGCTGACGTCATTAGACAGAAATGCCACATTTACATTTGTATTGTTTTTGTGCCAAAATGCATTAAAGTCAATGGGCTCTATTTTAACAACCTAAGCACATGGTCTAAAGCAGATGCTGCAACTGTATTTAAAGCTTTTTATAGTTTAATAGTGAACGTGCACATGGTTTGAAAGGGTTATAGTTTGTCTCTAAATTAATTATGTGTGTGTTTAGGGCTTAACATGCGATTGACTGCCAAATCCCATTCCTCGCCTCGGTGGATAATGTCTGATCTGTCAGGCTTCATAGATGAGCTGACAGTCTCTGTGTGTAAAAATCAGGGTGTAAAGATCTTGTACCTTAAGACCTGTTTTTTGTTGATCAAAGGCACAATTGCTTTTCAATGGGCCAACAACGCCCCTGACCACACCTCAGTTTAAAACCAACCCGACCATGGGCACTCAGATTGGGGCACTTGCATCGTGCTCGCCATTGCTTTGACTATATGTAAGATAGGGCCCACGGTGTTGTTGCGTGTAGATTTACATTTTGTGTGCATGTGTGTGTGAACAAGCTGCTTTGCTTGTTTTATTTATAACTGGACTAACTAACTGATTAGTTGTAACCACTAACAGACAGCAATCGCCTCACCACAGACTTGTACCGCAAAGAGGAAAACATCACAGTAACACCAGTGGGTGGAGCCATCCACAGCCCACGCTACCCTAATGCTTATCCCCGCAACCTGCTGTTGTCATGGAAACTGCTGTCACCGCCAGGGAGCCGCATTCACCTGGAGTTTGACGGACACTTCGGCCTGGAGGAGGCTGAGAACGGAGTCTGCAGGTAAAACATGAGATGCAGAGACACAGATAAGCAGGCAGAAAGAAAACAGAGTGGTGGAGTTCAGAAGACAGAATCATAACAGGAGACATAAAACAAAAAAAGCCAAAAGGAAGAGCTGAAGAATAGGAGGAAGCAGATGAAGTCAGATGAAAGTAACAGTGAGTGAGAGAATACATGATGGAGTGTTCGATTTGGAGTGACAAAGAGGAGATGAAAAGTTTAGTGAGTAAACTCTCCAGTTGAGCATTACAATATATGAAAACAATTTGAAAATGAATTCAAAGTATGTGTGAGAAAATAATCTGCAAAGGTGCAGGGGGGTGGATTCACTGTAAGAGATGGATAGTTGAAGTTTGCTTTCTTGGCAAAGAAGTAGAAGAAGTTTGTCCTTGAAGGTGGGGTGGAGGGTGGGAGGGGTGAGAAAATAGACTTTTTAATCCCCATATGCAACTCTGCTGTCTTTGTAAGCACTTTTCTGAAAAGACAAGGGGGAGCAGCGTGGGGGAAGGAGGGGGAGGAGAGAGTAGAAAGGAGCTGTGCCATCTTCTATGGCAAATGAACTAAGTTGTTTGTATTTCCTTGTGTGTCTTTAATAGTTGTACTAACTGAGCAGACCGTTGATTGCTAGTTACTCATGCTTTTGCATAATAAATTGTACAAAAACTCTAAAGCCATTTTCAGAAATGAACAGAAAATGTCTGGGAAAGGAGATTATCCGGGTAAGACACTTTTACAACACCAAGAAAATGTCCTGAACATTCAGGTGAGAGGTGATGTCATAGGACTTATCATATAATTTCTGCTGTGGAAATCCATTGATGACACATCTTTGTCATTGTAAGATATTTGTATTCTTCCAGTTTCGTCATCAACCCTTTTTCCTGCTTAATTCTCGGACTCACTCAGACATTTTCCAAGAGGCTGGCAAGAAAAGTTGGGAAAATGTCTTTGCGTTCCCATACACAGCCCCTCTGGAAAATTTTAGGACAATGTCTGGACTTCAGTCTGACTTCATGTCTGAAGGCCAAATCACTTTTTTTATGATTTTTTTACTTTTACTCTACTTTCATTACTTCTTCTTTTCATATCTTAGTATTTATATTGTCTTTTTTCCACTCCAGGTATGACTTTGTTGAAGTGGAGGACCAATCAGAGACAAGCACTGTAATTTGGGGTCGCTGGTGTGGGCAGAAAGCTCCACCTCGCCTCAACTCCAAAAGCAACATGCTCAGAGTCACCTTCAAGTCTGATGATTACTTTGTTGCAAAGCCGGGATTCAAAGTCTACTACTCCCTGCTGGTGAGAGACCAACACACACACACACACACACACGCACACACACACAGGCACACACACACATGCACACGCACGCACACACACACACACACACACAGGCACAAACACACACACACACACACACATGCGCACGCACGCACCAGCACACAAACACACACACAGCTGACGATGAATCACAAGCTTCTATGTGGGACACGGCTTAAAGTTTTTTTGTCACATCGGGTTCAGCCTGAGTACCACTGCATTGCTCCAGGTGAAATGCTTCTTTCACTCTATTACCCTCACTTGACAATAAAAGAGAGAAATGGTATGATGAGGAGATAAACAGAGAGGAAGGGAGCGAGGGAGGATCTAGAAACATGGTCGGTAAAATGCCAACATGTATTAGCCAACTGTTCTTTTCTCACATGTCCATTCGACAGTAGAGGAGAGATGGAAGGATGGGGGGAGGGGTGGCTGGGGAGGATGAGAAAGTGTTGAAATGAAGGGATAAGGAGATAAGCCTTTTCATTCTGTCAGGAAGAGGAAAGAATGAAATAGGGGGAGTCTGATTTGAAGATGTTCTCCCTCCCTATAATCGAGGGGAAAGGGGGAGAGGGACAGCAGCAGAGAGAGAGAAAGAGGCATTTAAAGATGTTCCTTGACTTCCTCTTTTATGAGTAGAGGAGAGAAGGAGGAGAAGAGACACAGCATCGCTGACGAGCTTGAACCAGTGGCATCGCTTATCATCTGATAAAAATCCCTGGTATGAGCAAAGATGGAATAAATGGCAAGGCAAAGAGAGAAAGCAAGACAGACATACTGTTTTTTATACAGTCACTAAGATTGTATGACATTTTAAAGATAAAGCTGTCGTTGTTCTATATGTTTCTTGTCAGCAAATCCTATGAAGACCAAAACAACCAGTAATTTGTTTTCTCTTCTAACTTTCTTTTGGATTTGACAGAAAAAAAAACAATGGGGAGCAGATGTATAGTAATGTCATCTTTGGAATCAGTGACTTAGGATTGGCTTGTCTGGGCCACTGAGAAACATGGAGAGCACAAGCTACTAAGAGGACAAATCACAGTCTAGTCTCCACAGCCTGTAGTTAGATTACTTAGGAGGTGCAAGTCTGGCTACAGCACTGGCTACTGTTTAGCACACAGCTATATGCCAAACCTGTATACAAACAGCATCATTTCAATGCAAAAGTATACATTGGCCCTCACCTTGCTAGTTTTCTTTTTAGCAGTCAGCCTCTCAGAGACGACTCAGCTGCCAGCGGCCTTTTGATTTGACATGGAAACCAGATCAAATTCTTACTGGTTTGTGAGTCATCTTATTTTGGGGGAGTTAGAGGAAAGGTGTTAGTTTGTGACATCAGTTTTCACAGCTTTAATTTGACACCTTTTATTAAAAAGTTTATTATTAAAAAACACATTTGGGATCCATTTTTATGCTTTGATACCTATAATTACCTCAACTAAAGACACAAGAGGTTCACAATGTTCCATCCAACCTGATGAGAACAATTTAAAGTACCTCAGGATTAGGGCTCTGCAATTAATTTATCAAAACAGACATCTATAACCTCTAACCGATCTAATTTTGCACATGTTGGTTAATAATTTCCCCAATGCGTGCACTCACGAAATGTTCGGTTTTCGATTTAGTTCTGTGCCTTATCACCCTGCTGCAAGTTATTAGGACACGTAGACTACAGGACTTGAAGTTTACTTTGTGTTTGACATGTATTTAAACACATTGAAAAATATTCCAACTTTTTTCGCGTCCACAGTTTACACACAACACTAAATAAATGCAATGGTCAGTTTGTGTGAAGCGTGAAAGGGATAAGGACACACACACACACACACACACACACACACACACACACACACACAACCACACACACACACACACACAGTTCGAGCAGAGTCGCTTGTTGACCGACACTGAGTAATGCACCCAGTGATGTATTCCATGAAATATGAAATAATCGTTCATTAATTGTAATCAAGGGAAAAATATCGCCCAGCCTTACTCAGGATTTGATACTTGACTAAATGTACCTACTTTTACCACTGCAAAAACCACAAACAACTGTCTTATCTCTCTTCCTCAGACTCTCATTCTGCTTTTTTCTGTCTTTGCACCCTCCTCACCCTTTGTATTATTTCTTTTGGTCAAATAATCCTTTCTCTGTTCATTTGAAGCAGAATCCATTGCTTGAGGGTTATCCCATTTCATCAGTTTTACCCATTTTTCAAACAGCTCCTGCATTTCTTTTTCCATCTTATTCACACAAACACACACACAGAGAGCTTCCCTTCAGCTAGGCCAGAGCTGTGTGTGCGGCTTAATTTAGCAGGTCTAATTTGTTCTCTGCAGACCTGCTGAACAGATAAGAGGGAGGAGGAGAGGAAGCAGAGAGAGGAGAAATGGAAGAGAGAGACAGTGAGCCAGAATGAGGAGAAACAGCATTGGAAGGAGAGAACAGGTGTCTGAGATGGTATCAGCATGTCAGCTAATGACTAAAACAGCCTGGACTCAGAGAGGCAGAGAGAACGACGCATTTGTGAGGCAGGGAGATATGGAGTGGACAAGATGAAAGAAAAACCATGAGGTAAAGTAAACAGCGTTAGTGCTTGACAGAGAAAAGGTAGTGTGGAGTCAGATGGAAGCATATAGGGAACAGATGGTGAATAAATTAATTCAAATCTCATTATCACTATCATCACTATCTACAAATCAATCTGAATCTATCTGTCTGATTAGACCTCATCACAGGGTCTCTGGGTTCCTGGAAACCAAGCACATCTCTACGACAAGTCTAGCCAGGTCCAAAGTGTACTCTGTCTGGACTGTTCCACTCGGTTGCCACATATCTTCGGTGTATATGTCTAATACCTGATCAGTGCAGACTCAGTCACACTGATCACCAGAGGAAATCATGCTCTTAGACGTGAAAACAGAACATGTGCTGTGAAAATGACATAGTGCAGCTCGTAACAACCTTTTATTGCTGCTTGTTAGTTAGAGGAGCTTCATGCTGCTGCAGTGTTGTGCATCTTGATCATAGACTGTATATATAATGGAAGACACGTCTCCTCCATTGCTTCGCTTTGTATAAACATGAAGCCAAACTATTCTGGATACAGGAATGCCCTGTTGTGCTTTTGACGTCATTTGGAGACAGAGTCTGCGCTGTAGTCATCATGGGAGGGAGTGCCAGTATCAGGTCTGAGCTGTCAATCATGATGTTTCACCCCATTTTCACGCTTGAACATGCATCAGTAGGATGAGAACTACTTAAAACAACCATCTTTGACATTCACACTTTAGTTTGGATGGTTTCACATTAACTTACATGAAGGAGGCGAGGTTAGGACCTATGTGGCAGCCAGCCACCAGGTGGCAAACAAGACAAGAAATCCAATTGTTTAAATCACCACTCAAAGTGGTTTGCGATGAATTCAAATCAGATTTTGTAAAACTGCAAACGTATCAATCGCTCTAAACCACAATCATAGTGTTAATTAAGGTGTAAGGTCAATAAGTATTCTGTGAAATCTCTTACACCAAAGAGATTTTTGTCTGTATTTCATTGGACTTCATGAAATAAGTGGCTTTAAAGATGTCAGCACTTAAGGTACTACAACAAGGTGGTTTAACTTTTATCTGAACTGTGAAGCCAAACAAAACATGAGTTGGTCACCTTTTTGGCAGAAAGGATTTTGTTGTTTGACATCATCTGAGTAACAGTGATGTGTCTTGGGTGGGGAAGCCTGGGCAGTCGGTGGGAAGTGCAGCTAAGCCAGATGCAGAAGTTCATTGATCCAGTAATATGATCCAAGTTAGTTCCCAGAATCCCAGAGTGACCCAACATGTGCGCATCCCACGGAGACAGGACTCATTTATTTCTCATGGAGCACGACCCTGGGTGAAAACAAAACACAGTCATGTGTTCTTGTATGTTTGTTCTCAGTGGGAGCATTTTTACATAGATGGATATCTTGGTCCCCACTTCTACTCAAAAGGGCTTCTTAAAAGATGTTTAGAAGTAGTACTATTTCAATGTCAATCACCAAGAGACAAGATTAAAACTTAGTTATCAAAGTAAAAATGAAATGCCAGTGTGCAACATAGGAGGAAGCATTTTTCTGGCTTTAACCTGAAAATTAGCACAGAGATGAGAGGTAAATCTAGCCTGTGTGATTAATCTATTTATAACTTCAACATCCTCTGGCTGTGAGCGAGATACCGAGTCATGCAGGATGCTGTTGCTTTCTTCACCGTCCACCACACACACTCAATCCTCAGCTGCTCCAGCATCCAACTGTACAAAATGGGATGATGAGAAGGGCACCTCCCTGGTGCCCTCTCCACTTCATTGCCACTGAAAAGAAGAACGTTTCCATAGCACCAGTGAATTTGGCAATATTGGCTAAAATATTTGTTTATATAAAAATATTGCTTCATAAATTTTATAAGCATTTACAAGATACTTCGAAACGATGCTGACAGGAATTTGGATTATCTGCTATGTATGTATTTATGTAAGTCTACTTTGGTCCTTATTGCACCTTTATTTGCATCAGCACATCAGTGAGGGTATTGCACATTAAGTGAAAAAAGCTTGATTTACACCATCAACCTTTGTTGTCTCTCAATAAAAAGTGAGTAACATACGAATGCAAGAAAAATCAATCAATTTACAGTCTACTGAGATAAATTTACATTTGTATATACATTTGTTAATTTTGTAAAATGAATACCATAAAAATGTGAGGACGGTCGTGAGATAAATAGAGGTAGTAGGAAGGTAAAAGTTTGGTACTGCAGCTGTCAGGTGACGAGAGGCTACATCCTGAGAAGTTTTCAGTCTGCAGGTTCTGATCGCTGTCTCTGTTTTTAGACTCTATTAAGTGGCCCAGATGTGCTTAAAACATGAAGCATTATACCTTAAAAGGAAACGAGAGTAGAGATCTGTAAACATGAGTTTAGTCTCACATACACACACACACACACACGCACACACACACACACACCCTCTCTTACAGGAAACATTCTGACCTCATTCACAGCTGGTTTGGGTGTGCATTTATGTGTATGAGTACATTTGCAGGCTTTGATCTCAACTCTATTACATTCACAGACACACACACACACTAAGACAAAGTGAGGGCAATGTGTCTTTGAAGTGTGGTTCGGACAGATTTACTGTTCCACATTGACCAGAGAGAGACGGTATTTAAGACTCTTCAAGGAGAGGGATTCAATAGCCAATGAGATTGAATGTGTGATACCGGAGACGGTGTGTGTGTGTGCATGTGTGTGCATGTGTGTGGGGGAGAGGGGGTAAAGATAGAAAGAATGTGTGCATGTGTGCCAAATATGTCATTCTGATGAGTGTTTATCACTTTAACATGCTTTGACCGGTCTGATTTCTTCGGCACACACACACAGACGTGCTGTGACCAGCTTCATTGGAGATTCTTTTCAGATTTTACCGACATAATGACAGTCCATCAGTTAGACAGGCAGGCTCCTGAATGTCTTGGATAACGTTAGATACATGTGAACACTCCACCCTGTCTGACTTGAGCTGTGTGTATAGTCACAATGGGGGCATGAACCTTAAGCAATTGCTGTAAATTTACAGCCAATTTTCAACACTAAAATACTGATTTCATGTTTAACAGTTTAGATCTGTAGTTAGCAATGCATTGTGGGCTTCTTAACTTGGAGCAACAGGACAGAGGCCATAAACGGTATGCTACTGTTTTAAATTACGGGACACTACGGTATTTTTTGGAAATTTTCCAGAAGAGACACAACACGACGCACAATCTGTCTTAATCACCAACATAATGGTCTTGCATATGAACGGTACGTTAATTAATATCTTATTTTCTTTCTTTCTTTTATTTTTATTTTGTTTGTGTCGACTTTTAATGAAGTGTGTTTTACAATGAGTTAACAGAATTAAGCTAGTTCGGTAAAAGAGACACTTGAATCCTCAAGGCTTTGTTAAACCGTTTTGCATCAGCTGTGTTTTTTCTTTCATAATCTTAACATTGCAACTCAGTTAAGGTTAAACATTTCAGCATTAAGACTGATACAGTGGCACTAAAAAGCAGCCAGAAATGATCTTCGCATATTTTGAGTTGCTCATAGACATCATGTGCTTCGTAGCTTGGAACTCAGTATGGAGGAATGTGGAAGAGCCATCACACACACCTCAGGGAAAAACCTACTACCAAAGATGTCAAGGATGTCATCTCTAAATGTGAAGATAATGAGGTGGCACTTCGTGTTGTTCAGCTGCTCATGGCACACTTTGGAGAGGACCTAACCGGGCTGATCCTTCTTGCAGGTGTTAGTTTTCTTTTTTCTTTCTCTGTTTAATAATTATTTACCTTTTTATAATTTTTCATGTTAAAAATGTTGCATGTATGTATTTGTTCCCTACAGGTGTCTGCCACTGCAGCTGACATTGAGACAACTCTTAGTCTTCCTGCAAGTCCTCGCCTGATACTTCATGGTATACATTTCATTTAGATCCTGTGAGACACATTGAGAAATTGAAGAATTGAATTGATTGAAGTTTCAGGTCAACAGGGCAAGTCACGTTTGGAGGTTGGAGGATCACCCTTGAGGGCCGTGTTTTCTCTGAGGGCATCACACCAACATTTGCAACGGGACTTGCTGCTGTGTTTGCAATCTACTACATATTCAGTATCAAGATGAGGCAGTCTGTACTCTGGAATTCATTCAGAGGTAAAAACATTTTTATCGGCCTAAGGCTGTATTATAATTCCATTTTGATGTCACTTTATTGTCATTCAGGCCCACTCTATTTGTGCAATGAAGAAGACAAAATAACAATTTATTGAATTTAATCGAATGTACACAAAAGAGTATGTCGTTGCAACCCCACTCTGATCTTAGACTATTTTGATTTCAGGCGCTTCATTGGCATAAATCCAGAGAGAGGGACAAAGGCCACAAGGGGCAAGGTTGTCTCCAAGGAGAAAGGTGTGATGGTCCAGAGGAAGTCTTCTGCAGTCAACACACACATGTCCATGCTACTGAAGAACCTCCTTGACTTTGAATGGGACTTCATATAGATCAGTTAGTTCTCCTTAATCTTGCTCTCTGTCAATGTGTTGTTTTGACAGTCTGGCATTGCCACATTAAGCCACAAGAGAACTGGTATTATTAGCTTTCTAAGCATTAGCTTGGAGAGTATATTGTACATTCCTGATTGTATAATATTTGTTTGTTATTGTTTGACAGTGGCAACACTGGAATAATGCTACGGAGGAACAGAGGAACTAACAAACTGATCCACAAGATTTGAATCAGGGCCGTTTACACCCACCCAGACTCCCACCGGAACTAAGAAGTAAAAACACAAACCAACCTCACAGGACTATTTTAAGACGTAAACTGCAAGTTGCAAGATGTTTTGGCACAGGTGCCTATTACAGTTTCTCCCCTAAATGTTGTTTTTGATCCATATAGATGCATAGTCAAAATGTTCTCAGTAAATTCTGAGATTGTATTTTAAATGTGTTTTTGCAAGAACATAAGCATACCTCACAGGATGGGTTAAACTCTTATTTCCTCTGTATTTGTTGCATTGGTCTTTTTCTTAGACCCATTGTGTTATTGAACAAGTGTTCAAACTTATGTGTTAAAGACAATATTAAATAATATTGACATTGGCCGAAAAAGTCAGCTATAGGTCATGCCCTGACAGGCAGGTTATTGCTCTGACAAGCAATTTAAGAATTTAAGTTTATTGCCATAGTCTAAAGCAGACACTACTAGGCTGTTTCTGTTAGCTACTTTAAATCTCTTTTCTTTGTTTCCATTTATTTAAAGAAGCAGTATTCAGTTTAGTTCATGTTGATATTTCTTTTTGAAATAAATGATTTTGATTTTCTAAGATTTTATTGCTTATTTTGCACAATAATCACAATAATGCTGAAGCAATTGTCTATAGCCCTGAGAATAATGAAGTTCTAATATCAATTGCATTTAAAACTGATATTTTAGGAAACTCTTAAATTGAGTTATTGTATTATCTACTGTGCCTGTCTACAGTAAAGTTAGTAACAAATTAAACAGAATTTTATTGTAATTCCCAAATAATTATAGAAATATGCTGCATTTTATTTAACAGTTTGAATACAGAAATATACTGTATTTCTGGTTTACAGACTACTACTGTAAAGTCAATTTACAGTATGAATTCCGTAAATTTACAGTATATTACAGGCATCGCTGCTGCCAGCTCTTTACCGTAAATTATAGAAATACTGGTATATACACCGTATTTCTGGTTTATGGTCTACTACCGTCAAATCATTTTACAGATGAATACCATAAAAATTATGGTATATTACAGGCGTCTCTGCTGCCAGCTCTTTACTGTTATTTTACAAGACAATTATTTACAGTGTACACAAAGCCTGGGTTTATGTCCCATCTGACGATCTTTCCGATATTTTACCGCATCACCTAACCACAGCCATCACTTACTGTAACCATGAGTAAATGCAGAAATATGTACAATATATAAACAATGTTATGTCTGTCTGAGACATGGAAGTGAACTATCACTGAGGTGGCATTGTGATTTAAAGTTAAATATATGCCAGCAATGCTATTCATCCATCTAATAAAACAGAGACTTGCATTTCTTCACATTTAAATCCTCAACAACAGAGTTCTTGTAGCGTTTACGCTGTAGATGTCCGTGTAATGAACAACCAGACTTTAGTTGGAGTTGTCTAAACTTGAAGCCCCTGCAAAGAACTTTTCACCTTTGCCTCTGTGGACAAAAGCGGTCGTTTTTCTTTCGTCTTCTGTCATAAAAACCTCGGTCTGGCCAGCATGTGCATTTGTTTTGGAAGGAGTGAAAAAAAACTCACACAGCCGTTTGCAAGGATGCATAGCGATGAGGTAATACTGCTGCAATCTACAAATAAAATGAACCTATGACATTCCTGTTTAGGAGGAAGAAAGCAATTTCGGGTTCTCTTTTGAATCCTTTCTGATCACATAATTCTCTCCATCTGTTGAATGCCCGACCAAGATTAACCTGCGTTTTAGCTTGTGCTTTATCACTAGCCCTCTTAGCTTCTCTTTGTTTTTCGGTTCCTTTCTCTTTTTTTTCACTTTGCTGATCCTGCCCCAGCATCAGCCATGCCTACAAAATGCAAAGTCAAAAATAATTATCTCTAAAGACCAGTCTGCTCCAGCTTCCTCTCAATCGGCTAGCGTGCTTCTCACTGTGAAAGTTTGCCGGCTGAAATGTAAACACAGGTTTTTCTCGCCTGACTGCTGTAAATCATATTGTCTGACCTGACCGCCAGTGTTGAGACCCCGACCACAGACATTGAGAACAGTTCATAGAAAAAGACAGTTTTCTCCCTGATTGTCTCTTTACTTGTTGTAGGTCATAAAGAGGCAGCGATATTAAAAAGAGACTGTTTCATAACCAGCAGCACCAAACAGAACCCATCAACATTTGAGATCCAGTTAGCCCCCATATGCAGTTATTGTACCGTGTGCATTGTAGTTCTTGAGGTATAAATTTGTTGTAACAGGACCCTGTGCTACAGAGCCACCGCATTTTATTGCACCTTCACGACCATGATTCCTTTAGTCAGACCTAAATCATGTAGTAAGTGGCATCACTTTCAATTCATGACCTAAATCAATCAGACTTTTTATTAATTTAATCATAGACTTTCTTTTCTGAATGGTTCTTTATCCATTGTCTGCTAAACTGATCAATTGATTGGTTTATATTTGTCTTCCATCCCTGCAGTATGATTCTCCTCTACCTGCAGTCAACACCAACTGGGAAGCTGTCACTATGCTCATGTCGGTGAGTCACATACACACGCACACACACACTCTCTCACACACTCTCTCACACACACACACACACGCATGCGCGCACACACACACGCACGCGCGCACACACACACGCACGCGCACACAAACACACACACAGCCAGACCTGCCTTGTGACACCATCACCCCACCAATAACCCACACACGTACAATGGCGAAACTAATAATTTAGATATACGGTCCATTTGTATCATCCAGCACACCCCCACACAGACCATTTCTATTCATGTATGCACTGTACTTAATATGCATGAAGCTTGCGATGCAACATGACATAATGTTTTTATAAGCATATGTAATCAGTGTAATTTGTGTGTATGTGTACGAGCACTCGGGTTCAGTGACATACTGTATGTGATTGTAATAATTAGTGTGCGCTGGGCTCGTGGCAGTTCTTCTGCATGGACAGATAATGGTTATATGTATGTGGGTGTTTTCGCATGTGCACTGTATGTATGAGGATGTCACTTCCAGGGCAGATGGGAAGTACATGTATGTATTGGCCTCTTACACTTCCATGTTATACTATCTGCTTCATGGTTTCCTACTAACTAAATTCATGTTTGTAACTGTTTCTGAGCAAGTTTAAAATATTATTATTATACATAATCTCTAAATATACATATATTATAATTTTATCAGATTATCTTGATAAAAATACATTTCCAGCTCTTTTTAGTTTTATGCAGATCTACCGATTTTGTGCTTTTTTGATTTCCTACTCTTAAAGGATGTGGAAGTACAAGATGAATCAGATGACAATATCTGAAAAGTAATTCAATGCATCTTTTTAATTTTACCTCTACGTTCAGTTAAGCCTGCATGTCATTGTTAACTGTACAGAAGCCAGGGTTGAATTTTTTGTAGCACAGTGTAGTGATCTAAGTCTCAGCTATAAGCCCTGACATTTTCTCATCAATTACCTTTGTCCTGTGGTCTGCACGGAGGTCGTTGCTGCTGATTATGGCTGCCAGAGTCAAAGGCATAATCATCCTACATGCTGTCACAATTTGATTGCAATTGCCTCCTATCTAGATAAAGAGCCAGCAGCAGGGAGCTATAGTTATTGGCTAATCATCTGCTGTTACTTTCTGGTTTAAATTTGACTGACACAGTAGATAAATAATATATTTAAGTATAGAAAATATACAATACAAGAATAATGAATTTAAGTATGAATTTCAACTATTGACTTTTACACAAAGGGTGAATGTCTCAATATAAATGTATTGGCACATGTGCTTTACATAAGTAGATAAGAACAACACATTTCAGAGGATTAATTTTGTTGAATTTCCACGATAACTATTGCAAGTTTGAAAATAAATATACATTTTACAGAATTTGCAGACAACAGGTTGGTGCATTGGCGTGGGTGTATAGATGGTGAGTGCATAGACATATACAACAGTTTATATATCCTGTAGTTTTGATAAAATATTTCCAGTGTGAAATATATGGAATAACTAAAGTGGAAAAATATCAGATTAAAACATCTGCTGTTTTTCATTTCAGTAAAAGTTCAGTCTGAAATTTTTTGTAAGAATCTGGAATTATTAGATTAATGTTCTGGCTCTCCAATAAAACTTTTTAATTTATATATTATGGTCCTAGATAGATAGTGCTACATAACAATGGTGGAAGAAATAACAAAGTGACCCAATTAGCCCTCATGGCTAGCTGCAATTTCCCTGTGAGAAATTAACCTATAAATGAACAACTGCTGAAGTTAGAATAGGTTTAAAATATATAATAAATAATTGATCTGTATCTTTTGACCTTTGCTGTTAGCAGGACAGCGGCGGAGGGCAGATGATGCCTGTCACGGTCACAGAGGGTCCTTTCTCACTGGAGGATCTGGACCGGACCATAGCTGCCTTCGACACCGTGGAGCAGCTTCTCAAATCCCTGAACCCAGACACCTGGAAACAGGACCTGGACAGCATCTACACTCAGACACACATCCATTATATATCCAGGACCTATCTTCTGGCAAGCAGACATAATAAAGGTAATTATACCGAACTCTCTCAACCATTTGAGACCTTTACATGATTTCAAAAGTCTCCAGAGGATATCATATATAATTATAGTGTTAAAATAACGTCTTTGGTTTTAATATTTCTCTTGGAACAAGGATCGCATGGATCAAGCAGATGAACATATAAAAATACATTTCAAAGACATTTTTATGCACCATATCAAAGAATATACACAGCAGAGTAATATTTAAGTATCAGAGCCTTGAGTTAGTAAAGGAAGATCGGAACATTGATGTTCTCATGGTGTTTTATTGCGCTGTAGACGATGATCCACAACAACTCTGCTGCACTCACAGTATTTCTCTGCAGACTGGTGCAGTCGACGGTAGCTGCTGTACTGGAGGGGAGGGGAGGGGGAGCATGCAGCCTAGTGTTGACCAAGAAAAGACCCACGCACTGGGAGGCCATATTCTATCCTCGCATAGCAGGCTACACCCAAAGCTCTGTGGTACAGTGGAGCAGAGGGTAAAGTCATATACGGCTCGATAATTTCAGCACAATTATTAGTCAGTATGTAATGACTGTGGAGACACATTGCTGACTTATGTTCAAATATAGTAAAGGTGGCAGCCGATGAAACTGTGCTAATGAAGTGTTGCATATTCAATTGAAACCCCATCATCCCGTCTGTGTTGGGTAGGATACAGAGCTATTATAATATTAGCTTGTCTGCTGGTTGAGTGTATCTCAAAAATATTTTAAATTCTAAACTAGCATATAACTAAATCAATACGCAATATGAAAGATCATCATTGGAAAAAGTAGCTGCTGTTCATATTAAGATGTAAAAGCAGTGGCTGAGTAAGATGTTGCATCATCAAAATGAGCAGTTTGCTCTCAGGGGGGTCTGATAATGAGTCAATGACAGATTTAAGGTGACACAGGACCAGCCGTTCAAGGCAGTTCTTCACTGTGAAGTCAGTGCCAATGACCTGCAGTCACTGAGGCAATAGATTTTATCCGTAGGTGCACAGCTCGAGCCAATGTCTCAGACCAGATACAAAAATTTGACATAAACATCATTCATGTAGAGAACATGCTTAAGGAAGTGTGGGTATTCAATCCCATCTCTCTCATCTGTGCCTCTGTATCTCTCTCTGTCCTTCTACCCGAGGGCTCTCTTGTTCTTTGGTAAATATGTGCGCTTGACAGCAAATCTATCTCTATTTATCAGTGCATGTGTGTGCTCTGCTGGCATGAGGCAGCTTCATGTACGGGGAGTCTGTGCATGTTGCAGCACAGAGAGGTGCATAGGTGCTGCAGATCTTTGATACACTGAGGTACAGTGTAGCTCCGTCTAATTGGAAATTCAGCCTGTGCAGCGGAGCAGAAATCTGCCACAGTCAGCAGCCCAGCTTTGTTTTCATTAAGACGCACACACTCAGTGGCTCACATCCACCTTTGTTCCCGTGAAGGACAGTAAGTCTGATCAAAATATTAATTGGGACACTCTGCGTGTGAGTAAGTCACAAACATGCACACACACACACACATTAATCAGTTTGACTAGCAGATTTTTACAAACTTTTAAGGACATTTTTCCCCTGGAGACTGATTCAGCCCTCCTGATGATCACGGGACGAACATGTTTGCTATTTACAATTCAAAAACAGGAAGAGTCGTTTAGTATGACTGGAACATTGACTAGGCAAGTGAGCAGACACCTGCAATAGCCAAAGAGAGCGAGCGGTGTCATCAGTCGGAGTGCTTGTTTAATGTTTGAAATCCCCACTCAGAAATCTTTTAGTGGCAAGCGTGTTGTCATGCATCATGACACGGTTGTCAAGTGTGTGCATTATCAGGATTTAAAATCAGATACTTCTGTCATTATGTCTGTGATCGCCTACTTTTTAAAGGTTTCAAAACCCTCTTGTGTGCAGCAAGTATTACTCTGACCATAACCACTACTTGATAAACCCTCACTTTCACCTTTAACATGGCGTCTTTTTCCAAAATGCTGCCATTGCAATTGTCTCCAATCGGACAAAATGTCCCCCAATAACTGGTCTTTTGTCTGAAATTTGTCTCAAAATTGACTCTGTGAAAGACAGACATTGGTGGCCATAAGAGTGACATTGTCATTCTCACAGTCTTGCTTGCTCTCAGTTGTTCTGTCTTTTTTCCCTCTCGCACTGACCATGTTCCACACCACTGCTTTTCTAAGATTGCACCGATTTCCCTTAAACAGACACAAGCTCAGCCCTGAAAGTGCAGACACACACTAGTACACAGCATATACACACCTACACACTCAAAGCATGTACCTTCATCTTTGCGCACAAACGTACACACAAATCCACAGCACACCTATTGTCCCTCTTGCATTTGGTGTTAAAAGACGGAATGTGCACATCAGAGCCAGACTCAATGTACTTTTGTAGCAGCTCCTTTTAAATCACCTTGTCAAAAGCAAACAAACGTTAGAGAAATGTGTGACTCTTGACTCTCTCGCATTTCTGTCATCAACTATGATTACCTCGCTTGTTATTTTTGCCAAAATCACATAGAGAACTTGAGGGTTTTCAAGTGTGTACTTATACACAAAAGGAAACTTAAAGTAAAACTTTAACAGGTGAGGTTTAGATAGCTACCACTATGCACAAGATGCTACTCTCTACTGAATCTTCTGGAAGCTTCTTTCCTCTCCACAGAGGATCTCAGAAGCTCAACCAAAATGACCATCAGGGTCTTGACCACCTCTCTTACTGAGGCCCTCTCTTCCCTGACTGCTCAGTTTGGCTCCGCAACCAGATCCAGGGAGAGTCCTGCTGGTTCTTGTCCTTGGGATCTGCTGATTTCTGCTCTTCGCTCTGTCTCTCATCATTGTTGTTCATTGGGTTTCAAACATGAGTTGCGTCATGAAGGGAAATCCGAGCAAAAAAGATTTATTTTTGTGAACAGTTGCTTATTGATTATCAATGCCAATCGGTTTCCCTTGACCCTCTCTGCACTTCCCATTGGGTTCTCTAATTCTCTCTTTTTCTCTCTCTCTCACAAACACAATATTGCATGTCAAGCAGATTTGTCATCGTTATACTGATGAGGTGTGTGTGCAATTTCAACGCGGGTTCTATTGTATGACTGATCCTTAAAGTTGTGTTGTTGCAGTGAACCTCAAACATAACCCAATGAAAATCAACCATTCAAAGCTTTGCTGTGGTAGTAGACTGCAAATATAAAGTCTTTAGTGTTGCATTGCAAAAGCCTGTTGTATTTCAATGAACTGAAATCTTTTTGTCATTTTCACTGAAAATAAACGTAATTAGAACACTGCTGACAAATTTAAACACAACATTTTCCCATGCTGTTGCCTCAGTGGTTTATGGACTTGACTTGTTTGTTCAGCCCTGGTGTAAGATCTCTTCTCTTTGTTGTCTTTGCCTGGGAGCGTGCTACAGTGGGTCTACATTGCTTAGAGAGAATCAGGCTGCAATCATACAGTCATTCTGATGAATGGGGGTGATGGGGTTTAGGAGCTCAACCCACCACTGTTTGATGTGATAAGTGCTTTCTCCTCCTACTTTCTTCTGGACGAAGGACAGTTGCATTCTTCCATGAAGGTGAACGCATCAGCAATTTCTTCTTGTCATGTTGCTGAGGCTTGTTCACTCACCCTTTCTTAAAGTGGCTCCTGCAGGTAGTAAAGCCTCAGTCTGTAGTCTAATGGGTGCTTAAGGCTGCCTAATCTGAACCTTAGGAGCCATTTGGGGAAATGCCATTAACTTCTTACACATATCTGTATTGTTATTATTACATTTGTGAAATTTTGCCAGTGTCATTACAGCTGGAAATATGCTGGACTGGGTCAGTTGCAAGGACAAATGTATGCAGGTTTATGGTGCACAACAAAAAACCTCCACTAGACCACATCGTCACAGACACAATGTTAAGTGGCAATTGCAGGCAAGTTTTGTAGTAATGGATCTAAAGCTAAGAACCTAAGACCTCGTTCAGGAGAAGAATTTATGAAGTGAGCCCTGTTGATGCTGCAGAGTTGCTAGCTCTAGACAAGGTAAAATTGAAGTGCAGTCAAAGGGCAGAGAACGTCTATGGCACAGTATATTGAAAAAACATTAAAGGGCACCGCAAGAAATTTCAAGTCTTTCTCTATGACCTGCATTTAAAGTGAATAGCATCTGACAGATGCCTGAGTTCAACCATCAAATTACAGAGGTTAGTGTGATATAATCTGTATTCAATAATTAAAAGGCCCTCGTAGGGTGCTCTAAAGAATGATATGGCCCTTGATAGGAAAATGGTTCCCCACCTGTCTAACAGCAAGTATGTACGACTCATTTCTAACTATGAAACAACACTATGAAAATGAACATCTGTAATGTGATAAACAATTGTGGTTTTTCATATTTACTGCAAACGACGACCTATTACTAGATATTATCCAGCGCAAAAGTACTTGGTGTACCCCTTAAACAACAGACAGACATTTAATTATCACAATGTAGTAGTTACAGGCAGCTGTTAGAGTAGAAGACAAGGGCACACGCCTAGCAAGACTTCTGCAGAACTAAAACTAAAAATGATGTGAAAAATAATTTCCATTTTTATGCAGTGTATAAAAGAGATTTTTTATCCTTAAGTAAAGCAAAATGATTGATGATTGAACGGCCAAGACAAACCACCAGCGATGTTATGATCAGTGTGGTGATTATTATCCAGCTGACGTCTTCAAAGCAGAGAGCAGTATGCCTGACACTGATCACCGCTCCTCTTTCACCACTTTTTACTCTCATCTCTTGTCCATGTGGTCGCCCTGGATGACCTTTGTAATATGAGCAATTTAAAGTTCTCCCTTTATATCTAAAGAAAGTACATTCAGTGCCTCTTTCAATTTTCATCTGTCGCTCCTAGAAAATCCATACCAATGCCAGAGATGATTGTTGTGGTCTTTCCCTTAACCACGTTACACATCTACCCTTTGTCCATCTTTGACAAACATTCAGCAGCCTCAAAATAAATGCTACACTTTGACCTCAGGTTCTCTTTGTGCCGGTCAACAACATTTATATCATTCATTCAGTGGTTTCTTTGCCAATGCCAATACTAGAGAGAAATAAGGTATATACAAGATTTTAATGAGGTAGGTGGTAGATTTTACTGTCTCAACTGAAAATTACTATTATAATAACTGAAATTTGCCTTAAGCATCACAGTGTGTGCGTCATAACATTAACAACAAAATACAATCGTCCAACAATTGAACATCAAGCTCCTGGTTTTTCTCCTATTGACCAGGACTTACGTTGTTTAAATCATCAGCTTTTCCCATAATCCCCTGGATTCTCCTGCAAGCCAAAGACAGGTCCAGGACTCAGACTGTAGATTGTCACGATATCCAATCTACAGTCAATTAATTCTTCCCCTGGCCTTTGTGTTTATACTTTCTGTCTCTGTCTGCCATTTATCTACAGTCACTTGTTATTGCAGTGTGCTGAGTCAATCACAGCCACTCTGCTTCATTCACCTCCCTTCTTCTGTTATATTCTTTCACCTCTGTCTAGTAAACCTGTATTGTGATAGAAAAAACAACCAGATGTTTCTGGTCATTTACTGGAGAACAGAATAGTAACCTCTTAGATGATGGATTGACAAGTAAGGGGTGCCATGTGTTATCAAAAAACTATTCAGTTTATTCCAATAAAGACAAGGATTCTATGATGAATAGAACAGAAACTCAATGAACAAGTTTCCCCCCCTCCCTCTGTCTCTGCATCCATCCAGTTGATCTGAACCGTCTATATGATGACGTCAAGCGCTACAGCTGTACCCCACGCAACTACTCTGTAAACCTGCGCGAGGAGCTGAGGGCCACCAATGCCGTCTTCTTCCCTCGATGTCTGCTGGTCAAACGCTGCGGAGGCAACTGTGGCTGTGGAACTAACAACTGGAACAACGGCTGCACCTGTCAAGCCTCCAAGACGGTGCCCAAACTACACGAGGTATAGGTCTTACTAACATTCTAACACACACTCACAGATTGGTGGCCAAAGCATCACCCGCATTACAGATGAGGAGTTTTTGGTTTGTTTGTCTTGATCATTTACGGCTCCACATCCGACAAAAGCACAAGCAAAACATTTTGTTTTTGTTTGTGACCTTGCCTCATTCCTATTTACTTACATTCTGTGTGAAAAGCAGTTGCAGGATGCATTGGCATTGGTCACAGGTGAGTTTTCTGGTTTTCCTTTCCAATCATCCTGCACCCCAGGAAATTGAGAACAAACAGAACACATTTTTTTATAAATTGATCTGAAATGCGAAGAATCTCCATGAGAATAAACTTTAAACCTTAAAAATTAAATAATTGTTTATATGGGTTTACATTTACTATATTGATTCTATTTTCTTATGCACAATAATTATATACAAAAGATAACTCTTGATATAGACAAAGATGTGAGTTTAATATCTCACAGCATGTGCCAGGGAACACTGGGGCTTTTCCATTAACATGACAGCGTGTAATTCAGATATGAGCTGGGCTGGAACATGAGACTAACATCTCAGCACATTTTAGGTGCACAATCGCGAGGGGCAGAAGATGGCGTGTGTGTGTGAGTAAGTGAGTGATGCGGATGTGGAGAAGCAGGAGAAATCGGGCGTGCAGTGGCAGGAGCTGCATCAACAATGAAGCAGCAATGCACCAGCAGCCACACTCTTTTTCCTTCTGCTTCTCTCCATTTGTTTCTATGTTGGATCTGTCTTTCTCTTTCCCATCTCTCCGTCTCAGGACACTGTTGGCATTCTATCACTTTCTCTCTCTCTGGACTTCCATCATCCTTTCATTCTTTCCATTTCCCATTTTCAATTTAGTTCTTTGCAAAAGCACCATTCTTGTTCTTTAAGCCTGTCATTCATTCTTTTCTCTCTCTTCCCTCCATCTCTTTGTGTCTTTGTTCTTGTGTAGTTTCATTATTGAAACATGGTCTGTAGGGCTCCCTCCCTCTCTCTCTGTTAACAATCATACAATGGGAATTTAGACAAAAGTGGAGTTTAGGTTGCAATTGTGCCATGTGCATCTGAGTGTGTGTATGAGTGTGTGTATGAGAGTGTGTGTATATTGTACATGCATAGAACTGTTTGTATGTGTGGTTGTGCGTTTTGATGAGATTTCCACCCTGTTCTCTTCTCTTAGCTAACAGCCATGGACCAGTATAAGCTTCCCCCCAGTAACTTAACTTCTTGAGAAACACTATCAATCAGGACTATTGTTTCAGTGCCAGTGCAAGTACTGACATAAGTCATAGGCCACCTGGAGTTTACCGAGCGTTGAAGAACAAACTCACTGCATCATTTGTGGAACAGTCTGTACTTTTAGTTTATTTCTCCTGAAGAAACAGCACCTGAGAACAATGTGGCAAATAAAGTCAGATAAAATGAATGTGATTCTAAAGCACTCTTTAGCCATTTTCATACATGACCTCAGGAGGATTTCTGCAGAATTGTGTCCGGACTCTCTACGGAGGTTTTGACACATGAACAACGCAGCAGGAGATTCTCTGCTCAGACACGTTAACAACACAGAAATCACCTGAGCATTCAGACGGGGGTGCAAACAGCAATCACCCAGAGCTCTCATGACATCTGCGTCAGTCTCTTCTAGGTTTTCATACAGTGATATTTGTCTGTTGCATGTTCAATATCATCAACACGCCCACACAGTGAATCCTGCGGACGATCTCCTGCTCTGTTCTCACATCGACTCCTGCGGACATTCTTTCCACTTTTCACAAAGGGACTGGCTGGAAAGCAGCTTTATAGACTTATAGTGTAAAACAAACCCATGTTACCTCTTTCTTGACTCTTGACGCATTTGTAAAGAATTGTCAAACTTTTTTTTAAAACTACAACATGTCAAATTTTTGACGTAGTAAAAATCTCATAGTATGTCAGACTGACTATCAGTCTGTTTGCCTCTGCAATCTGTGTCAACACGGCTTTACCAAATCCCTTTATTTAAATACCTGGTGTTTGATATTTTCCCCTCACATACTCATGTTTTCTCTTTGCAAAGTCAACAGTCAGCCATTGGCAACTTGTCCTGGATATATCTTTGCTGGGAAAAACTCCAGCTTACAATGAATTTCAAAATAATAAAGGGATCCCGGTGTGAGTGGACTAGAGTGTAAATGTCATGGTTTCCAAAGTCATGTAGCACATGTGATTCATCTCAAGGGTTTTAAATAAATATACTTAACTTTAAACTTTTGCTTGGAATCATGACTTGACAAAACATTTTTAACACCTACAAATCAAAGGCAACATTTTCTTGTGCTTCTCCATCTCATCCTCCTTGATGTCTTCCTCTCTGTCTCCACCAGGTGCTGAAATATGCCCCAGAGGTCAGTTCGCCTCAACACCACCGGCGGCCGAAGGTGCGTTGGATCATAGACGAGATCTTCCTCACACACCATGAAACGTGCGAGTGTGCGTGTCCCTCCCAGCCTCCTCGCTGAGACACTCGGGACAGGCACGTGCCTCTGGAACTGTTGGACGAGTTCTTCCTTTATCTATTTGTGCAGCGCACTTCATGTAACAACAGCAACGCAGACACGCGGTAAAGAAGACAGCATTATGACCGGCAAACCGCAGCTCGCATCATATGACTTCTGGTCTTGCAACAAACTACATTCCTCTGTTCACAGGACACCACTGCAAATGCAAAAATGTTTCAAGCCAAAGCTATTTGTTACTCAATTTTCCCACAACATGGATTAAAAATCAGCTTCAACCGAAATAAACATCACTTGTGCTCCGTGAAATGTTAAAATAACTGTGGATCTCCAGAGGAATTCACTTAGCTCCAAAAGGTAAAAATTGAAAATCATTTTGGATAGAAAAAATACCACATAGCACAAATACTCCTAAACCTACATTTCATTATTTATTAAAAGAGTTTATTAGATGAAAACTAGATTAGAATTCAAATAGAATTGGCTTAGACTGCTACGCAACCAATATTTTATTCCAATTTCACATGTATGTCTTTAGGTCTGTTAGAATAAGACTGTTTCTAGAAACTGCAGGCACTTCTTCAGCCAGGAGCCCACTGAGATGAGTGAGCGTGAGACAGAAGGAGGGAGTGAGAGGGTTTTGGAGGAAGTGTAAACCAAAATACCACTTTATCTTGATGTGAAATTAGGCTAACCACAACCTTCCAGATCTGAACTGCACGCTAACACACTCGCACACACACCTACTCCAGGCTTCCACTGCTACCTAAAGAATAAAACGGTAGTTATTTCTATTGAATCCTGCACTGCTCTATTTTTCAGTGAAGGGCTCTTTTGTCTGAATATATCCACTCTTCTCTTTTGTCTTCCTCAGTAACTCCATCTCTAACACACACTTTCTCGCTCAGTTCTTCTCTCACCCTCAAAAACACCAAAGGAGATGTCAGATCAGGCCGCTGCCCATTTTTTCGGAACATTCCTGGCATTCCAGTTGCTCACCGGAATTCTGCCAACACGGATAAAACCAAGAGCTGCAGACCCTAAAGACATAACAGAGGAAAGATGCTCAGGAAGAGAGACGGAGAGGAAGTATTTTAGGACAAAATGGTTGGCAGAAAAGGGCTATCGAGCTGCCGAGTTGTAGATTAGGGGCACTTCTGGATGAGAGCTGCAGAGGGGGGACCACTTTCAAGATGTGACACAGAAAAACAAATGGCTGCTCCTTCAGTGGTTTCAATCAGTATGCATAGGTTTTTTTGGCTGGTAGCTTTTTCTATTTCATAAAAGTACTAATATGTGTCACAATCTGACCCTCTGTGTCATGTCGGTTGCAGCACCACAGGGAAAAAGAGATCTGAGAGAATTAGTGTAATGCTCTGATACTTCAGAGAGGAAGTGTGTGTGTGTGTGTGTGTGTGTGTGTGTGTGTTCGTCTGTGTAAGTGTGCGTGCTCAGGAAGAGGTCCTTTTGTTTCAAGGGGTAGAGGGTTACCAACAGTCTGCAAGAGCTGGCAGCAGATACAAGCATGTGAGCGGTCGGCATGTGACTGCGCACGCCAGTGTGTGCTTGTGTATGTGTGTGTCCTTGTGTGTCGTGTCTGTAGGTAGATAGCTCGATTATCAAAGCAACAGGGCAGCAAGAATTCAAACTAACTGCTCAACATTTCCATACCCATGAGCCAGCTGTGAGAAATAAAAGACGCCTTCATCTGTCATCACTCCATCTTCACCTACTGTGTATCCCAGCATCACAAACTCGCTTACAGGCTGGATTCACGCAGGGAGAATGGGATTTGACGCACTACTTCTGTTTAAAAGAGAATAACTGGACACAGATGATTTCCTCAGTCACAGCAAAACCCCATCAGCTGACGGCAGTTTGATGTGCACGTCTGTGCTGTAAGTCAACGCATGATACTTGGCAGGTGTGGGATACAAATATGTTTTAAAAGTGTGATAGTCATATTCCAAATAATCTCGCACAAGCACACACACACAGACACACACACACCTTTTTATGAAATCAAATTTCATATTTTGTTTGGAATATAAATGTATGTGAGGGGTGTGTGTGCATCCTGCGTCTGCCGGCGTTATCAGCACATTCCATTGTTGCACGCTCCAAAGAGCTCAGTTTCCTCTTGTGGTTCTTGACAATAGAACCATGTGTATTTCAAAGTCTGACGTTTGAACCTGCTTGTTTTTTTTACTCACACCAAGTAAGAACAGCTAAGACCTTTGGGAACATTTCAGAATAATCTACTTTCAATAATATTTGCTCCAGAGTTTCAGCCTGTCATGTTTCAAATCTCAGAAATGATTTAAGTTTCAACACAAAAATGTCCTTTGATGTATTCAGAAAATAATGTAGTCTGTATGAAACTGTATTCTTTACTTCAATAATTTATTGTCATTCTCGGTTGTTTTATTAAAAATATCAGCTTGGTTTTGATAAATAAAATATTTCTAGCACCACTGCCTCCAGTGCTTTGATTATTTTGTATTCATCAGCTGTTTGACTTTACATGGTTTTATTTAATATGAAAGAATGGCTTGTTTGATTACCTGTGGAGCGTAATAATGAATACATTTAAAAAAACATGTCAAGTCAAACATCTGATGAATGTGCTGTGATTCAGCGAGTACCTTACACAAGGGCTGCACATCATTTCCATCTCATACCAATAGGTCATTTCATATCCATATAACAACACATAATTAGTTGTAAATCTTTACTTCTTTATTCTTGTTTGTCTGGGCTGGTCGGAGTGTTTCACCTGTTTGGAGTTACTACAGACGGTATATACAGATGGAGGATGCGTCTGTACTTCCTCCCACTATAGAGAATAAAGCCAAAATATCCTGGATATGAACGCTGCCTTCTTGTGCTGATGATTCATTTAGAATCAGACTCTGCACAGAAGCAATCAAGGTCCAGCCTACGTTCACACTTGGCCAATCAGGAGTCAGTCTCAGCTGTCAATCATTACATTTCACTCCATTTTATATCATCACATAAAACTTTTTAGTTTGGTCCATGTCCCATCTACTAACATTAAGAGGGCAGGGTTTATAACTATTACTATTACATCTCAAAAATGTGGCTTCACTTTAGGGGAGTTGTCATATCTTCAATTTTTATATAAAATCTGTGGGAAAATTCCCATTCTGTGTAGCAAACACTCTCCTCCATTTTTGTTTATGTTGCCTTCATGTTGCTTTCCCATCTGTATCTGTGCCCTGTGGCTCAATGGGATATTTACAATAGAGCGGCATATGAATCATGTTTCACGTTGTTGTCAGATAATAAATATAATTACTTTGCCGAACCGTACCTCAAACTGAAAAGGGATGTACAGAAAAACTGTGAAGTGACTAAGTGTCAACACAAGCACATACAGTCAAGTTTCAAGTTTGAATGAACAGTTACAGTGAAGCTGTTGATCACTGTGCTGTCAGCCACAACAAACAGAGCCACAATGGAAACCACACACATGCTTTGAACAGTGTCTCAGTTCTAGGTTCAGGACAGGTCCATTATTTTTAATTTGTCAAAGAGTCTAAGTCTAAGTCAAGTTTCCTTTTTCTATTTGGGAACAACATTATTTCGTCCAAACCAAAGAAGCAAATTACATAAATAGTTGATGTATATATTATTATTATACTTGTTCTTACCCTATCACACTACTCTTCCAGTGCTGCCTATTAATATCCGATTGGCTTGGTTGTTCTTCCAATCTTGGAAACAGCCATCAAGAGCACAGTGAGTTTTCAGTGAAGTGCTAACATCAGCATGCTAAAGTCGTTAGACTGTTAATATGCTAATGTTTAAGGTACAATGTTTAACACGACTATGTTTATTTACCTAAAATGACAGAAACCATCTTTGAGAGACACTTTAGTTTCGGTCACTGTCCCATCCACCAACACGGAGTTAGGGATTATGACCTATGAAGCAGCCAGCTACCAGGGGGTGATCAAGATCCTTTGGATTCACTTTTAGAGGGCTGTCATGTCACCTGTCTTTATTTACATGTTTTATATGTACTATGTTTTATTTCTGTACCTCTGTAGGCTGTGTCTCGTCCCAGTGGTTGTTGTGGCAACACTTCCTGTGCCGTTATCGCTTCACAACAGTCTCCCTCATAAAGCCAGGCAGTCATATCCCACAATCCACCAACCAGCCAGAAATGTGTCCATCCGTCCATTCATCCATCCAACTGCTCCCGGTGGGGATGATGGAAATTGAAAAAAAGAACAAACAGCAAGATAAACAAAACTGAGCAAAATTAAGATTGAGGCAAAAAACAAAGTAAACTGGAGATCGTAAAAGAGAGACAGGGAAAGAGATCAATCAGAGGAAAGAAGGTCAGAGACAGAGGCAACATGTTATTTGTTTGAACCCATCATTCCTAGAAGACTGTTTTTGTGTCTGTCAGCAGCTTCTTATCATTCTCTTGTGGGCAAATGTACGTGCACCCAAAATGTCAACTTTGTCTTAGATTATGCTGCCATCACAATTTTTCCTTTTTTTATACACGCATAGATCTCAATGACACATCATTATAGTGCCATCAGTAAGGTCCTATTGAGATGATTCTGAGTTGATCTGACTACATGGTGAAGTCAGGTAATCTAGGTACATTCTTGTTGCCCCTGATCTCAGACCTATCAAAATGATTGTGTCATGCAAAAGACGTGTGTAACAACAATGCAATTACATGTTTGGTGATTAGCTGCTAATATTGAAAAACCCTGACATGTGAAACCTAATTTGTCACAATTCACCTCACGTCCCTGACTCCACTCTGGTTCAACCATCTTGTTTTTCCTTCCTTCCTCCCTGTGTCCTACTTCCCTTTTGATCCCACAGTTTCATACGCATTTCTCATTTTCACTATTTCATTCTTGTGACTTATTCTTTGTCTCATCCTCTCCCAAGACGCCTTCTTTGTCTTTCTTATCAGGACAAATCACCACCCTGCTGTTCCTCGTAAATCCAGGAAATGAAACCATAAAAACTGGAGGGAAACATCTGAGGACCTTTATTCAAACCTCTGTCTCAATATGTCTTGCCTGTCTCCCTCTGTCTTCTTATATTTTCTCCATCCCATTTGTCATCTCCCACATTCCCTTTCTCTGCTGGTGTTATTTTTAAGTGCACATTTGGAGGCAGAGTTAAGGAGACTGTGGATTTTAAATCTCATAGTCATTTATTAATCATGGAGGTGGCCTCAGCATGCAGAACACCTTCCACTGACTGTGCTGTCTCTCAAACCATTTTCATATCTCCTTCTTTGCCCAGTGGTTGTGGACAGGGCATGAGATAGAGTAGAGATCCACTGAATGCTGAATTTTCTTGGCCGATTCCAATTTTTTTTAAAGTCTGACCTTCAAGCTCAGATGTTTTTATCACTTGTGATAATATGTCTGACTGTTGATCAGCAGATTAATCAATAATCAATAGTCAAAATGAAAGAAATATGGTTTAAAATCTGCTGTTTCTGAGTCATCAAACTCAACCAACAGTAAAATCATGCTTTTATAATGTACCTGTAATGTTTATGGAATGGCATGGTATATACAACAATATTTGCATTGTGTACTTTTACTTAAAATGCTTCAACTATAAGTGATAACTCACTTTCATACTTTTATCATATTCTATGTAAGCTCTGCAGTGCGGTACCAATAACCTTTACTGATTTCTAGTAAAGAATTTGAATATTTCCTCTGACACTGGTGCAAACATTGTGCAAAAACAATAATAATCATGAAATACAATGTACTGTGAAACCATTATATTTTTTATATGTTAATAAACCACAAACATCTGATACCATCACAACCCCGCACCCGACACAGAAGGTGCTGGACAGGGAGTGTTGTGGGAGAAGAATAAACAAAGTTGATGGAGAGAAAAAGACGCCTTAAGACAGAATAGAGGGTTTCAAAGAGACACACAGCGACACATGGACAGATGATGAGTAGGAGGAGGAGAGCAGATGAAGTCATTGAGGCGTGTAGGAAAAGAATGGTGAGAATCTGACGCATAGCTGAGACACGATGTAGCGAGACAGCGCTGCCCTACATCACACACTGAACTGACATGGAGCAGAAATGAATGGAAGGAGCGCTGTCAATTTGTCCTCTCGCTCTTTTTTTTAAAATATATAATCAAGGCTTTTTCCCTGGTCAATTCCCAAAGTCAAGAACAATCACAATCACTGTTTACTGATTCTTCCAGTTTCACCACTCACATAGTTATTTTGACATGGAAACACCCAGCATGAGATGATTTTGTTTGGAAATGTGTGGCTTAAGATTTGATTTCAACACTTCAACCTCACTTCTCTCAGCTTCTCTTCCCTTTTTCCATTTGCAAAATTCATTTAAACAAACACAGACATAAGGAGTCACCCACACCCACCCACACCATCATATCCCTGTCCCTTCTGACCGCCAGTCCCACCCTTCCCTTTTAGTCCCCTGCTCCCATCTTTCCCCTCTTTCACACTACATTATAGAACAGCTTTCATTTAGGTATGAATATTAGATATTGCTTTTGAATAATGGAGAAAGACCGTATGTGAGGAATCTGCAGACATAAGAAGAAAAACGACAGTCGTACTTGTGGTTCTTCACCCGCACATTTAAAATAGCTCAATAAAAATGACTTTCTCTCGTCCAAACTGTTTCATTAAATAAAAGATTGGCTTTAAGTGCGAGTGAAGAAGTGAGGTGTGTATGTGTGTGTGATGCTACAATGGGTTGGAAGCTCTGCCGAAAGACTTGAGAGACACACTACTGTTGAAAATGACAACATATTACATCTGTTCTCTGTTTTTGTAAAAACAACTTGGGAGGTTTTATCAAGTTTTGTGCTTGCTATACTTTATGGGTGTAGAATACATGAAAAATGCATCTAAGGGTTTTGAACGTTTTACACGACTTCTAAAGCACAGAGACAAGTGGGGAAAATTGTTTTTTCCTTAGTTCCTGAAGAGGTGGTTTGGGAAATTGCATTTGCAGCAATGTAATATAAGAGAACAGGGCAAAGGAAGAAGAGAGAGAAAGGAAGAGAGAGGGCCACAGGAAGAAACAAATAACACAAGCCCTGAAGCATCTGAGTCACTTTAATTCGATGGAAGTGATTAACTGCTGTGTCTCCGTGTGAGTGTGTGTTGGTATTAGTTATAAAATAAGTACCTCTAGGAGCACATGAACTTCATGGCACACTTTATTCTTACCGACTATTAGATTACCTGAATTACCTGGTGCAGGAGTTTAAATAGCTTGCCTACACACACATGCACACACACTGCTGCAACAGAGGAGGCATGCATGAATAAACACATAAAACTAACCCAGGGCTGCGCAGAGAGACACATACAACACACTAAAACGGCAACATGAGCAAGACAGAGGAAAACAGATTTGAGTCGCATTTAAAAGAGATTAAGAGCTTTACTTACAAAGTGAAATATTCTTATTGGCTTTTCTGGCACAAACATTAACACACACACAATTGGATGGTCATTGGAAGTGACAGCAACGAGCGAGAATGAAAGCATGATTCCTGTTCATTCCACATGGACTGATTCCACATCCACCAACATGAAGTTTAAGTCGCTGACCGAACACAGTGGAAAGAAAAAGAACCCGAACCCTGTGGAAGTATCTGTTTCTCTGACTTAATTTTTCATAATCTGTGATCTAATCATCGAAGTAAGAACTTGTGTCTTTGTTGAAAACATCCCTGAAACATTCAGAGATTTTGTGACTGGTAAAATCCTCGTTTGGCTGCAGTAACCTCAAAGTGTTTTCTGTAGCTGCAGATCAGAAAAACACAATGTGAATGTATTTTTTTTGACCATTTTTCCAAAAACTGCTTTTAGATCAGACAGAGCGTGAGCTGCACCGCACTGGCCTTTTAGAAGCCCTTTTTTGTGATGTCTGTAGACCAATAGAATTTTCACATGTACAGGCAGAGGGCACTTGCTCGGCTCCGACTGAGAGTGATAGGCTATTCCTGAGTAAAACACTGGACACATGTAAACAGTAGACCAACCTAAATAGGAGAAATTAGGGGAAATATCACTTAAAGTCCATTTGCTTCGCCTGGATGATGGTTGATTCAAGGTTTTTATTTGTCCAGTCAAAGACAATTTGACATTCTAATGTAAATTGTTTGATCCCTCATCTCAACAATATAAACTACAGGGAGTCCATTAGTCCTGCTGAGTGGCTGAGCAGTTTTCTGGGGTCAGTGTCATTTGTTTCAATGTCACTGCTATATTTTGGATTGAGACCTATCCTACTCTTTATCCAATGAGCCAAAATATTTGTGTAGATGTAATTTTTTAACAAAGCATCAAGTTATGATAGATCAGAATACTTATACTTAAAAAATATTTTAAATGACTGCAGGCCTGCTCCTACGCAATAACGGAAACCATGAAATAGGGTTGGACCGTCGACCTTGGTTGTCATAGTTCACATGGGCAAGATACAGTTGACTCTGAGGAACATGGAGACGGCATGCAATTTTTCCACCATTAGTCTTACTGTGAGTAAACAGTGCTAAATTAATCCCCTGCTTTCACCCAGGTTCAGTGGCTCAGACAGTGCAACTAACAGAGTTGGCAGCACTCACAAGAGGGAACGCTGCCAATCTCTCCATGGTCGCTATGACTCCTACAGGTTAGTAAGGATGTCTGTTCAGCAGGGATGGGGCAATCTGTGGGAGACAGCACCAAAACTCACTGAGAATCTGAGGAGGTCAATTGGCTTTGTCCTGTCTATCTTGTATTTTTTATCACTCTGCATGCTTGTATATACTACTTTATGGCGGTTATATAACATCTATTCAGAAGGAAAGATAGAAAATAGTCAACTATTAGTAGAATTAGAAAGATGGTTTGCCAAGAAGGCAACAAGTGCATAACATATCACTCCACCCCCCAAACCGTCTTTATAGTTCAACTATTTCCATTCAGTCCTCTGACACAGCCTTTCTATAATAAAACTGCCCTCTCATGGTCATTCAACCACCGCCCCAACCCAAAAATCCCCACATCAGTCCAGACAAAAAGTAAAGAATGTCTAAAATAAATAACACACATGCAAACGAGACACAAACTCAACCTTTACAGCTCTGAAGATAGATGGAGGGAACACAGGGAATCCAAAAACAACATGAAAGAAGGAAATAACAGCCTCTGAGAAACAACATCACATGTTCATATTTTACCAAGCGACTGCTCCAAGCAGGAAAGTGTGTTGTCTGTGAAAATATGAATTACTATGTGTCCTGTGTGTGTGTGTGTGTGCGTGCAGGAGAGAAACCCATTTGGGACAGTTGGGGTTGGTCAGACCAAAGAGGTTGCAAAAAACAGGAAACACATGGTAGTGGAGGCAACAAAGCTCAACTCAGAGCATCACACACAGAGCTGCACACAAACACACTCATGCACACACATTTGCATTCCCGAGCCCCTTACCCTAACCTTAGACTAATCATAACCTGAACTCCAAAACCAAGTCTTAACCCTGAAATAATAGTCTGGAGCCACGGGGACCTCAATTTTGTGAGTTCTTTTTATACTTGGCTACCGAATCAAACCATAGCATTCCAAGGATGTTTCCCTGAATCGCTCGATAAACACAAAGCAACTTATGTTACCGGAATGTGAACAGCACTGCAGACCTTATTTTATTCAAGTTCCCACTGTTGATATTTAAACAGCTGCTTTGTAAGAGAAGGCAGTAGAACTTGAAAGGCTCAGTAATGATGGTAATATAAAGCTTAAAGATAAAGGTCAAATGTTATGTTATGAGCAGTATCAAAAAAAATTATGAAAGTACTGTGAAGAAGGATTCAATATAACTGTAGTAAAATATACATTTATATGTATACACCCCAGACTCTATAGACGGTGCCCCTGAGACAGTCCAGCAAATAATAGTCAGCTGTATGATGCACGCAGTACTGACATACAGTACATTGAACACCTCAACCAAGTGGTTGGCATAGCATAGCATAGAAGAACCTTTGTATTGAGTATTATGGGCTGGAAGTCAAGATCATAATGGAAGATGCCTCTAAAGGTGGTTGATGATGACATCTGTTGGGCCTCTTGTCCACATGTGCATACAGGCATTTTTACAAACGCCTTCCAAAGTGCAAAACTCTTTCTGTGTATCTGTCTGCACCTGCAAAATGAAGCATTTGGGAAACTATGGCATCACAGCTTACATCACACACGTCCACTATTGCTTTGTGTAATGACCATGCATCAGAAAATAATGGAAGCTATACATCACTTTCTTTATGTTTGCTTCGTACTTCTAGGTCTTTAATCTAGTTTTGATTGAATTGGAGAGCTGCTCTGTAGACACCTGACACAGAAAAAGGCATTTTCAAGTTTTTATTGCATTTACCTGAATGTGAGTTTATAGTGTGAAAGACAGTTTTTAGATCAGACAGTAGCAGAAAGACATACAGTTGTGTTTTTGTTGAGTGTTGACACCCACATGCAGGTAGGTTATCTCCAGTGTGAGAGGAGGTCTGCCCTGTGACACCTCAGTCTGACGGCCATAACTCATAACAGCACACAAATACATACAAACACAATAGATACTGTACGTGGATAATGATGTGACAGTGTGCTTTCACGGACAGATACCACTAAATGAACACACACTCTTGAGCATGTGAACAGACACACACAGACACACATAATTTCACTACATAAAGTTCAGACTGCATGTCTGCCCTGAATGCCCCTCAGCTACATAATTCACAATGAGTGTCTGACCTGTTTTTGATGATGTAGGTGGAAACTTCTAGACGATTATTCATGTCTGTGCAAAATCCTGACTCAGAGATAAAAAATAATTATATTACAGCAATACAATGTGCTTAAGGGGGGAAAGTCTCAAAGGCTTATGACTGCTTATTTGTTTCCTGTAATCTACATTATGTTTGTACCGTGCAAAGTCAGCTATATAAAGCTTAGACAACATGCGAGGTAGAGTGTGGACAGTTCATCATATAGACTGAATATGGCTGCAGACTCAGGTGGATTCTCAGTGAGAAAGACAAACATTTATATTGCCTCTCAAGAGGTTGCTAGATTAAATGTAGACATCAGAATATAATGTATTGGTGCTTTAAGACATTTCAACAGTAAATATGTCAAGTGTAATATATTATGTATGAACCCCTGGGTCAATGCACCTTCTCTCTGTATTTTATGAAAATTGCAATTATGGTCAAGCTGATTGAAAACATAAATTACAGGATCTCCATCATTTGTCATGTGTCAGAATGTGTCATATGTCCAACTTCCCTCAAGATCAGTGGCCGGAGAAACAACTCTACATACTCCTGATGTCTGACTTCACGCTCAAGAGGATTGATGAAAACACATCAATTAGTTTAAAATAGCAAATGTTCAGCAAGCAACAGCAAAAAAATGACACAAACTCTTAGGTTAGGAAAACTTGGCTTAACACCAGTCACAGGGAATTTGACATCAGTTGACACTAATCGATCTTTTCCTTTGCAATCTTATTTTAGGACGACTCAGTTGGTTTACCAATAATTTCAGTTTCTTTTGCTTTTCCACAAAGCAATAATGATACCATGAACCGCGTAAACTTTAAAGGCCATGTGAATCTTGTCTTTCTGCTCAACTGTGGGTGAATTCAATTTCTGGTGAGACGTTTCTTTTTTCTGTTAACACTTTGTCTTCATACTGTAACTTCACTTTAACATGAGTTTTAACATGAGTTTTCTAGAAAGCAGTCCCTAGCCGGTATTAAAGTTTGACAGCTTTGATGCAAAACTTCATACAGAGAAAAAAAGCCTCCGTTTGGTTTGCTTTACTTGTCTGTTGCAAGCTAGATTGCTGTAGCTGTAGCTAGCGTAACACTGCCCACTGGAGAAGTTAGACCAAATGAAATAATAAGAAACTAATATTCTGCCTATGGAAAGCAGTGTTTCCCACAAAAGCACATTTTGGCTGCATCCAAACGTGCGTCACATGTCCATATACAGTATGTACACCGGGCATGTGTGCTGGTTAGGCCATGAAGTTGGTTATTTAGTTACAGAAAAAACAACTAAGGAACAACAATGGTGAAAAGAAACAGGGATTTTCTTTTTCTGACGAGAAAAACGAGGTGGAACTGTCACTGTTATGGCAACACTTTGCATTTACCACTGGAAGTTTAGTGGTGATTGATAAGGACTTATCAAACATCTCCATTTTTGCGTAAAGTAGGCAACAGTGATGTGTTTTAAGACTAAACATAGCAGTGTGGATGTAGCCTCTTTCAAATCCAGTATATGCCCCCCCCCCAGTTTGTGTTGTAAACTCATTTGCATATTCATCACATCCTAACTTTGATGCTTCCTCCCAGCTTTCCTGCAGGTTTAATGACACAGCTCCACATCTTGCGTCATCCTAAATTTCAAATGGGGGCCTCATGATTGTTCCAGTCAAAGTAAGACGGAGAGGAGGAGTCTGACTCGTGTGGCAAGGAGAGTTAAAAGCATTTTGGAGCCATTAACACCATTTTCTCTGCCTTCACAGCCTCTTAAAGGCAATGAAGTCTGACACCATGTCTGTTTCAGTGACGTCTGCTGCGACTCCGTATCTGTCTCTAATAGAAAGAGTGAAATCATGTTGGATGAAGATCAACCTCACACTCCTCCCTTGAATGAGGTTTAATTTCCCTCCGTCTGTCCCTCTGTCGTCTTTTACCAGCCTCCCACTCTTCACTTCCTTCTTTCTCTCAAACAGACATGAACATGCTCCTCATCTTTTTTTCATCCATTAGAGGAACACCCTCCCTCTTATTTCTCTTCCCCGCATTTATCTTCTGTCTGTTTCTTTTAGCTCATCATTTTGTTCTGAGTCAGAACTTCCATCAAGCTCTTTTCCCTATTTGTGCCTTTTAAAACACTTTCAATTTCCATTTGATTCCTCCATCTTTATCTTTACCTTTTACTCCATCACATCACTCATGCTGTAGATCTCCTTGTGGATACAGCATAACATATCCACAATATATCTTGCTTTGTTTTAAGGTGTGTTTACTGACCTCATACACAGCAAGTATTAGAGTATTATGGAATAAGTAATATGAAATGGGCCAAGTGCTGAAGACGCCGTGACCTTAACCAACCCCGAACTCACCACCTGTCTCCACACACGTTTCTCTGCACACTCTCCATTTGCTCAGCTGTTGTGTCTGACTGTGTCTGTCTGCCTGCTTGGCTGAGTTCATCTTTACTAATGAAGCATGTTAGTGACAGAAACACTGAGCTAATCCTGCCCAGGATACAGCATTTAGGAGAATTACAAACACACAAATGAACAGACTCTCCAGCAGGCTGGGGGGCAGCTAATGTGCTTCATATGCCACAAGAGAAAAGAGGCTCTTTCCATCTTAAGATAAGTCAATACAAACAAATTCCATCAGGTTATTTTTCGATATCTTAAAAAAATAGTTTGAATTTGTTTAAATCATATTCACAAACGTTCAAAGAGGCACGCTGCGGTCGCATAGCAACAGTATTGTGCTCAACAAGACCGAGGATTGACAAGAGCTACTCTCAGTAACACTCCACTGCTCTGCTGATGCAATGCTGATGCTATGGATGAAAGTCAAAGATAGCATCCTCACACACAGACACATTGTATCATACACGCAGAAAATCAAACCCACACATGCCAAACAGATGCTCGCAAAAATAAAGCGTGCATAATAAGTTTAGATACATGAATGCGTACACACAGCGTGTTGGCAAGGCAAATAAACTGTTCTTTGCACAGCAATGTCATTCATTTAGGAACTGGTCGAGCACAGGCTGGCAAAAGTATAAACTTATACAGAAATAATGTGTGAGACTACGGGAAAAAACTTCCCCTGAAAACCATGACAAACATTTACAAATAATAGTTTGAATGCAGTTGCTAAAGGAGTTTAACATAGTTCAAACCTTTTCAATGGGTTTTTCCATTTTCATAAACTGTTGCACAAGCAAATATGGCAGTGCAATTGTCCTCAGGTAATGAGTCTGGGTATTTTGGGTGTAGTTTTAAAGGCAGGTGGAAACAGGCTGGGATTAAAAGACATGAATCTGTCAGTACAGATATCATTTTGCAGCCAATCAAACAAAGTGCAAAGTGCTGATGGAAAGAATAACTCAGAGCTAATCACATCTTATTCAGAGATAAATCAAGGAGAAGTGAAGAGTGATCACACCCTCAGTAAATAAACTTGTGAAGGCAGCTTATGTTAGAATAGTGTTTGAAGAATATTTGGTGCCTCTCTGTTCCTTTGAGAATGTTCACCAGACGTAAGTAGCAACAGTGTTAAAAACCAGCAGCACATCATGAGGACAGCTTTTAGCCACAGGAGGGGGGCGTCCACCAACCACTGCCTGATATTTCTGATTTAGAAAAAAGACAGCCTCTGTGTCATGCCACATACTGACAGCACTTCCATCTAGAATTGCATTAACGTTGCAAATTATACAGAGGTGTGGACTTTCTTCTTCCCGGGAATAAATGGTGTCTGCCCATATGTGGTCTGAAACAGCAGGCTTTCATTGCTTGACACTGCCCAGACTGTGTCTCTCCTCCCACGTAAGTGCAGCCAAGGTCATGATGAGTCATCAAAAAAACAACTAAATGGATACAGGTGAGAAAAACAAAAGTGATGAAAAGGCTCTTTTTCTGGTGCAAACCCCCACCGTGCACTGGTCACAAACACAGATCCCCCTTTAAACTGGTGATTTGGTACAAAGCCTTACATTGACCACAATCCAAAAAATGATACAGAAAAAAAGAAAACATTGAAAATTGGCCGTTTGGGCTGCGAAAAAAACCTGCACAAATCCTGCAGGATTCTACACCTTGATTTTATACCTTGAAGCCTCAGGTGCTTCAGGCCAGTTGGTGATGAGACACCACGCTAACAGTGAAGACTGGAGAATATGATCCAGCAGTACCATTTCTTATTAAAGACAAGGGCTGGAGATTCACTTCAGTCACCTATATGTGCATGTTTATTAGTTTCAAATCTGACTCTGATTGATTCACTGTTTCCTCACAGTGTTTAGTGAGCGGAGGTTGGACAGGATTCTTACAGTAAGCCAGGGTTTTTCTTGGGTTATGGGGGGGGATTAGGTGCCTTACAGCAGCTTTATGAAACTCCTGCTGGTTAAACTGGACTAACCCAACACTTTTAGAACAGACGCACTCTAAAAAGCCTTATTTAGACTTTTCTAATTGTCAAGACCAAATTCACTAGTGCTAATCATTAACATATGAAGAACACGGCGGGCGACGGTCCTGGTCAGACGTGTTCACAACAATGGGAACATCTCCAGAGTTTTCAGGTGACAGGTGGCTTCTGGGTATAGATCAGGCATGAGGTAGGACATGAAGTATACATTTTCCTGAGAAATCACATTTTTGTTTTCAGCAAATCAATACTGGCGTCGGCCCTTAACGCAAAAAGCTCTTGAATCTTGTTGTCTCCATCTTCTTCTGTATCGCTCCTGTTTTTCAACCCGAGATATTTTCGTTCTTTTCTTTAGAAACAACATAAACAAACACCCTTGCTTTAGGTGATTCCTCCGGATGATATTCTATTGTATTCTCACACATTTTGTGGACATTTCACGAGGGCGCTGGCAGAGAAAAACAACTAGGACATTTGCGTTGTCACATGCAGCCCCTCCAGAAAATTTCAGGAGAATATCCAGAGTTGAGAGTTGAGAACACCTGCTATCAACCCTGCATCTGCTCTGACACACACATACACAGATTGGTCACTTTGCATACGACTGTCAGCCACAAACTACAACAAAAGGCCTTTACGCTGTCTGGGATTGTGTATCATCTCCAATAGGAAGTGCATGTGTGCGTGTAACTGTGCGAGTGTGTGCGGATGATCCATGGTTTGTCTACGGGCTGGTAGACAGAACCACAGTCATAAATCCGCCCAGCTGTAACCGTGGTGATTTGCAGGTTCAGAGAAACCATAAACATCGGCACTGAGCGGCCCACTGCCCTCAGAGGAGGCTGAATTAAGTGGTGAGTGTGTAGCTGTTTGTGTGTTTGTGCATGCAAAGTGTGTGTGCGCATGTATCCCCTCTCAGTGCGAGTTTGCTCAAGGGCATCCTTTGCTGGAGATGAGAGGTGAGTTTGGTGATTGGCCGAGGATCTGAAGGGTCATTAATCTACGCTGCCTCATTGGCTGTGACGGCAGAGGGGAGGGGTTAGTGCAGCTGGTCAGTTAGCTGCTGTCATTTTTCTAATCTGGGACATTCTTCAATATTAGACAGAGTGCAGAGGATCACTGGGGCCAAACTGGAATCACTAAAACATTTGATTTCTCTGTCCTGCCCCCTTTCAGTTTTCGCGTTTCTTTTATTAGGGGGCACGCTGTGCTGGTTATTTATTTATCTATTTATTGGGGTTCAGAGGCAGATAAATAAGCAGAAAGGTGTTTTTAACATTAGAGAATCCTGAGGTCGGATCATATATATATTTTTATTTTTTTCATTTTCACTCTCCTAATCTCTGTCTGTTAATCATTTTTATTTTCACCTCCCTCCTTCAAACCCATTTCTCTTTTATGAGAGGAAGGATGGACAGTCCAATCTCCAAGAAGATTGTTTTTCCTTCCAGTAGGATCTTTACAGATAAACATCTGCTGGACAGTGGGTGACGATAACGTAGGACAAATCCAACATGAAAGAAAGGCTCACTTGAGTTTTACGGTTGGACCAGGGAACAGGAGTGTGTCCAAAATCCCTCACTAATCATATGCTGCAACTAACTATTATTTAGATACTGATTCATCTGTTGATTATTTTTTCAAGTAATCGATTAATAATTGGATAAAAACACACAAACATACATTTTACTCTTTCCAGCCGTTTTTTTTTGAAAATTAACCTACTCTATATTTATTACAAATATCTTCTATTGAATTATTCCATTTTCACTTACCAGCAATTTAATTCTGACGAGTCATAACTGCAAGATGTCTTAAAGTAACCTAAATCCAAGCTACCTTAAATTAAGTTTGAACTTAATTTAGGATTGATGTTGTAGATATCATGAACATGAAATATGACTATAGTCAGAATTTCATTGTATATAACTGAAACTGGAAATGAAAATTATGATATAATATGATATAACTCAACTGAAACGTTCGAATGACATCACAGCTGCTTTGCACATGCCCACTGTTGCTTTGTTTAATGAGCATGTGCCAAGTGCACGGGTTTCTCTACGTTTGGTTAGCGCTGCTAGGTGTAATCACAAGTTTGCAGCTAAATACAGAATCACTGCACCACATATGCAGCTTTCACACTTCTGTCTCAGCCATTTCTACTTGTAACCATAGTGTTTTTCTCTAGTATTCGGTGGATCAATGATGTAGACTTGATGTAGCCACCAATATGCTTGTTTGAGCGTTTAGTCATTTTTGTTCTCCTCTGGACTAAGATATTTTAAAACCCAAAACTCTCGAGGACCCTTTTTTAAAGGGAAAAATTCAGAGTGGACAAGGCTTTAATATCTGTCCACTGTAACCGTGTAACACACAGTTCAACAGCAGTGGACAGACACCATTCACAGCCACTAGTTGGTAAACTGATTGATTCAGAAAAAAGGTCTCATGTAAAATCAATCAGCAAACAGATTCTGGATGGCATGTGTCCAGTAACATCGATCCAGCAGGAAAAAAAAACAGTGACTACCTCAGTATTCTTCAATATCTGGAATAAAAATCTATGTATATATAATATAATATAATATATAGTTCAATACAGGATTCAAACATAAAGCAAGATGTCCAGTAAAATGTAGAGATGGAAGATTCATTTTGACACAAACAATAAAAAAGTGACAGTATATTTAAAGTATTTGAGGAGGACTGAAGTAGCTCCAGAGCATCAACACAGGAAAATCAATCAGCTCATTCCAAACAGGGAGGGTGTTTAGAATGGGCTCTGCATTACTTAATATAAATGGAATGGAAGAAAAGTTTGGAACAACTCTCTCTATAACCCAGTACAATTCCACAGTACCACAAAGATTTATTGCAGGCCTTTATTTTGTTTTGTCTCCTGTTCCTAATAAACTGGCAAGTGCAAAGCTTTTGAATTTTTAGTCCACTATTATCTAATTAAGTGTCTGACAAATAGGGTCTATCATTATTAATGTTATTATTAATACCACAAACAGCCCTGACAGGGAAATCAGATGGTGATGATTGGAAGATTTATTTGATGATTGAACTGTTGAAGCTTAGTTGTAAGTCATTTGCAAGCCCTCCTGGAAAAGAGCGCCAGCAAAATATGTCCATATAAATCAAAATTAATATAATATTGACATATTGATGATACAGTGAGTATTTGCAAGTCAGTAGTCTCAAATATTGTGCAAGAAGTTCTTTAAAAATCCTGTCAAACATCCAGCAATAACTCGGTAATCCCCTTAATCTGCAGGGACTACGTAGATTAGAGTAGAACAGAGAGAGACAGGGAGAAAGTGACGCTGCAAAAAAAAAGCCGGGAAGCAAAGACATAAAAAAGAGAAAGATAAAGAAGTGGTTGAAAAAGAACAAGGGAAGGAGAAAGAGTACAAAGAGAGCGAGGTGTGAAGGTGCAAAAAGAAGAGGAGAGAGCAAATTATACGAGAAGAAAGAAAAGCCGTGAGCAGAGACAAGAGTTATAGAGGAATAGAGGAAATCGGCAGAGGAGAGTGAAGATAAAGAGAACAAAGGAGAAACAAAAGCAAAGAGGGAGAGAGCAGGAAATTCCCCTGAAGTGTGTATGTGTCTCCTGAGAGGATCACAGATCAGAGAGACGAGTGACCTGGTGGTCATCTGTCAGCCCCTCTGACTCTGCTGGAGGCGGGAGATCTCTCTAGGGAGAGAACACACTGTCTCACACACACACACACTCTCTCTCGCACACACACACACACACACACACACACACACGCGCACGCACGCACGCACGCACACACACACACACACAGACGCACACACACAGACACACAGACACACACACACACTCCCTGTACAGTATACTGAAAGAAACTGATTTTTGCTCCTACTCACAAACTCATAAACAAAGCAAAGCGTGAAATGTCTTGTCTGTGTTTTACTCTCTGAAGTGAGTCTGTATTGTTTTGTAATCAATGAAAAAGATGATCTTAATACTAAATGAATTCTTCTGCTTCTCCGTCCTCACTAACACTATCACCGCTTCCATGTTCAACTTCCCATTTTCCGTCTCCTGAGGTTTTTATGCCTGCACTGTACTTCATAAATGAAACCCACATAATTCACTATGTATGCCGCCCACTATGCTCCATATGGAGATTCATCTAAAATACAAAGATGATGAGCACAAGGTCCACTTAGTGGAAATGTTACAACCTCAGGTCAGAGGTCATGGACTGCCAAATAATCAATTTCAATGAATGTGAAAAGACTCAGTTAATTAGAATATGTTTGAATCCCCACAGGTGAATGGTACAGCTCACCTTTGTTTGTGACTTTGATGTAGAACTCAAAACGCTTCATTACTGTGCTATTCAGATGCGTTGGTTTCATGGTTGTCCATTTACGATGGCTTCGCTTTGCTAGCATCCCCAAGTTTCACAGAAAAACAATGCAACATAGATTAAGCTGACAGCGAGCGCCCTCTGCTGGATCTTGAGGCAAACTACTTCAGAAAGCCTGATGCGCATATGGACTTTATATTTTCAACAATCGAATGACTGTTTCAATTTCGGATAAAAACAACAGCCTTAGACTCCACTTCCTCCCACTATCCAGAAATGAAGCCAAAACATTTTGGATATGAACACTGCCATCTTGCACAGTTGGAGTCTGTGCAGTAGCGAAAAGGAGAAGGAGAGTCCGTAGAAGGATCCCACCAGCACACACACTACACTTCTCATTCGGGGAGCTGTTATGTCGTCTTATCTTTATACACTTTATACATTTTCAAAAAAAATTTATTTGGCCTTGTAGTTCAAACATGGAGCTAGTTTTACAGTGTAACGAACACGTATATTAAGAGCTCAACACAACACCCCCCCAGAACTACAGAATATTTAATGCCCAATTATCATACACACGCACACACGCCTTACAATACAAGTCATGTGTAACGTGATTGCAGTGAGCTGTGGCAGCAAACCAAAGACCACAAACCAATGGGTGACAGCACGAGTGTCACATGACCAGCGGGGTGTAACTTGATTGGCTGGATGTTGGTCAGACTACAGAATCGATTGCTTATCCTTTGTATATCTGAATGTTGAGGAATGTCTGAATTCATTTGACTTGAATTTTGTTATGTGAATTTAACACGTTGAATTAGAGCAACTTGAACATATGACTTTAACTGTCTTGTTCTGAATTTATTTACAATGTAAATAAAGAATAACAGTGAAATGAGTGAGATACATTTTCAAGAGTTGAATTCAGAAATAAAATTTTAGACACATATTCAAAGAGGATTTAAATGTTCTAGTTGTGGAGACTTTGTTTCCACAGTTCTGTCCTTTAAACAATGACACCACGCAGACCAGCCAGGTGAAACCTACAGGAGAAGGTGGTTGGTACTCACACATTATGGGCTGTTTCCTGAAGCGTGACAGAAGTAACAGAGGAGGGAGGTGTGCGGCCTTGTTTCAGGTGTTTCAGGTGTTTCAGGAGGTTGGAACAGGATCAAACACACGCTACACACACCTGAGGCCTGTCAGGTTGAGCATTAGCACTGAGCTAACTAAACTTCCTCCTTTTCACTCCTCTGCCCCGCCCCCTCGACTCTCAGCCAATCACAGTTAACTTCACTCACCTTGCTCGTTGTCATTGGTTAGCTGATTTGACTGACATGTTCACTGACATCCGGGAAAACTCGGCAAGATCCATTTTGTGCTAAACTCATCGTGACCGTCTTGACACGGTGAAGCTGTGATGTTAGCGTTGAAATGTTACCCCGTCCATGGTTAGATGAGTGTATTTACAAATGGACGTGATGAGCGCTCCCAAAAAGTGAACCTGGAACAGGTCATAAATCCTACCTCCTCCATGTTAGTGGATGGGATGTGGGCCTAACAAAATAAATAAAAGTATACGTCAAACCCATTTCTTCTCATATGGTTTCTGAGAACTAACCTGGGACTATAACCTGCAGCATTACCTTCACCTCTGCCTTCACAGTGACAGACAACCAACCTACACTTAACTGACTTGTGTTGTGTTGTGTTGTGTTGTGTTGTGATTAAGCTACGTTCAGACATGTTCTGAACTCTGGAGTTTCTTCAGCCTTTCTCCACAGGGGCTGTCTCTGTGAAGACAAATGTCTAACTGACAGATTTCTCTTTGTCGTTGTGAAATCATCTGACCAGAGAACCTCTTGTTGTGTTGCTCATGTGTTAAAGGCAAACAGAAGGTCCAGACCCAATTCTTCTGACTCCCACTGAAGATCACGAGTGTCCATTTTGTTGTACTGTTTGAACAGTTTGTTATGTTACAGTGAACTACTGACTTTTCTGACATGTAACAGTTTTATATACTTACCTCTTTTATATCCTTCTACACATCAGATTTTATTCAGAGCTGCATTAAAACATCATGAACAAAATAAACAACTCTATTCATTGAAAATACTTTCATGAGGAAAATGTGCAGCAGGGTTTCAAAGAGAATGAAACAGCTACATAACTGAAAAGATGTTGGGTTTAGTCCTTCCATTATTACACTGTGTTTATTTTCAGAGCAGTATACCAGACCCACTTACTCGAGAATCAGATTTTCAATTTATTTTACAATGTGCTTAAAAAGCTTTGCAATTATTTTAATGTTCATTGGGGTTCATATATTTTTATTATTAGCAGGTGCAGGACATTTTCCTGCAGCTGACCACTCACACATGGCCTTTTCAAAACCTTCATCTCCTCCTGGAGGACAGAGCTGTCATAAGGAGGAGTCCATTACAACATGATGGTGTCACAGATACAGATATAATGTTGTGTGGTGCTACGATGTGTCCCCGTAGACACATGGACGGATTGATTATATGTCTGGTAATTCTGTTGGATCATTTTATGAGATCAAATAAATCCTCTACAGTTGACCATAAAATATTTATTAACCACAAAAAAATATATTTCTAAAAGAAGAATTTTAGGATGAGGAAGATTATGATTTAAGTCTGACAAAAGCTACAGGGGCCATTGGATAAAGAGTAATCTGCTGTCATACATACTGTTATTTAATCCATTGTGTAAATATTTCCAGCTGTAAATGTGTTACTGAGGGCTGAGGGCAGCAGGATGGTGTATGTGGGACTGACCCAAATAAATTACACTGCCCATTTTCATCACAACGATGATTTGTCTCGCCAGAATTGAAATTGTTGTTCAAAATGAAATTGTTTTTGAATAACAGTGAAGGTCGATGATACAGAGGAATTCGATTTATTGGGCTTTGGCTACAGTGAGAGGCGTCGTCAGGCTGATGAATTCATCACTGCTTTTGGTCTTTTCATGGAACTTGCTGACAAGAAGAAAATGAAAACTTCACATCTGCTGATTTAGATGTTATATATAGATTTACCCAAGACAGGTGCATTTAAACAGAATTCTCCCGAGAAATGTGGGTTAGTGGTTCTGATCCTGGTGTTGATCAAACCTACAGGAAAACACTTTGATCCCATTTGTCCTCTCAAACATTTGGTCCACACCTCGTCCACATGTTTTCACTGCAGAGTATTTTCAGCACTTTTTCCATCCTCGTCCTCTTGAGCATCCTGTCGAAGGTGTTGGCTTTTCCTCTCACTTCCCAATTCTTAAAACCCCTGAGGTGGGATACACCGGGGCATCTGCTGTAATTTAGCAGCACAGCGAGATTCACAGTGATAATGATGGAAGCGATGGTTAAAACCAGAGCTGTCGTCACTAAGTTTCAGCTCTTGACCTAAAAACAGACCTGTACCTTGGTGCGACGGCAGATCTAGGATATTGCTGAATCAGGGGCCATAAAGGGGCCACAATTTACACAGAGGGGCTGTTCATGCACCTTTCTTCATTCAGCAAGGTGCATATTCAACCAATTCTTTGTTTACTGTTAGTGCTATAGCTTTGAGTCAAGCCACAAATCATTGATTTTATTTTGACTCCAAAAAAGCTTAGAAAATAAAAAATGTTTACAAATTGTTTATAGTATTGTTCATAAGTCACTAGGACTGTGACACTCCAGGGGTCAATCAGATTTCAACTGGGGCTGGTGCCCATGGCCCAGTCCCTGGATCCACCCTGGCATGGTGAAATGTTCATGAGTGGCAGTGGGACGTGTAACAAAGCAGCTGTATGAATGTGTGTGAGTGGGTGAATGCGACAGCAGCATATGTCCTTTGTATGAATAATATGATCATGATAATACTGATCATCAATGTTATCATGGTAACTGTGATGATTAGCAGCAGCGTTGTGTGAACTCTGACTCTGAACAGATGTAACATGATGAGCAGGGCTCATCTGAGGTTTCTGTGGTTCTCATTGACAGTGTGAAAACTGCTGGATGCAGCAGTGATGAACACTTTCAATCCAGAAACCCAAATAAGAAATCTACGTTCGAATAAGAACCTTAAACATTTAACCTCTCTTGTTTTACGAGGACCCACAGAGCTGAGAGCAAAAGTAAAAACACCAGTGTCACATACATTAGACAGGATTCCTGCGTAAGAACAAATGAGGTCAGATGACATTTCTACAGGATAGAAAAACAAATTAAAACATCTCATTCTTCACTTTATACATTCTCATGTTTGTGTGTTTATTCTGACTGAATGTGATTATCAGATAGGTAATGTTATGTTTATGTCTCACACTGGCACAGGCGATGCTTCTGCAGAACTGTATTGTGTTATTGTTTAAACATAGGAAGGCCCCAAACACTTTGAGTGGTGGGCGCCATCGAAGAATGATTGGAGGAACTTGTGGAAGAATGGATGGAGGGTCTGGAACTGATTGTAGCCAGGAAAGGAAAATAATTTGAGAAAAGAAAATTATAGAAATAATGATTTTCCAGATTAAACTCTTTGTGTTATGCAGTTCTACTTGAGTGTGGGTTCTGTGGCTGCTCTTTGATTTTAATGAGGTAGACGAGAGTTTTGTCATTTGTCTGTAAATGCTTTTAAATCAATGCTCTGAAACTGACTCATTTTGTGTGGGTTTGAGACCAGAAATCCACAACCAACATCTCACTGCAGCAGCGACAGAACACCGTCAGAGTTTTATCAGGAATACTCTTTCAAACCTGGCACGGCAGCTCGTGATAAAAAAAAATTAAATCTGAAAACACATTGCCTTGGAAACAAGCCCTCGGCGAAGCATTGTGTGTTCGCTGTGATGCTGATGTTAATTTCCCACCTGTGCCTGCAGGATGAGAAGTCATCAAAACTTAAGGAACGAAAAAAGAGATGGAGGAAAAAAGAAGTAAGGAAACAAAGGGGGACTGGGGAGGAAGTGAAGAGGAAACTACATTGAACATTGAGAAAAGTCAAAAACAAAAAGTTATTGAGATTGTGGTGTTTAAGAAATGACCAGCATTTAGAGTTAGGCTTTTACTTCTACTTATTACACCAACATGTATGTGTGTGTGTCTGTGTAGCTTTTTCTCTGGTTATCTAATTTTTAAAAATGTAAGTTCACCCCAGCTCTAAGCTACTCCATAATTAAAAAAGAAGTGGTAAGAAGTGGGCCAGGGGCTGAGAGGGGAGTCGAGGGGGCTTGGATGTGAAGTAAGAGCTGCTCAGTGATCTCCCCAGGCTGCAGGGGATAATGGAGAGCGACACAGAAAATTGCAAAGCACCTCTGCTACAGGGCTCGTTGGAGGTGGAGGTCTTTTCCCCCCTTCAGGAACCCCTGAAGCCGACATCAGTGTGGTGGAGGACCATGGTGGTCATGAGCCGCATCACTTTAAGCTGGTGGCTCCGGCCCCAGAGCTGCAGCTCTCTGAGCTCTCGTGCACTCAGAATGGCACTGTGGTGAAAATTGCAAATGTACACCGCAGTTTGTGGTTATAGAGGGGGCTACCACACCAGACCACTGCAGAGCCACAGGAGGAGTCAGATGATGATTCTACAGCTGTCGAAAGACCTAATTTTGCCCAAACTGAAAATACTAAGTAAGGCATGAACGCATAGACTGGAAGAAATGATGGATGACATGTTTCTACTTCTTCCCACTATAAAAACAAAGTATCCTGTATACAAACGTATTTGGGGCCAGAGTCTGCACAGTAGCGATCAGGGTATAGAGCTGCGGTATCAAAGTCCTGTCACATTGGTCAAATAACAAATTCAATCAAACAACTAATTAAAACTGAACTTAACAGAAAAATTAGCACTTGACATACATCGGTTCTTTTACTGACACAAACCATCTTATATTTGACTTGTAGCAAACTCCTGCGAGTGATGAGTCAACAGATATTTAAAAGTGAGAACAGTTTCAGATTCCAGAGAACAGGACCTGAGAGAGGCGGGACTTGAGGACTCAAGATGTTCACAACATTTATCTTTAATTTTAAGAAATGTCAGTATCAACACATACTGACGTGTTTCATCACTATATTCATATCATTATAGTTTACAGCTAATAAACGTGTTGGAATGTGCAGAGCTTTTTTAAGGTTGCAGAAAAGGTAAAGAACAAACTGATGGTCTGTACGTGTGTGTGTGTGTGTGTGTGTTTGTGTGTGTGTGTGTGTGTGTGTGTATGACATTTTCTATCTGCTCCCTCTCCTTCACTCGTCCCTCCTGTTCATTTTTCCACGACTCACTCACTACTTATCCAAACCCTCTCCCTCCATCTCTTTCCTTTTAACCCCCTGCTCTCTCTCCCAGCCTCCTCATCACCTGTGCTCTCCTCATTTTCCTGTTTCCGTCCTTTTTTTTTTAAAACCCAGTTGTATAGCCTTTTCTCTCCTTCTCTCTCTCATTCTCTCCGCCTTCATTCCTCTGTCTCTCTTTCTCTCTCTGACCCAGAGGGCTGTGTTTTGCCGAAATCCAATCCTCTCTCATTCTTAAACCTGCTGTTCCATTTCACTCGCATTTTGTCACACTGCGATGCACACACAATACCTGCTCCTCCCTCATTTCAACCCTTTTCTCTGTCTCCCTCAACACACACACACACGCACATACACACACACACATTCAGACACAGCAGAGTGAACACACAAGCATATGCACACACGCATTCACAAACATTTGTACAACTGCATAAACACAAACACAAAAAAGAGAAGAAAAAAAAAAAGACTTAATTAACCTATCAATCAAATTTGATGCTCCTGGTTGGAGTCATACACAAACACACACACACACGTACACACTTTACGCACCTAACCCCCCCCCCCGCAGCTCAGTGGCCATCCATCACAGCTTCACTGACTCCGCTCAACCACAACTCAGAGCCAATCACACAGAGGTTAGGGACCAACGGAGTGCTTGTGAATGTAAGTGTGTGTGTGTTTGGGGGAGAGAGAGGGAACCCACATTTGCTTTGGGAACAGACACTGATGCGTTTCATGCCTTTGAAGCACATTTCAGCAGAACTGAGGGAGAGGCCGAGCGGGTGGAGTGAACTGTGACTGCTGATGGTGTGTGGTGGAGGATTGGCTCTCACACACACACACACACACACACACACACACACACACACACACACACACACACACACACACACACACACACACACAGGCACACAGAATGTTGGTGCTTTGGTAATATTATTCTTGATAATTATTCTTGACAACTGAAAAACAGAACAATAGTGATATTTATTTCATCTTTACTCCAAATATATAAAGTTTTACATCCTCATATTTTCCAACTTTTTCTGCCAGCCCTCTTGAAAAATGTCCAGAAAATGTCCAAATGAGCCAGATGACATTTCAACCATGTGATGGACGCAAAACAGACAGGAAAAATCCAAAGAATATAAATATCTCAGGGTGAAGAGGAGGTTCCGAACATGTAGAAGACGCTGAAGATGTCGACGTGGAAAGACAATGAGTGGAGAGTTTTTGGTGATGAAACACAAGCATTGAGGTTCTGGAGTAAAAAACATGATTTCCACAGAAACATTTCCCTCCTGCTTCGCCCATGATCCGGATGTTTTCCTGTTGTTGTAAACGTTCTGACCCGAACAATCTCCTGCTGCCTTCTTCATAATCGAAAGGCAATCTCTGGAAAAATATCTGGACTCAATTTTCCTGAGTTCATGTCTGAAAGCAGTTTAAAAAGAACGCAGCCCCGGTCTGTATCCACTGGTCGGGGTTCACTCCGCAGGGCAGGCAGAGGTGTGTGACCACCTTCACCCGCTCTGAGCTGGTGTACAGAGGCAGCCAGATCTCTTCTATCACAGCAGAGTCAGCAGCAGACGTCTATGATTGAACATAAAATACACAAATTAATACATGTATTCACAATGACTTTGTATTTAAGTAATTCGATTACAATGATAAAATATTATTAGGTGTCTATAAAAACTAATCAATGATCAAATCTCCAAAGATCCATAAGTTAAGTTTAACATTCACAACTGAAGAAGGTATCAGTATATCCAGTTTCACACAAATCATCTAAATGCAGAAATTTCTGGTTTTAATAACCAGTAATTATTTCATAACTCTGTTCTGCAAACTAGTGCAGAGACGATCAGTCGATTAGTTTATATGTTTGACTCTGTCCATTGCTTTGTTTATTGCTTTGTTTTGTAAGCAGGGTTACGCAAAAACTAACAAACCAATTTTTACAAAACTTGGTTTCAAGGACGGGACATACAGTAGGTTGTAAAAGAACCCAATAAACTTTAGGGAGGATCATTCTTTTTTTCCCCATGCAGGGAATAATTCATGGATCTTGATCAAATTAAATCTGATATATTTAGGGGACTCATACTTATACGTCTGTGTAACTTGGTGCAATTAAAAATCTGGATCTAGTGGATTGAAATGGTCTGATTACACTATGCTGATGTTTTAAACACAATTATACACCTGTGGAACCCAGGCCATGTAGCAGGGCGGGACAGCTGACACACTGGGAGAATTGTGTTGATTCTCACAAAGACGGAGTCCATCAAAACTACAACCCTCCAACTGCAGACCTCCAACCTAAAAACAAGAAAAGAAAGAGAGATATATTAGGTGAGAGGAGGAGAGGGGGCAAAGAACCACAAATAAAAATATCATATCAATAAAAAGTGATCATTACAAGAATGAGAACAACTGAGAAGGTGGGTTAACAAAGACGAGTAATTACAAGCAGCAGATTCAAGACATGAGGAGACAACTGTGGTGACGAGAAGAGAGGGAAAGGAAAGTGGTGAAGATGATAGAGAGCATGTAAACAAGAAGAAATGTGATGTGAGAGAGAGAGAGAGAGGGGTGTATGTGTGTCAGTGAAATCAGTCCAGTGACTCAGGGATTTTCCTCAGTGGGCCAGACAAAAAAAAAAGAGGGAACTCTGGCATCAAGTCAGATAAACACAAGTGACGACTAAATCACCATCATCTGAGGGAGAGAAGGCGAGAGGGAAATTCAGAAAAAGCTACATTGTGTGTGTGTGTGTGTGTGTGTGTGTGCATGTGTGTGCGTGTGTGTGTGTGTGTGTGTGTGTGTGTGTGTGTGTGTGTGTGTGTGTGTGTGCGTGTGTGTTTGTGAGCATAGAAGAGAGCTCATTGCCTCTCAACAATTATCCCCTTTCTCTTCCACTGTCAGATGTCTGAGTGTTTCCCTCTCCTCCCTGCAGCTGCAGCCTCTCTCGAGGCACACACACCCTTCTCCTCGCTCTCTTTGTATGGTTAAAGTTCACGTCAAGTCGTGCCCAGTTTTATTGGCTTGACAGAAATGAAACAGAATCCTTAAAGTATTCAAATTGCAGACGATACAATTATATCCCCCTCAAATCAAAGCCTGAAAGGCAAAGAAATGAAGAGTGAGAGTGGGGCTGTGCAGTGTGTGTGAGCTCAGTTCTTTAATTGTAGGAATTTCTGTCTGTCAAATGCATGAAAAAGCAACAAGGGAGCAGAGATTACAGCTGTCAAAGACAGTAGACTCTGATGCATGTGCAGAAAACTTACTTTTCTTTCTTTCTTACTCTTTTCTCTAGTCTTTCAGTCTCAGCTTTCTTCTCTGGATCCATATACTATTCCAATTCAAACTTGGTGTAAGGATGCAGTGTGGGTCAAGGAGGAACCCATTGAATTTTGCTGCAGATCAGGATATTTCCCCCCACTTTCTTTAACTTTTCAACACTTAGAACTCATGGATCTTGATGAAAAAAGTCAGGCACTTTTGAGAAACTGTCATTTATGAGTGTGTGGAATAAAAATCTGGATCGATTGGATTTAAATGTGGTTTCATGAGGGGACTGTTAGGCCTTGGCAGAGGTATGCACTCTGCTGAGTGCTATTCTAGTTACATTATATTTATCACTCAAGCTGCTTTCAGACATGCACTGAACTCCGGACATCCTTCTGAGGGGATGTATCTGAGAACTCAAATGTCCGACTTAGAGCCTCCAGACTTTCTGGTAAAAGGTCAACAGAAGGTTCGGAGGAGCTGATGTGAGAACACAGCAACAGATCCTCCGGAGGATTCACCCTGAGCGAATGAGGGGGGTGATTAAGTTTCTAACACACAAAATAAAAAGAGAAATAAATCGAATATCTCAGGATGAAAAAGAAAATAAACAAAAGTTGAAGACCTTCGTAGGTCATGTCTGAAAACAGCTTCAGTTCCAGTCTGTCTTGTTTAAAGTGTCAGTTTTCTGCAGTGACATAACAGCAGTATCCATCCACTGTCTGTATATATATCATCTGTGGCTTGAGTTGTAATTTTACCTTCACTTGCAGTTTGGCCTGTGTAATGGGACTCCTCCATGATGAGACAAACACCAAACTATCCATTGAACAACCCATGGACCTAAAAACCAAAACAAATGTGGTTAACTTTAGCATTCATGCTCTTTACGTCTCCAAAGTGTGTTCAGACTCACATGTACAGTAACGTCAGCAGTGTCAGTGTTACCTGGCTGTTTCCTGTCTCAGGGCATTGAGGAAGGTATCCGGGTGGAAGAGCTCAGACAGATCCAGGGTGTCTGAAAGAAGAGCTTGTCGACCTGCACGCTCCACCCAATTCTGTAGGGACAAATGTAGAAAGAGACACACACACAGACAGACACACAAATTATTACCAAAACAAATTAAGCTCTCAAAGATAACACAGACATTGGGAATAAAATCAGTTTTACACAGGAGTCAGGTTAAAGAGTTAGATGGTCAGTTAAAGATAATGAGAATAAACACAATTTTCCTCATCGACTCTGTTTGGTTCAAGAAAACACACAGAGCTAATGTTTGTGTCGTATTTACCCTTTAAACTTACATAGAGAATGTGATTTGTCATCCGTTACTTCTGAGTCAGTGTGTATTTGTTAATGAGAGATGTCCTAATGGAGTACAGCATATCTGTGTACATGTACACACACGTACACACACGCATGCACACACACACACAAATTCCCTATGGTGTTCCTGATTTGTCACAGGAACGTGAGGTGACAGTGCCATTGACCTTTGACCACTAAATTCTAATCAGTTCATCTTTAAGTCTAAGTGAACATTTGTGCTACATTTGAAGAAATTCCTGCAAAGTATTCTTGAGATATCTTGTTCAAAATGGGACAGACAGAAACCCACCATCACTGGTGCAGAAGCAAAGAACACAAACGAAGAGTGAATCTGAATGATCAGAAATGAGTGTTTTAACAAAAACAAACCACAACTTAAGGTGAAATAACTCACAAAAAAATCTATTATTTTGTATTTCTTTTCTTTTTCGCTGGAGCACCGCAACTGATTTCGCTTATGACACTTGCAGCTGACAATACTTGGTAGAAGTAGACATATGCCTTGAGAGTTTATCTAAGATTCAGGTCTAGTTCTCTCCTGGGCTCATTTTTGCACTTATTATTTTAATGTGTAGTTTTGTCTGAATCACCATAGAAAATATTGGGATTTGGAGATCAGCTGAAGAAAGAGTGAAAAAAAACATCTGATCCAATCTCTTCTTTATATGGAGTCCTTTTTAGCACAGTGTCAGTCGCCACTGGCTTTATTGAGCTTTATACCAAGGAAATAATACGCACAAATGAAAACCCATACTCACACACGAGAGTGCACACACCATCATGCACTGAGAAAGATATATGGCTGGTGTGTGTAGGTATGCATTGTGTTTATGTGCATTACTGTGTATGTGTGTGAGCATTTGAGTGTTTTCAAGGTCGTCTGGCACTTCTGGGTGCATTGCTGCACTGTTAGCTGTTTTGTTTTTTTTCCTCTTCAGCAGCTCCACACAGCAGCAGCTCTGGCCGACTCCGCCTTTATTAGACTGATTAGCTTACAGGACACAGACACACTGCTAACAGAGATATCACTCAGTACTGATGGGCAGAGGGAGACAGTTAAGGACAGTGCAGCCTCCAGAGAGACACACATGAGGACAGATGGAGTGCAGGCAGACAGGTAGGGTAGCAGACAGCGAGAGCAACGAGTGAAGACAGACGGGGAGAAACAGATGTGTAGGCAGGAAGGCAGACAGAGCGTGGCTCACCCATACAAATAATGAAATTCATCAAATTCACTAAGAAATAAATAATTTCTGATTGTGTGTATGTGTGTGTTGTGGTCTGCCAGAACATATTGAGGGAGGCGTACAGTCAGACACAGCTGAGAGGAGACAGAAAGTAGTTTCAGCCAGAACCTTACTGATGATACTAATGCTGATTAGAATTTTTTTCTTAAAGCTTCTTCCCCAGGGCTAAAAGTGCACAAATGTAGTTGCTGCAAGCGAACAGACATTTCACCAGAACAAAAGCAGGCCTGTGAGAATGTACCTGAATGGCGAGAGCCTGTGTTACCACAGCTCTGAGGTACAGCATTGGCTCCTCTGGTCCGTCCCATTTTTTCTGCCATGTTGAAGGGCACTGAAACACAAACAGGCACGAAAAGAACAGGAATAAAAGATATTGAGAGTCATTATGGAGAAATACAAAATACAAAAATAAAAGATATTGAGAGTCATTATGGAGAAATACAAAATACAAAAATAAAAGTGAGTTCACTAAACTGAAAGGGTGCATTCTTCAAACCAGGTAAATGACCTATCTCGTCCTATCCAAGCAGTGTTTCCCATAAATAGTGAGCTGTGAGCAGCACCATTTTGCAATGTTATTTGCAGCAACCTCGCTCAAGCTCTCCTGCTATTGTCCATAAAGTTTTTACTGTCTATGCAAACAGTCACACCTCATGGTTTCACTTGCAGTTGCACAAGTACCCACACAGGAATTCAATAATTCGTAGATTGAATGCAGATTGGTTGGGTCCTTTTTATGTAATCTTGCTAACTTACAATCAAGCAAAGGCAAATGAGAACATCACCTCCTTGGTAGAGGTAATTAAGTGATGCCCTGATAGCGAACATTGTGCATAACATGTGACCTCAACTTGACCCATACCAATGTTGCATGTCATCCCCCTCTCCACCCTTGTTTCCTGTCGCCTCTAACACATAAACAGTTTTTTTTAAAACATACTAGAGCCTTCAATCTCACTTGAAAAAATTCCATAAATACACATTTAAACACAGTGCTGTGTCGTAGCCTAGGAGACCATAAAGCCTGTGTCGTAGCCTAGGAGACCATAAAGCACCACTGTGGTTGAGAAAAGTGATGAATGTAATATGTGTAGGTGGCAAAAGAACGCTTCCCTGAGGAGACAAACTGGAGAAAGTTGGTCTGTGTTGCTTTCTCTGTTAAACACTGATCAAAGAGTTGCCACACACACACACACGCACGCACGCACGCACACACACACACACACACGCACACACACACACACACACACACACACACAAATAAATATGCTCAGCGGGAGAGTGACGATCTGGAATTTTGTGATATTCAAGCTTTAAGTCATAATGAAACTAATAGGGAATTGATATGTCTCTCAGCAGCGAGTCAACCATTCAGTCAGTCTCCAGCTGTGTGTGTGTGTGTGTGTGTGTGTGTGTGTGTGTGTGTGTGTGTGTGTGTAACACTTTAGTGTGTGAGGAGATAAACACGAAGGCTTAAGTTGTGTTGCTGAAATGACTATGGTTGAAATACCAATGTCTACTAATGATGGGTTAAAAATGACAGAAAAATCTAGAATTACCGCCCACCAGTTGTATGCCTCTGCCAACCAGTGAAGAATATATTTTTTTATTTTCAGCTGTGTTTGATGAAAACTAAACCTCTTAGGTCGTCTGAGCAGATACAAAATAGTATTTGTGTTTAGCAAATTCATACCAATTACACATTCTATCTCAGGAGGCATACACCTAAGACTTTATACTGCAGCTCATTGCCAGAACATTTAATTGCTGTAAATAATCACCATGGTAACTTGCTTCATTTTTCAAGTACCAACTACTGTTTGCTGGCAAACAAAAGTTTTGGATATCAAGACTCCTCTGGCTACTTATTACTTCTGATCCCAAGTTTGCATGAAAAAAAATCAGTCATGGTGACATAATTAATACAACTGGCACAAAAATGATCACTGATGCCAGAGATTGCTCAACCTTTAATCAAAAAGCCATCCCTGCATCAGTCACCATGTCTTCATATTAATAATCTTTCCACTGACTATAGGCTGTGCTGATATTTATTTCTGCTTTGCGGCGCTGCTTACCACTCTCTGATGCTTGGGTAGTTTCCAAGTATCTAATTATTTCTTTACTGCACAGTTGAGGACAGGGGCAATGGAGCTGATCCCTCCAGAGCAGCGCCTGCCACACTTTTACAATATTATAACTCCAAGAGGTTCATTTTTCCAAATGTATAAATCACATCAGTAGCTCTCTCTGTTCCTCTTCTCTGATTGAAACTGGGCTAATCAGTAATGCTTGGTTAAATCAACATTATGTGTTGTCATATTTGTCATATTTTACAACCAGCTGAAAGTCTATATGTAATCATTTATTTATTTTTATTATTTTAGATACATGGTGTCCTCTACAGTAGAGAACAAATGTCAGACTGTAGGGGATTCAATAGCAGAGCAGGGATGATCAATTAAAATACAGAGAGAAACTTTCCCCAAGCAAAGGTCCAGGAACATCATAATATCGCATTATGATTCAGTGCAATGTGTGTCGAAATATTACGTTCATCACAGACACCCTGCAACTGAGCATAATGCAATTATATTTTAACCGATAACTATATAAGTACACTTTTCTCATGTCAAGTATAAAATAAAATACTTTCATTGTGCATCCAAAAGATTAATTAGTTTGGAAAAATAAAATTTAATTTAATTTAATTAAGTTCTTCTTGTTAACTAATATCCACTTAACAATTTCAAAATATCCTGACAACTGAACATTTTCTTGTTCAGTGAGAAAAGTTTAGTTCCTTTCTGGATTTAAATCTGGACTGGTGTAGTGCTATTTCACATCTTTGTCTTTAACAATTGCCTCAGTCCTGGAACATATGAGATATACTGGTTTTGAACTGCCCATCGAATAAACATAGGAGTCTGATGAGTCTTGAGTAAAAGCCTGTCTCTCCCTGGTGTGTACATTTCACTCACAGACAGGTGCTTATTGGAATTCCCTGATCTGACTGACTGAGTGGCATCATGATGAGATGATTTACACTGCATGCAATTGAACAGTGAGTTCTCTGGGCTGCTAACCTTGTGTTGTAAAGGCTAGAAAAGCTGCACTGGTTAAAACTGAGACGCTCTAACAAAATGTTACAATTCTTAATGATTTATCAGTTATAGGTCTGGATAGGGCGGTGTCTGGATCAGGATGCGGACTGCAGTCTGTCTATTAGTGACCTCTGCTGTAGAGTAAAAGGTGTGCACATTGAAATTAGCTAATTTTATCAGGCAAATTCTAGCTCTACTTTTTTAGGTTTTCAATAAAAAGCTCAAATATTTATATGATACATATTATTGCTCAAAATGTGTCTGCTATGATGGATACTAAAGAATGGTATTATTATGAAATGTTCATTAGACAAGAGGAGAGCTTTATGCTTTTCAAATGCTCATTAGTTTTGAAAATAAAGAGTCTCATAGCAATTACACACTGATAAACTCATACACAAGATAATACAAAACAATTATTATCACAACCAAGTTAAGATAAGTTTATATTACCAATAGTAATCAAATACCATTGTGGTTTCTTTGTTTCACTTTGTCACTGTGAGGTTTCTTCTTTGAGGAGAAAGTGGGTTCTTGTGTCATCTCTTTGACAGTGATGTAAAACTTTGCCTATCAGGGCCACAAATGTCATTAGGTTTTAAACTGTGCTGCTGGTAAATTTAGTTTGGATGAAGGATTTTGTGGTTTGGCAAAATGTACAGAAGCATCATCAAAGATAAGAGCCTTTTTAAGGTTACACGATTTTTTCACCCAATGATAAACAAGACTAATTCTTAATATCCTTTTTAATATACTGTGATTTAAGTCTGCAGAAATATTTAATATCTGGGAGAAGCAAACTTTCAGCCCGAACTAATATTTATGCACCATAATTAATCATCTTAATTTATAAATCATGCTATGTTAAAACGCTGCAAAGTTGTACTGAACTAAAAAACATTTGCTTGATTATCAAACCATTTCATTGAAATGTTGCATTTTGATTAAGCCCAACACAGACAGAGGGAATATTTTAAAATGGACCCTAGAAACGATCATGTGAGCTGTGCTCACTACATTGGGTTATGGGAAGTGTTTCATCAGCTGAGTTAAAGAGGTTTATACATTTTTAAAAAAGGAATAAGAGCTCATCTGTTTTATATACTGGGTTGTTTCCTAGGTCAGCCATGCTGCACTACAAGGTGTCCTCATTTGTGGAAACTCATGCCAGGTGGACACTCAATTTTATTTTTGTGTTTGTTAAATGAAAAGAGGCACAGTAAGAATCATGGTAAAAATATCTATAACACAGTTGTATTGAGACACATGAGGAGACGTCTTTGAATGCCAGGTGTTGGAACTGATGTACTTACAGTTCACCACTTGTGATCAGATCACATGAGATGCTGTGATTGCTGGTATACTTTGTTTGCCTGCAGCTTTAGAATCAACTTTATAACAGTGAGAGAAACTTTTCCACTTCACCACTTTAGCGAGATTAAAATGAGAGAGATCTGATCATTGTTTTATGATAACATGAAACATATTGTAAGTCATTGGTGATTCAACATATTTCTTCCATTTCCTCATTTTCACAATTTGATATTAAATATGAAATGTCACCTTCTGTATACACAACAGACAGCAAGCAGCATGTTTATATTTTCAGCGTCTCTCTCTCTTTCTCTTCTTACCTCTTGATTGAGCAGGGCAGTGGCCAGTTTTTGGACTTCAGGAGTCAGCAGCTGTGTCCCTCTGATGACCTTGCTCAGTGCAGCCAGGGATTTGTGGATACTCTGTGAAAACACCTGCATATTATTTCACATTCTGTGGAAACGTTTGAGGAAATGTGTAGCTGCAGAGTCATTAATCATTTGATTGAAGAGTTGTCATTCCTATGACTAATTGTCTGAATTAATTGTGGCATGAGATTTAGTTAGTAATCTTTGTTATTTGATTTGATTTCCCAAAAAGTTATCAGAGATTCTTGAACCAGAAGAAAAACACTCTAGTACGTAAGTCACTATATTAAAACTATAATACAGTTATGTTCTGGCCTTTTTCATTATGAGGATGCACATTTTAAATTCTCATAATAACAGTCATACAGATTGCTCCTACAAACGTCTGTTACAAAAGAAGGTGAATTACATAAGCTGGCATCTTATGACTCATCTCATGCATCTTCATAAAGCTATGCCCACTTTCCATCATTCTTACCATTGTTATAGATCCATCTCTTTTATATTACAAGGTACAATCTATTACATTTAATGAGGGCCACAAAGGGTAAGTAAGCACAACCCACAGACGTTTTGAACAAGCTCAGTCTTATTTTGATTTCAAATACTACAATCCTAAAAATTTAAGAAATCTTTTCTAATCTGACCCACCTGGACCAAGCGGATAGCATTGAACTGCTCCAGAGCGATGAATGATAAGACTGGTGACCCATGACCTTCTGCAGGTGGGGCCACCTTCTGATGGATCAGTGTAGAGCCCTGATGGAAGGACAGGAGACAGGGAGCCTCATTAGCACAATGACAGAAAAGTCAAACTATAGAATAGATACATACAGTGGATAGACAGAATAGATACTGTATAAAGATGGATAGAGAGAGCCAGAGAGAGATATGAAACTCTAATTTTACCAGACCGACATTGAATTTTAATAAGAGAATATACAAATTCCACACACAGAAAGTTCAATCACCGGACCTACTGCTCCGAGGCAACAGAGCTTATCACTGAATAACCAGTTAATAAAATATAGAATGTGCCTTGTGTTACCTGATGTAACCAAACAGGAAACTGTTTCTCTCTGTCTGCAGAGCAAACCAAGATGACAATTTGTTTACATTGGTTTTCACAGAAATCTACTGTAGGTACACCAAGTGTTTATGAAGACAGAGGTACACAAATGTAGATATTTTGATGTATTATGTTGCAGATATCACACTCTGTACTCGCACCCTATTTTGTTTCCCACACAAATACTCAGCAAGAAGCAAAGGAGGAGGGAGGGGGAGAGAAATGGTGGGTCTGTTGGATAGAGGAGTGGAGACAACGGAAAGTGAGAGATGAATAAGACCAGAAAAAAAATCTGTTGGGGTGTTATTCAGCTTGTCTACAGCTCTGCTTTTGTCTCTATTCAAAAATGTGACTAAACAGCCAAATAAACACTTTCTGCAGTCTCATGAGTCTCTCCTCCATCCAGACTGACTACAGATTCACCAAAATAAATACAATCATTTCTACGTACACACAGTTTATACACACACACACACACACAGACACACACACACAGTGTATACAGTATCACAGAATGTATCAGCTCCACAGAGGTAAAAGAAAAGCACTTTGATTGCCACCTAGTGGCTGGCTGCAATAGACCTGCCTCCTTCATGTTAGTGGATGGGACATGGACCAAACTAAAAAAGTCAAAGTAAACATCAAATAGTTTCTCAGGGATGGTTTCTGTCGTTCTAGTTTTGTATCACATTGTTGTTTGTTCAAGTGTTTTAATTTCCTGATAAGGTCAGTATTAGGAGCTGAGACTGACCCGACATCGGTCAAACATGTGTTTCAAAAGGAACTCACTACCACGGCTCATTCCCACGATCACTCGCAGACTCTGGCTCCAAATGTGTAAAATGTCATCATTCATGTCCTCGGTATTTTGGCTTCATTTCGTGATAGAAGGAGGAAATAGGTACGCGTCATCCATCTCTATATACAGTCTATGGTACACGATCATACAGATGTGCGCTGACATGAACATTATCCTTCATACACACATGATGAACATGCAAAAACACGAGAGCTCAAGCTCCACATTGTGGCAAAAAATCCACTGATAGTCCAACACAGAGGTGACTGACAAACAAAGGGCCCGTTAATTGAAAGCAGCCAGACATGGATTGTGATCTATGGGAGAGCTAGCTGGTGATGTGATAGTGACAACCATTAATCATTCAATCATTCCCCTTTCAGTAAGTAGGAAATAGAACTGTGCCTGCGAGGGACTGAGAATATAAGTCAGAGAGGGGGAGAGAGAAAGAGAGGAATAGGCACACATGAGAGAGGGAAGGGAGAGCAAGAAGCTTTGTAATTTACAGCATGAGAGTGAATATAAGAGCGGCAGAGTAAGGGAACAGGAATAAGGTAGCTAAATTATTTAATGTAGAGGTAGATGTCCTTTTGATTTGAAAGGTGCTGGTCTCCTGGCAACCACACATGGTAGAGCTACGTGGCCCGAGTAAGCCAGTGGCTATCACACACCGTGCTCAATTAGACTCTACTAATTTCCAATTAGCTTTCACAGCTTTTAATTTAGATTAGTTGCTGCTGTACCGGCAATGTAAAAACATGGTTTTGCATACAAATAAAGAGTCGCGTGGAACTGTTAGAGAATACAAAGAAGTACAAATAAGAGGAGGGGAAATCAAACAGTGTTTCTCCAACTAATCAAGAGTAAATGCTCAGCAGAGAAATGAACACATGATCTCCAGGAATCCTAACACAGAGAGATCTTTAAAAAATTTAAATCAAGACCATCAGGTAGGGCTACAGGGACAATAAAACAATATCAATAATTATCACAATATAATTTTAATTAAAAGCAATATACCAGAGTCCAAAATAAATCAATGTATTGCTTATGCATTAACATCACTGATGATTTGTAAAGTGTTTTGCTGTTTTTAAAATATTTGTCATTGTTGAAAACCTCCACCTTCACTCAGTCTTTAAACTTAACAGGATTATTAATGTGACCTTTAACATGATTGTTATCGATACCAACTGGTATGAACCTTTTTATCTGGATATAGCTTTTGGCCATATCGCCCAGGCCGACATTTACCAATAATAGAGTTTGAGGTTTTGACAGCATTAGTAAAGGGATTTGATCTCCAGGAATCTTAACACAGCGTTTCTATGATTCCAATTACAATTTCATGACGTGAGTTTAAGAGTCACAGAGGAGACACCAGGAGACCATTATAAGGGAACAGGATGGAATGAAGATTAAATTGAGAAAGAAAGCTTTGGAGAATGGTCTGCAGAATTTACATCAATGTAAGAAAGGTTTTTGATTTCTCATCTTAGAGAAAGAAGAAAAACTAAACACAAAAAAATAAAGAACTGACCTGGTTGAGTTTCTTCCATAAGTTGAGGACAGGTGAAAGTCCATTCGACCAGAGCTCCCTGTCAAACTTCGACCCAGTTGCTACTGAGCGGCTCAGGATACGGAGCTGGGAAATCACCTGTTAAAAAATCAGTTATAAACACAAACAAATTATCCAACTAAACAAAATCATGTAGAATTAACAAAAACAATAAATGTCTGTTGCATGCATACTTGTAAAAGGTTGCCCCAAAATAAATGTCCATACATGTCCATATTGTTGACAACTACCTTCATATAATTAGTCAGGGATGATCATAAAAACATATGTACACAAACATTTGCAACATCAGACTTCAGTAAAAGTCTTCTGTAAAGAATAAGAAAACACACACTTTTAGTAATTTCAGCAAAATTTCCCAATTTTACCCAAACACAAAATAAAGGTAAATAAAATAAATCACTATTTGCTCTGAAAACACTGTTAAAATATCACCATATACCTGGTGGCTACAATCTCACTGTTTCAGGTCTGGAAATATTAGTGAAAAAAGGTCCAGAACCCATACACATCTCCTAACAGCTCCTTACACACCTAATCAAACATGCTTAGCTTTTATCTAGACACAGCGAGTGTGTGCGTTTGTGCAGTTGTGTGTGACTCTGTATGTGTGTTTGTTGCACGGAAGGCAAACTGTCTGATAAATGGCTTTCATTCGGTCAGGGAGAACTCTGTACTAACACCTGCTTTATCTTCTCTGCTCAGGAGGGAAAGTGTGTGTGTGTGTGTGTGTGTGTGTGTGTGTGTGTGTGTGCAAGTTTTTATGGAAGAGAGAGTGAGAAAGGGAGAGAGGAGGAAAGAAAGGGGGAGGGGAGGATAAAAACAGATAGCTGATTTAAAACTTTATCCTGATAGCGGTAAAAAAGGGAGCAGCTGAGTTGGTGAAATACATTGGAGTTATGAATTTAAAGATATTAAGATTTATTCTTATCTCAACCAGTGACGACCAGAGAGAGGCTGCATTTACCGTCATAACCGACTGGAAAGTGAAACGTTATTGACAATGTCTCTGTGCAAGGAAGTCCGTTTTAATCTCATAGGGTGCAGTCAAATGAGGTGAGGCTTTTATTTTAAATCAGTGTAATCCAGGATTGTGGATCAGGGTTTTTAATCAGGGGAATATTTATCATAGTCTTAGTCAAGATGATGTTCAATGAAGAGTTTTAAAGATATTTTTGAGGTATTTTGCCATTATGGAAATCACAGAAACGTGAAATATGGAGAGAAAGCGGGGAAGATTCGCAGCAAATGGTGAGGCTGGAACTGAACCAGTGATCGCTGCAGGAAGCTATATGGGCCGCCTGCGCTACCAGATGAGCTAGTGGGCGCTACTGAGCAGAATTCTCTAAAAAAAACTTAGATATTGATGCGACTATTTCAAAATATATGAACTGAATATAAGCACAATGAGAAATGTATATAAAATATACTTTATGGTTATGCAATGGTTTTTCAACTTACCTTATGATAAAATGCCAATGATACATTTCCACTTTCGCGTTCCTACTTTGCCTCATGTCCCTCATCTCATCATCATCACATTAGCTGTGTCACAATACAGGGGTGCCTCTTTCTTTGCAGCTGCTTAGACCAAGAGGGCTGGGCCAAAATGATCTGGTCTGGTCTACAGAGGATTTCTGTGATCACATGTCCCCGCATGTCCCGCACTTAGTGCTGTCACCAAGTGACAGAGCGGAAGTTCCGAAATGAAGAGAAAGTTCAATGCCCCTTTTTTAACATGTGTACCATTAGCTGTTTGGTTGCTTATGTCTGATACTTAAGAATCAGATGTCTTGTTGCTTGCCAGGGCCATTACCTCTTGGCAAACGGTTCTTCACTGAAGCACAATCAATCCTGGATAGGTTAGCCTGAGAGTGATCCTACTGTTGGAGCCTATGTTTCATGGGGTGGAACGACACGTTTGTTGGCCACATTTAGAGGAAACAGTGTAGTCGTGCTACTGTGATGCTATCATTGCTCAAATGAAGCCTCCGAAGGATGCAACCTCTGAATTAAAGCACAGCTGGTGAGTCTGTAAGTGCAAGAAAATCATCTGTTTATATTTCAGACCATTCTGACCAATGACTGATGTCAGATCATTCGCAATAAACTCAATCATCTGTTTTTAAATGACATCCACCAAAACCAGTGATTATCCCAATGTGGTGTGGTGTGTACCCAACCCACAAACACTGACAAGGGTCTTTGGGGAGAAAGAAGACCATGAAGGGGAAAAAGGGGGGATGACAGAGAGAGAGAAAGAAAGAACATGAAAGTGAATGACAAATGACAGTCTGGGGGAGAAAGAGACAATGACATATGGGGGAGATAGGAGGAGAGACACACACGGACACAAGTGCCCTTGTGGGGGTTGTGTGAATGAAACTAGGTTGGTGGTTCCAGTAATCGACCACACTGACAGTATGAATGGACAGAAAGGCATTAACACCCACACAGGGACTGCACACGCAAGCTGTAATAGTTCTGGTTGCTGAGGATAATTACACAGAAGGACACATGCTAACACAAAAACAGCAAAAGGATCACTGTCCCCTTATTTTCAGCTCCATGAGCAGCTCTGTCATTAAAGCAGTGATTTTGCTCTTGTTTTTCAGTAAATACTGTATGTTACATTAAGTGTGAATCATGCTCATGCAATAGGTTGGTTGCAAAAACTTAGCAGAGCAGAGCAGTCACTCGCCTTTTTCTTTACATCCTGTTCCACTTCCATGTTTGGTTTATATCTTCTATCCATTTCTTTTGTTGCAACCTCTCTTACAAACACACACACACAACCATGGCATTGCGTGAACACATTTGACGTATGTGTGATACTGTTGCACTGAGTTTCATCAGAATCTGCAGTGGCCATCAACACAAACTCGTACACACACACACACACAGACACACAGACACACACACACACACACACACGCACACGCACACACACGCACACGCACACACACGCACACGCATGCACACGCATGCACACGCACACAAATTCTGTCTCTAGACTGAAACTTAATTAACCTCTTGTTCATTTTATATGACACTCAAATGAATATATACTATTCAGCTACATTAAAACAGGGAACTGGTTTTCATGTCGTAGCTGATCTGTGTATGGATCCTGGAGGTTACACTTGACCTTGTCTCCATGTCAAACAAATTCATGTTAAGAAATTCCGCTCTAACCTTCACACCTACACGTCTAACCACAACCTCTTGACCGATTACAGTCTCTGAAAAAATCATCTTTTCATTTTTTGCAGACTGTTGAACATTGCACTGTACTGTAAGTAATATTATTGCTGCAGTCTACACATTTTAAAATCGATTGACATTTAAGAACACCTCATATTGACAATAATAATACAACTGTGACAACGATAAAAGCAGACATGATCTCCACTGTGATGGATTGCCCATCTAAACCTGCCTTCACATCACTGCAAGGTGAATTTTATTTCCTAGTGACGTACTGTATATTGAAACGGATGTCTGCCTGGTAAAATGCTTTAACCTTAAATTGAAGTCCTGACCCTAAAATAAACTGCTTTCATGTCTCCAGAATGAAGGTGACTGCCTGCAACATGAGTGGGTGTGGGTTTGTTTTAACGATACACACACATATGCATTAAGTCACACAGTCCAACACACACACACACACACACACACACACACACACACACACACACAAGATAATGTCATACAGTGTAACAAGATGAACAATAATCACCTCTATAATTTGAGTATTTAGGAGTTAAATTGCATTTTTTAGGTGTAAAGTTTAGTAACAAGGCACAGAATGGCTGCCGAGTGAAAGACTGAGACTTTCCTTTTGGCAGGAACTGCTTGTTTGACCTGACTCAGTGAGTGAAGCTCCGTTTAAAGCTTTAGAAGTTGAAAAACACCAGTATCTGTAGAGAGCCGCTTCACTTGCTGATACACATGGTCAAGTCAGTATATCTTAATAGGCCTTGTTCTGACCTGTTATTAACATCTGTTCTGAAATATCTAGCTTTCAGTACATCTGTTCACACCAGGTACTAAAATGCATCCTCAATGTAAGTCTTGTGACCACTTGTGATCGAATCTCACTTCCCCCGCTCTATATGCTCGCCATGTCTGTTCGTAAAGAGCAAATGATGTTGTTTATAACCAGTCTGAGTGAACAGAAATCATAATATGGAGGTCAGTGTTGATATGGTGGCAGTGATCACAAACAAAACAATGTATGGTCACTGTAAAACTGTAGCGGGTCAGAGAAGGTGAGATGAGGCAAAGAGAGAAAAGGAAGTTCTTTCTTGTAAGGAAAAGCATCATCTGCACTGTTGATATGGGCTGTTTGTGGCAAATAAACACGGAACGCCACGATTTTCAAACTGTCAAATTTGCACAAAAGAGCAAAATGAAGCTTTGAATGAAGGAAAGAAGTCACCGTGGCCCTGTTCACACCTGGTATTCACATCTGTCCTGAGACATCTGATCACAAGTGCACGGCTCAAAGTTCTTCTGTTCACGAATGGCATTAAAACAAGTCCTGAATGTGTCTCATGTGACCACTTGAGGTCTGCCCTCCCTTCCCCGCTCTATATGCGAATCCACATGTGCTTCAATTCTGTTTGCAAGGACAAAATTATGTTGTTTTTAGCCTGTTTTAGCTTGATTTTATAGATGTGTCTGTTGTCATTGTCTTAGTATGTGTGTGTGTGTCTGTGTGATGGTACGAGCTGAGTGAATCGATGAGATATGTGCAGGTGTGTGTGTGTGTGTGTGTGTGTGTGTGTGTGTGTGTGTGTGTGTGTGTGTGTGTGTGTGTGTGTTTGCATGCGTGCAGTTGCACCTGGGAGCTGATGATTCTTTGGGAAGATCTCTCTATGTTAGCAGGCAGACCGAAGAATGCAGGTCTGTCGTCCTCTGGGAGATGCTCTATCACGCTGCGGTAGTCCTGAGAAGACACACAGACACATGCAGAGATGTTTACGTTTAGTAACAGATACAGTGTAAGATACAGTGTAAGGGTCAAAAGGAGATGCACATATGATGTCATGGCTCTCAGACAATAGACAATCCTACAACAGTTTTACCTTTCGAAGCAAAATATGCTATAGACCTGCAAGTAGTTTGATATTGTCTTTAAAGTTGTGTTGCTTGATACTTTTTTGTAACAACATTCACACAAAAAAAAGACTGTTAAAATGTAAAATTCCAAAATATAGATTTTCATTTTGACTTATTTAAAAAAGGATCTCTCAGTGGCTGTGCAGTATACTTACATACTCTTAATAGGACTTCAAATGAACAGGCATCTGATAAACTGTTGTAAGTATTTATGCCCACATTTATTTTTTTTGTTTATACTAAGCTACATCCATGGAATATACACTATATGCACAACAATACAATAGCAACATACATCAAGTAAACTTGAGAGGAAGTAATGGCATTTATTTGTAGTTGCTACTTTATAAACTGACTTAAAATGAAGCTAACACAAGACAGGCTAATGAAATTTCAATAGAATGCAAACCACAAACACTAAATCCAGTCCATTGGGTACCTTTAATTGATTGCCATTGCTTTAGCCTTTTTGCCAATGCACTTGGGACTATTAGGGTGTGCATACACGACATTGCACCTTAACTATTCAGTATAACAAGAAAGTAGTGTTTGTTTTTTGCTCTGTATATAGAATTAATTCCTTGAAAATGTTTAAGAACCCTACAACACCTCTGCCTGCAACACTTAATAAGGTCTATTGCTTTCCAACTGTGTGTTACACCACTGTGTTGTCCTGACAACCTACCAATATGCTGCAAGAAGCTGGGAGGCTGATCTGAGGTGGAAAGAAGCGCGTTCCTCCACTGCTCTTCCTCTGAGCAGCTGAGAGGGAGGATGAGAGGAGTCGTGCCGAGAAGAACTGCTCCAGGTAAGAACGTAGGATGCGGAGGTCAGAGGGGTTGTCGATGCGTCCGCCGTAGATGGCACTCTCCAGCAGTCCATGGACAAACTCCCACTGGAAAGATTTACCACCTTGGAGATACCAAGACAGCACCGGTTCAAGTAAAAAGCTATAATCATGTGTAATGAGTGTGCACAGCACATAACAACTGTGCTGACATGGACACATCACACACTCAGAAAGGAAAGGAGACACAGAGGTTATGTTATACATACACCATGCATTAAAATACAAATGCAGACTTTTTCAGGTCATGCTCTATCACGGGTGGTGTTAATATAACAGGTAAATGATTGACAACTCCATAGATTCCCCTTTCATTAAAATGTGTTGTGTTGAGATGAACAATCGAGCAGGTATGTCCACTGCACTGGGATCAGTTACCAGCTCTCTTACCTTCAAAAAGACTGTCGATGATCTCAAATCCAGCGCGGAGGTCTGACAAAGAAAACTCATAGAACTTAGTCCAACCCTGTAAAAAGCAGAGAGGAGGGGAAATAAATACAATAACAATATATTAATGTCACTGTTTGCATGAGTGTTATTTTTAGAGTCTGAAAACCACAGAATAACAGATGGCGTTCACACCTTTTTTTCTTCATCCTACACCTCCATTTCTTGTCAACATTATAACAACTGTGTAGGCTTAATTACCATGTTTGCAATTTTTTTCCTTAAACTGTTATCAGGCCTGAACTATATCCAGAAAACATCCCTCATCACCAAGACTGTATCTGGTTTTCATTCCAAATTGAAATCCTTAACGGCATCTTCTACATATGTGGCACCTCTTTTTCATCATGAGATATTTGTATTATTTAGTTTTTTTCAGTGTTGCATGTGTTGTATGTCGGGAATGTCAATGCGCCCACTCACTCGCTGTGAATTCTCTGCAAGTAATCCTTCTATATTCTCACATGGTCTCACTCGGACATCCAGACAATGTCTATGGCCACTCACTCGAAACCTCCAGGTAATTACAGGTGAATATCCAGAATTCAATGCATGTCTGAAAGCAGTTTATCTTGGATTACACAGATCTGAGAAATTAAAGGTACCTGTATACTGTTTAGTAGAGAATATGTTTGGCTTATCATTTAATCTGATGAAATTCAGTGGCTCTTATTTTCAGGGTGAATATCCATCAGCAATAATACATTCAAACACAGTTAAACTTAGTGATACCTTTCAGAAACCCAATTCAACCAATGTTTTTTAATACAGCCCCAAAATAATGCTGCAATGACTTGCTGAAGGGAAACACGCTTTCCCATATTACCAAGCTATTACCATTAGATTACCATTTACTTCCTTTATCTTGAATGCATCTAGTCAGAAGGGAAACTCAAATACATCCTTGTGTTTGCGCCTGTACTTAGCGCTTTGTGATTGGATCACTCAGGATGGATGTTACAGTAATGCCAGGTCTGAACGTGGCCTTTAAATGAAGGGGTTGTTGCACAGGCACAGGCATACAAAAAGTATGAAAACAAGGGAGAGAATAAATGAGAAATGGGAGGGAGGACAGTGGATGAAGCAAGAAAGGAGTGAGTAATGGTGGATGAAAGGAGCTGTGACTGTTTCAGTAATGAGGTGATTATGTTTTTGGGACAGACACCACATTACAATCAAAAATGACAACACTTACTAGACATTCAGTGATTAAGAGAGAAAAAGAAAGAGAGAGACAGGGAAATCCTCTTCGAGAGGGATACTGATAAAATGAAAATGTGGGGACAGATAAATGCAGAGAGAATATAAGGAAGAACATGAACACAGACCCCTGTGAGATTTACAAGACACAGAAATGCTGTATGTCAGATATGTGGGTATACATTGTCCCTTTGGGCAATCAATACTTTATTTTTCTCTAAACAACTCTGCGATGGGGGGGAATGATTAAGGGAGAGCATTGGGACCAAGCCTGAGGAAATAGGAGAGACAGCTAGAGAAAAAACTAGAGTACAGAAGTTGAAGCAATTTAATTAGAAAAACACGTTCTATGCTACAGTTCTCCCTTGTGTTCTCTGGTTTACTGGGAGGGTTGTGATTGTTCGTTGGTGAGCACACCCCCAAAAAATGTCCTGCTGTAACTGCAAACATTTCGTATTACTCGACTAGACAATTTGACCGCTCCGCAGCATCACTGCTGCACACACACACACACACACACACACACACACACACACACACACACACACACACACACACACACACACACACACACACACACACACACACACACATAGATAAATGAGTCCCAGTGCAGCATAGGACTCTGCCCCATACTGGCATGCTTGTAAAAGAGGAAACATGACACAGCAAACTGCAGCAAGTAGCAAGTAATTACAGGTGCAACCACATCTTCTATCGCCTGTGTAAAAATGTGCTCACATCTCTGTCTAATGATGCGCAAAACAGCACTCATAAACAAACGCCAAAGATTCAAGAAGCTTTATTTACTCAATGCTGCTTCCTAGACTGCAAATAGATGGAAGACACAATTCCACTTCCTATTGTTTTGCAAAAATGAAGTCAAAATATCAAAGTCCCACCGATAAACGTGCTTGACCAATCTTGAGTCAGTCTCAGCTGTCATTTGTGACATTTCACAAATTCAAACTAATCTTACCACAACATTTGTGTGATAAGAATGACATCAAATGACAGGAACCATCTTTGAAAAAATTTGATTTTATGTGTACTTTGACTTTTTTTGGTTAGTCCATGTCCCATCCACTAACATGGAGGAGGCAGGGGTTAATGACCTGTACTGCAGCCAGCCACCAGGGAGCAATCACAATGATTTGGGTTTCATTTTCAGGAGCTGTTCATCTGCTAGACAGTCTATACTTCTACAGGTTATATTGTACAAACACATGGCGAGAAAGCAAAATGTGATAATGTGCTTTTCTAGATTTTGAGGGGACAAGCAACAACTGGGTATCAGATGTGAATGTTCGCCTGAAGACAATGTGTCTGTTTGAATTTGGTAGAAGTGAGAGCTCCATAACTGTTAAATGCACTGGGCATCAAAAGGCTGTTATGTTATTTAAAAAACATTCAAACAAACCATTCCATGCTTCTGTTACTCACTGCACAACATGAAGGCAGCATGCCACACTGACTTACTAAGATAAGGAGATACATTGGGTCTCAACAAACTTGTTTGTACAACATGTCATGTTGTGTTTACTGTTGTTCTGGACAGCCACAGTCCAAAGCAGGGTGAAAATCCTGCTTTCATACAGAGTGGTGAGCTGTGTTAATGGTTTTAACATGTGAATAACTCAGTTTTTAGATAGTCCCTTCTAAAAAAAAAAGGTTTCCCCCAAAGGGTTTGCAAAGGGAAAGGATGATTTGAGTGGACTGTTCCAGAAGCCATTTTCTGCATTGTACATGTTCATACATACAAAACTGAATATCATTTCAGAATTTTTGTCAGAACCAGGAACCTGATCCTGGAATCTGATGGGCTCTGATGGGCCACTACACTCAAATGTGTATGTATAGATTCATACAATGAACTTAAAATCCACTTTTACTAATTATTTACCTGTATGTAACCAGCAAGGTCATGTGCAGTATGCACATGTGAGTAAATACAGCTAGTAAAGTAAAAAGTAAAAACTACCAAGAAGCTTCAGCAAGGTATTAAAATGTTTTATGATATATTGTATATGTACAAAAGTAAGTAAATAAGACAGCAACTAATGCTCATAACATTCAGGTTGAAGTTGTCTGTAATCCAACAGTAAATTCAAGAAAAGGAGCTGATTTAATAGTTTTTGTGTGCATTTTAGTCCTGCTTCAACTGTTCCTTTCCTCCTTTAAACAGCATTGTAATGCTACAGTATAATTTGGATTTATTGTCCTGAGATAAACCTGTGGAGCTATGACCAGTTTGGTTCATATTGGTGTTTGTGTATTTTACCTGGGGTATGTAGTTGCGTCTCTCTTGGCAGACAGCATGGAACCAGGCCAGACAGAACAGAGACTGAGCTCTGGCCAGGATGCCTCCTAAACACAAACAATCGATAGCATGTCATAACAAATCATTGATGCTGTTTTCTGTTACAGTTCTTGAAACTTAAGGGATGCTTAGTAACTGTTTCTGCTTTTTAGAATTCTCAAAACTGACTGACAAACATTGAGAGCAGAGCAGAGCAGAGCAGAGCAGAGCAGAGCAGAGAAATGAAGAGAAAAGAAGAGAAGAGAAGAGAAGAGAAGAGAAGAGGATCGACAACCTTTACTGATCTGCTCAGGAGTCCACGACTCATACGTCCTCAGCAGATTCTTCTTCAACCCAGGCGGAGCCTGGAGATGGGAAAAGAAAGGAGGATTAGATATACAGACAGGGAGAGGAAAAATGGAGGGAGGGTAAGTGGGGGGAGTCCAGGTGACTGCAAGGACACAGAATCCCAAGTTTTGGTTTGTTGGGGACATTTTAAACCAAGATAGTAAAAAATTATATCTCCCATCCATCTGTAATCTGTGATTCATGAATGATGAATCAATCTGACTTCAAAAACAGCAGTTACACTGAAGACCAGCTGTTTCATGTGAGCTTATTGTGAGACTGTGAGATTGAATTGAAAGAATTTGGAATAATATTATCTGGACATCTCCAAGTGATCCCCTTAATCAAATATGTGTGCCTGGCAAGACTAGAGAGAAGGTGTGAAAGCCTTTCAGGGTGTGTGTCATGTTGATTCTGTTTAGTCTGCTTTGTGTTCTGTGTTTCTAGGTCGAAGCACCAGCAAATATTGGATCACGTATAAAAAGCATTTCTCTCATTCCAAAACTCTCAATTTACAGTAACAACATATAAGACTGGTCTGACAATGTGGAGAAACTGGACTAGCAAGGAAGAGAAATAATATAAAGAGAGAGATAAAGAAAAAGTTGATGTTTAGGTCACTTGGATCGAACCATTGGTGTCAAAGAGTTACAAGGAAATCCTGTAAAAGCATTGTTTGGTCAGGGATGGACACTCAATAAGAAATATACTACAGTCACGAATAGAACCACAGCCCATGACAGAATGATTTCTGTGCTCTTTTATATGAACTAAATCATTCAGTGACAGTGATAGTGTTTGAATGTGTATTCAAATTCAGCCTTTTCCTACTCCCTGAGAAATGTTTTGTTATTTATCCTGTAATGTTCCATGTGTTTTTCAAACTGTGCAAATATATAAAAACATTAAAATAATATATATAGATATTACTCTGTTCATTTGATCCATCTGTCAACAATATGTTCTTCTTATGATACAAACAATGAGTATATGTTGAGATCAGTTCACACATTTTTAGCTTTGCTGAACATTTGGTAGCTCCATCTGGAGGTTTTGATAACACACACAGTCCATAATGAATATGTACTAAATTTGCCAGATTCACTACATATGTTATCAAGTTGAGTGGATTAAACGTATTTGCAAGGCACAAACCTTTTTTAATATTGCACATCCCCAGACAGTCTGGATTTAACCTGTTTAAGCAGCTGCAGTTTCACCTTCCGCATCAGTGAGTGATTTCACCCGTAACAATTGAAACTAACTGTTCAGATACCTGTTTCATCACTTTTTAATCTTACATGAAGTAACTGGATTCTGCTTTGGTTTGCTTTCATTGGATACGCATTTGTTAATTTCATATTTGCTCTACGAAAAAGTTGGAGCTGTTGGTGTACTGTACACTGCCAGCTGTAATAAAGAGGCACCAAACACACTTACTGTCTGATGCTTCAACACAATAATGTGAAGGGGAGTTAAGTGTGTTGTATAGGGGAAAGCTATAGTGGTTGGGATATGACAGTTTTATTAATTGAGTTTTTTATAATATTTGATCACTTGTATCTATGTAAAAATGCATTGTACGAGAGGCTACTACTATTAACACTTATATTGCTACAGATAGTTCATCTTTGCTTTGACAGATTAGCATCAACATTTTCTTTTCCTGCAGTCAAGGAATAATATATCACAGTGCCTTTGTTTACCACTGGGGGATGCATTCAGGACGTGTGTGTAATGTCAGTAAGTTTTAGCCCATAAAAGTGTTTGTGTGTGAGAGAAACAGAGACAGTCAGGGAGAGGCTGTTTGTGCAGCATGCTTGGCTGCTGAAGTAGTTAACCCCGTGAGCATAGCTACCATCAGAAACACCCAGCGCACTAAAGCACAGTAGAGTCATTATTCCATAGTATGTGAAAAAGACACGCTACGCTTTGTAGTAACAAGCAGACAGTATATGGAAAAACTAAAGGAAAGGTTTAAATACCATGTGGACAGTGGGGACATGTGTAAGTCAGCAATGCTAAGAATATTGAATGTGAATGTGTGTGTTTGACTACCTCATAAGTGATCTTGAGGCTGGACTGCAGCAGTATAGGAGGGAATCTGGGGTGAACTTCTGCCGTCAGCCAGAGGCGGAAACCCGCTTTGGGACGCAGCACATTAAGCTCCTGTGAGGAAAAGACGGTGCACACACTAGACTCATTAGCTAAGAGATCAGAGGAGGAACATGAGAGTAATATTAAATGAGACCACTTGTGCTGTTATATCAAGCTATGGTCTTCACTTACATGCCCTACCCCCCTATATATATACACATACACACACACAAATAAACTTTATTTCAAATTATAAAAGTCACTCATAAGTTGGAGCGATTGGAAAAAACGTAATCCTTTGCTGAGACATATCGTCAGTTACGCAGTTTGATCTATTTTAGGGGTGTAAAGGGCTGGAGTCTGAGTATATCCACAAAGCTGATTTAGATTCAGACACAGGGCTGTCTTCCTCTGAGGTACAAGTACTAACCACAAAGTTCACTCAAGTTCACACAGACCAACTTTTATTTCAAGAGTAGAGTAAATGCTCCACTTTTTACATATCAATAACCTTTCTAACAAAGCACTGACTTAAATATATGTAACTTAAAACCTATTAACAACAAAAGTGCTCTTTATGTTTTATCTTTGTGGAGATACAGTAGGTGGACATATTCAGGCAACCTTTGTTATTACATATACTTCAATTATCGAAGAGTGTTTGCTTCGGTGGATTGGAGGTATGAAGTAAATACTGAACACTAAAAGGAGGATGAACAAAATATATTTCTTCTTTTGATTTTTCTTTTTTTTGTCCATTAGATTTCCTGCCTAGAAAAAAATTGTCCACAATGACAAACCATTAATACCTCACTTTTATAAATTTGTTACTCTCCCTCTCTCTTAATCTGTTTCTGCTCACTGTCTCCATCTCTGTCTCTTTGTCTCAATTTCCAGCTCCCACCCCCTTCCTTCTCCTTTTACATTCATCCCCCTCTCTTTCTATCTTTCTCAAAGACATGTGGTTAAAAATAGAATACGGGCAACTTAGGGTCTTGTGTCATCTTATTGGGAACTCACACACATGCACGCACTCACACACTCACACAAACACTCTCACACACATACACATGCTGTCTCTCTCTCATGGTAGCGAACACAATCAGAGAACACAGGGGACTCTAAGAGAGCTCCTGTATCGCTTTTTGTGTCTCTTATGTGTCATCAACCAGAATTCTACTGGAACATGGCAGAGACACTACCAAAGTGAATATGAAAAATAGGCAGATAAAAACAAGAGAAGGAAAAAGTCTGAGAAGAGAAGAAAGAGCAGGGATTCAGCACATCAAAAACTATCTTTGTCAGAATACAGACATTACTGTAGATGCAGATCGTGAAACAAAGCTATTTGCAGTCATATACTGTAGATAAACAGATTTTGTATCTGCACACTATGGATACAGTGACTCCTGATGCTACTGTCTCACTTTGAACAATAACACCAATACAGTTTTTTTTCTGAAAGCTGCTATAAACTGAATTTCATTTATTTATTGTTCTATATAACTCTGTGTTATATTCATCATTTTGAATTTGGCGTACGACTGAAAGTTAGATTGAGCAATGAATTGAAAAGATAGATCCATAAGTGGATGGATGGAGACCGAGATGTGAAAAATGAGCGACAGGAAACATCATAAGTGGAAGAATATGAGTGGACAGGGATGAGAGGACATCTGCACTGCCAACTTCAATTATGAACACTTTCTGCCCCGTTTTACTTCCCTCCCTTCTCCTCTCTCTGACTGACCAACTGGTTTAGGGATGGAGGGAGTGACTGGGGAGACAGATGGCAAAAAATTTTGAAACTACATTAGGAGTTAGACAGAGTAAATTGAAAGAGCTACTGAAACAGTAAAACAAAGCCCTCTATTGGGTAGAATATCTGCCTCAGTTCATTTCTTTTACTACTCCCCTCCTTTCACATCTACTGTTTCTTAATTAATTTTTTCTTCTGCTTCCTGTCTCCCTCGATCCCCTTGTTGCATCAGTTTTTCATTTCAAGCTCGACTACTGGGACCTCAACCTCATCGGTTTCTGAGCAAAGAGCTAGAGGAAAAAACAGAGACAGACAGACAGAGCGGGAGTTTTAGTTGGACAACATAAAGGGGGACAGGAGGAGTGCTGAGAAAAAAACTTGGGAGGAGATGTCTGACATGTAGTGGTGGAAACAAGTGGAGGAAAAACTGGAAGAAAACACAAAATTAAATAGGTGGGAAAAAGCTAGAGGTGAGTTGAGGTGAAAAGGGTCAAAAGTAGAAGACGACAGCTGTATTAAGCCCCGGTTAAAGTCACACAGGGAGCACAGACGACTCAGGACAGGAGGGATCTCTGGCTAACCCCAGGGCACGAATGCACAAATACACACCAACACAAACACTAAAAACCTATACACAATGCAACTCACACACACAGGTGAGGATGCATAAATATAGACACACACACACGGGCCAATCACTGCCAACAGCTGTGCCTCCTAGTGAGATATGACCTGCTATAGTTACACACTAAACTGAACCCCAGGAAAAGCACCTTGACACAAAATAAACCCAAGCAGAAATAAACCTGCTTAATGTGACACAAACGCACACAATAATTAAAACATACAGAACAATCTAATTGAAGGACACACACAGTTATACCCTCATTACATTTTAAGCAAGCATGATACAAATGCATTATACACACATGTTGGTCCACAGAGAGACAAACTCAGAAAGACAAACACACCTGGCCACAAAAAGAGCCACACAAACAACAGCACGGTGACTAACATGAGCTGACAGGAGGAATACAAAATGTGTACGTACAGGCAACGGTAATTTTAGAAATGGAAATTTAAGCAGCCAGCAAAATATGCGTGTGTGTGTGTGTGTGTTTTAAACAGTGCTGTACTCCTCAGTATTATAGATAAACACTGACAAGCTGAGTGAAGCTGAAAATTGCTTGCAAACTTCAAAGGTACCCTGTGGAGTTTTGGATTTATGAAAATGGTTTGGTTATAGAAGATATCTGTTTATTTTGTCTCATACACTTATGTGCACCTAAACAGTCCTGGTCATGCTTTCACATTGTTCCTCTCATCCAGTGATGTCAACAAGTGTAGATATGGAGCGGTGCTCTGGTAATTGCCATAAAGCAGGATAGTTAATAAGCATAGATGTAAATGATGTAGGATTTCGAATAGTTTCTTGGTTTAATAGTTCTCTTTTATGGGGGAGGAAATGCATTTGACCTGCTTGTTGGAGCTTGAGGACACAAAGCATGTGACACTGACGGTTAAAATTAACTTTTGTTTGTTTACAAGAAAACTCCACTGGGAACCTTTTACTACTTTTTAGTACAGAACATCCTCCTGGGTCCCTCTTTCACTGACCTTCACCCTGAAAGATTCAGTGCGTAGGATTAGGATACCAGTTGCATCTGGTAGTGAGTATGCAGTTTGCTACCAACTAAATATTCCTCATGGTCCCCTAAAGCATGTAGCAGAACCTACTGTGGCCTTCAGGTAACATGAAAATGTGAAAGGCTCATTACAGAACCGGTGTTTAGTTGGTCCCTTCTGTGCTACTGCACTAGCATGGTGGCACTACATGGCAGGTTCCATGGACGAGGACACTCTCACAAAATGACAAAATAAATAGGAAAAACAAAACTCTCTCTCTCTCTCACACACACACACACACATTATATAAATACATTTAAAACAAATTTCCCAAAAGCACACAAAGCACCTACTTTTTCCAGGAGTGGTAGCCATGCAGTGACGAGGTGAAGGTTTTTCAGGCAAAGCCAGTCTCCATTTCTGGAACATTCTCTGAGTGTAGCCACGGCCACGTCAGCCTGTCCCTGCCCCATAGAGATCTAAACAGATGGAGAGAGTTGAGATTATGGATTTGTGTGAGGCCGGGAGGTGGAAATGTATAAAATTTGATTCAACATTGTAATTTGTCAGAAGTTAGGGGCAGATATCTGATTCAATATATTAATTCCTTGCTCTCCTCAGTGAGAGTAGCCTGCATAGTGAGATTCTCAATGTGATTTTACTCAATAGGGGCACCCACATAGAAGCAGGTAACTCTTAACTAATGTGATTTATATTCATATGTAACTGATGTGATGTAAGTAATGCTATATAAAGTCCAGTAAAAAATGACTGTGAACAGCACAGACTAAAACACATAGTGGCTATATGGTTAAACAAATCTAAGCTCTAAATCTGTGAGCCAAATGTAAGATTTCTCATCAAAATGACCACAAATGAAATATTTTGAAATACAGTATGTAAATAAAATCTATTTAAAAATGTAGTTCAGTCATAAGGTTTTTGGCCAGACGTCTTATTAGTGTCATTTAAAACTGAAGGAAAAACCCAAAGAAATACAACTCAAACTGAAATGTAGGAACTTGTGTTGTATATACCAGTGGGGGTGGGGGGTGGTCACCTACTACCAAACTCGGAGTGAACATTATTTGGGAGGGTATCTCCAGATGATTAACATTTTGAGCTGATTGGTCAGGGTGGGGGGTGTAGAGGATGACACCCCAGCGTTAGAGAACTTATCCCACAGGGTGAAAGCAGTATCTACCTAGTTTATGCTGAATCCAGCCTACCTGCTGAAAATGACTACATATTTATGGATGTTTTAACAGTCACTGATGCTGTTAGGTTTTCTGATTGTTAATGTTACTGTGACAGACAGTCAATGTGTTTGTGTGGGAGAGAGAGGGAGGGTGAGGCAAAAAGCACTGTCCTCATGATTTAGTTAGCAGTATTAAATACAGGATGTTAACCTGCACACACAGGTCTCTCATAGTGGATGGGGGGGATGGCATCTTCAGCTTTATCCTGTTATTCATTACCTCATGATAGTTATCTCTGCCAATGGTTTCTGCTGCTAGTTCAGCAAGCTCCTGGGATGGATCTGCCCCAGGAGAGATGATGATCAACACAGGCTCCAATTCCAAGGTCTCAGTGTAGAGACGACGCAGGTTCAGTGGAGGGGGGGAGAGCTCTTTCATACCTGCAGAGGAGAGAAAGTGGAGATAGGAAGAGGATGAAGGGGTGGGGGTGAAAGCTGGATCTTTAAAGTGTGTTTCAACATATTTCAATTTAATATGCTACTCAAAGTTACTGGATATTCTGCAAAAAGAGGGAATGGATAAAAGCAGAGGTTGAGGCAAACGCCAGCAAGCAGCAGTAGCAAAGGGGCACATGGTAGCCAAATCAAGTGGGAAAAGATGACAGGGAAAGAGAGAGGGCATGAACAGGGAGGGGTAGACAGTACCTAATGGGGGATGATGGGGAATGGAGGTTAGGGTGAAAAATGTAGAAGAAGAGGGAGAGCATAAAGAAGGCAATGATGGAGAGAGGGTTTTAGAGGAAGACACTGAGAAACAGAGTGAGAGAGATTATAAGGATAATGTGCTGTGCATACTGAGTGCTAGGTATGCAGCAGTATTCAACATACAAAGCAGAAGAATACCTTGTCAGCCCCCTGGTGTTGAAAAGCCAGGCTCTTTGTATCTGTGTCTAAGTTTGTGTGTGAGTGTCTGCATGTGTGCGTTTCCTCAGTGAGCATTAGACTCTAATCCTGCTGTAATATATTGAATTGCACATCAGATATGAGTTAATAGTGACACACAGGCAGCGGTACGGGCGCACACAGTGTGAGCAGCTGTGTTAGAAATTCCACAGTGACGTTATTTGTGCGTGTATCAGCAGATATACCTTTCAGACTCACACACACATGCATGCATGCATGCATGCACGCACAAACATGCAGGCGCGTGCACGCAAGCACACACACAAAGCACTATCCTTCCTGGTTGAAACGACTGCTCCCGACTGAACATTCTCTCAGTGTCTGCTGCCAAATGCAATCTGCTGCACTGAAATACACACATTTGTGCACGTAAGGTCTTGAAAGACAACATCTTAGAGCGACCTTTTGCCACATCACCATAGCAACACAAAGAAAAACATCTGACCACAAGGCTTGTGGTGTATGATTGCAAAAAAAGGGGAGCTTGTACAGATCGTGCACGTGCACAAATACATACACAACTACTTTGGACAGGGCAGGTAATCAGTATTCGTGCTGCAGAGCAGCATCGTCTGACTGTGAATAGCAAAGTTCACCTTGGCTTTTATGACACACAATCAGGCCAAAGAGAAGCCTAGAAAAAAACAGTGCAGTCTCGTTATGGTTCAAACACAGTTTAGGGGGAAAGGCACTGAGAGGTTAATAATTAAAGAAGTGTTCTATCATTTTATTTAATCAGTATAACGGAAAGGATGCATTTTTATCTAAAAGTTGATTGGTTGTTTAAACAAAAAGTGATTACTGATAAGAAAAATGACTGAAAATAGAGACATTGTTTTATGCTTATGTGAACAGGGGTTTGTGTTTTGGAAAGTAGAGTTAGTATGCCAGTGAGCGTGCACTGTCTGACTGTGTATGTGTGTTCACTCAGGCATGCCTGTGTGCATGAGCAGTGCCCAGGCCTGGACTGGGAGGATTGAGTGAGATTAGCTGTAAGAGGATTACAGACTATGCCTCATTAGCATACTGATTCACTGCCAAAAACACATACACATAAACTCAAAATCTTCTTCTCTCCTGCTATTTTTTTTATCTGTCTGTCTTTCACTTTTTTTTCAGACAGAGACACACTCCCACCTCATGCACTTGTACACACACACGCACACAAACTGCACTTTTATCCCTGGGTTCACTCTGTGTTCAAGGAGTGCAAGGGCTATCATGATATATCAAAAGTGTGATTTAGTTTACTGTACACAGAATAACAAGAAGAGACACAAGGAGGAATTCGCTTAAATGGAGAGAGACCTTAGGAAACATGAAATATGGGACAAAGACACCTAGACAAACACATTGTCATACACACAAAGCCTGAACCCTCATCTTGTAGGGCTGATATATCCCATTCTCTGATGGCCTTGTTGAGATAATAAGCAGTGTGTTGGCATCATAAACAGAAGGTTGTGGCAAAAAGAGATAATTACAACACACACAACATGGCGCAAAAACACACACCTTCAAGGACAGAAAACTGGTAGAAGAGACACTCATAAATACAGATAGATTCTCGTCCTCACTGAGCCTGTATCATTATTAGACCTCTCGAGCAGCTGCACAACAGCTGACACTGAGTTTCAGTCAATAGAGGTTCGGCTATAAGTAGAAAGCAAGGCAGTCAAAGTACTGGGCTCTTTCCCTCTTTGTCTACATCTCCTCCCTTTCATCCCTCTTTTTTTGCAACCACTTCTTTTTGGCTGGATCTCTATTGAGTGTCCAATTTCTAACATTTGAGGGTTAAGAAAAATGCTACAATTAAAATTGCAGCCTATCATTTTCAAAAATAAAAATGAGTGAAATATGTGTTGCTGTTAACAGTAAAGTGCCAGGAGATTTGATAAAGCAAACTAATCAAAGAATATTACATTTTTTGATTAGTTTGGTTTCTCATAATTATAATTCAGACTGCAGCACACACAGAACTAAGTCTGAAATGCAATACCACTTTTACACCAAAAGCAGCTAGTATACACGTCGTTTGATTTTCAGCTCTGGTGTTTGTTTTTTTCTCAGTGAGACATGTTAAACCACAAACTATTGGAAATGGGAAAAAGATCAAACAAAACTAACCCTAACCCCAGAGGAAGCATCAGGAAGACCAGTGACACTTTTATTTCTCATATTTCAGGCTCTCTTTCAAACTCAGTGGAAACTGAACGATTTTAGATTTCTTAGAATTTCAATTCGCATCATGATTTCACACCAGAAAAGGTGCAGCGTCAGCGTCCAGACTGCCAAAAGAAAGAGGAAGGAAATAAGCACATTCACTTGGGTGTCATGTTTTCATAACTGCTGATCTGAGCCAGAACCGATAAAAAACCTGTTTCTACCGCAGAGTCATTTGACCTGGGAGTAAATCCCGATCGTAGGCATTCCAATTGCAGACAAAAACCTGAAGCTGGTGGGTTTTTTGACCTGTTGAAAAGGGGCTAAAGTGATTTTATGTTCCTATTACCAGGCCAACTATAATACTATGTATGACTGTGAAGCTGGATTAACACAGGAATTAGCCCTGACACAGAATAACAATATGAGGCTTTTATTTGAGAAAAAACAGAACGTTTAATGAACTGTCGCAGTTTTCCCATAAGATTACACTGTAATAATGACATGACTGCCAGCAGAGGCAATCTACTGGACCAAATTCAAAAGGTTTTGTACCATTAATTTACACCCCATCATTTATATACATAGGGCCCATGAAAAATACTGGAGTTCCCCATATTGCCAAGTACACATGGCGATTTTCTTATTGAAAATGTTATGTTGTCACAGCAACATAGAATAGTGGAGACGAAGATCACACACTAACAAACAGCAAGTAGAGTCATTTTGTTTAAGGATGGAAAAGTAGTCCATCTAGAGATGAACTGTCTATCTAGAAGCATAATCACATCACCACCATATCTTCCTTAGTGTTGGCTGCTACAGTATCAATCTTCTGTTTCCCTAAATCTGCATGCCCTCTCTTTAGTCATGACTTTGGTGACGGGTAATATCACAGAGTATCTGACAAAGCATTTTAAAAAAATAAAACACTTCAGATCATGTCTGAACATTGTTGGAGCAGCAGGCAGCGCATCACTCTCATAATGTGAATGTGTTGCGTTCAAGCCTCATACAGGGCAGGCATGTTTCATACTATAATGAAGAAAAACATGGCTACAACTGTCAATTAATGCTGACTGCATTACATGTGATTCTGTGCAGCAAGTTAAAAGGTTGACAGCAATAATATAAATGATTCATAAAATCTTGCAACTTTAGTCAAACAGCCGAAAAACTTTCTCAGTATGTCCTATTTGGAAAATGCAATTTCTCTGTCCTCACATCCTCATCAAAGCTTTTCTTTGTGACTCTCTCACATCCCTGTTGGGAGGAGTTCAAAGGCAAATAAAAGATGTGAGCGAGGGAAGCAGTCCAACATCTCTACTGTTTGTTTTATGCGATTCAGTGTAAATCTCTCACATGCCTCACATTCATCCATGCACAAACATTTACTGAACTAACAACAGCATGCATATGACTTTTGTTGTAGTTATATAATGAGGCCTTAATGGTATAACGTTGTATAAAAGCTAAGGTGTGCACACACACTGTTGTCGTTCGGTGCAAAGATCTAATTGTATGTTTTCATTTTCTAAACTCCTCCCCCTAGTTGGTGCAGCAGGCAGTGTCAGTCTGGTAATCTGAAAGTCATTAGTTCAAGCCCCACACGGGGCATATGCTTTATTACTGAAAAGAAAACTACGACCCCACAACATGGCAACAACAATGGCTCTCAAATGAGCCTTGCAGATACACAGCTTAACACTGAAACAGCTGTTTATGATGCAGGTAACTGTACCATTCTTGGGGGAGAGTTAAAATTGCTTATTTTAATGTGATGCGCTATAAGCTGCTGCTGTACACATGTAGACATGTAAGCCCCCCTCCTTTGCGATCAATCAGTGCAGGGCCATTCCACAAAGCAGGCCTCGTTGGCGCAGTAGGCAGCGCGTCAGTCTCATAATCTGAAGGTCGTGAGTTCAAGCCTCACACGGGGCAGACTTTTCATGCAAAACACGACGTCAAAGCAGTGGAGAAATAAACACCAACTGAATTTACAACATTGGTGCATATTGTCAAACGATTTCTTAAACTAATCTAATGTTTTTAAATCGATCCTCTTTAGCATCTATTAAGAGTTTTCCTTCTTTTTAACTTGCCTGTTTAACTTAATTGCGACTGTATTAGGAAGAGTGATTAACTGGATTGCAAGCAGCTCAAAACCAGCCCCAAAAAAATGTAAAGACTTAAACCCACACAACAAATGTTTATCTATTGATGGGAAAATGAATGTAAGTGGTATTGTAAGTAAAACAATCCCACACAGCGAACAGAGACAGAACACATTACATATAACTGAATACCAGTTTTATAGAAATAGATGAAAAACCTGCATCTTAGTTTACCTGACACCAATTAGCACCAATAAGTGTCCCAGATACTGCTGGCAGAAGTCAACACACCATTAAAATTATCCGAACTGAAAGAATGGGCTCATTAAGCAAAATAAACTAACCACTCTCAAGCAAATCATAACTGTATCTTTGTGATGTCACTTATCGTATGTATAATGGAGAATCATTTTCTGCTCAGTATACGTTTTAGGGATTACTGTTGATCCCTGTGCACATGTTGCACCTCTGTGAGGTTGGCACCCCGTGTGATCATGAAAATATTAAACTTTTAATTTCTTTGTGAATTTTTCTGACCAAGTAAGAGCAAGAAATAAGAGAAACCTTGTAAAATATGAATAAAGGTGAGACCCATGTGCAGAGCAGGTAGGTATTGAGTGTGCTGCATGATTATATCGTAAATAAGGTTTGTGTTATTGTAGTTTTCAGTGGGATATTGTTTTGTTTTTGTATATTCTGGTTACGATTATGGAAACAGTGCCGAACCCAACTCCAACCCACTTAGGCAACACTGGTAAGTAATAATAATGAAGAAAGATTAAAAGCTCTAAAATGAACTACTTACCCAGAGCCTGAGAGGCAAATGCTGCCATGGCACTCTGCAGTCGGTCTGGTCTGACTGCCTGAACCAATAATAGCTGAGGAGATGGGAGCGCAATGAAGGAGAGATAAGCTCAGGGACAAAGAAATATTACATATCAAAGAAGCCAAATAAAACAGCCTACCAACATACCCAATGTTAAATTAACAGAGGTTGTAGATTTTCAATTATTATATATTAGAGCACAATACATGAAATAAATGATAAAGTCAGTTGGTTTGACAGTCAAGTGTGCGTAGTTGACTTTAGTGATAGCTGCCTTCTCCCCTCTCTGTGGTTTGTAATCCAGTTAACTAAGTCTTTATTTAATCTTGACTCCCACATAAAAGTGTGTACTAAAGGATTAGTATCTACTGTTATAATGTTGTCTTTAGGGAAAAAAGTTAATATTGATTTAATGGGCTGTCATTAGAGCAAATCAAAGTAGCTGTCATTATTGCTCTACACTACTTTATGTCAAATTTAGAAAAGAAGAAGGTTTTAATTAGCATCAATATTTAAAGCTGCATTCAAAGATATGTATTGATTTACAGCACAGATAATAGAGATATATGGAGAATATCTAAATCCTGTTAAAGGTCAAGAGTGTACAGTAAAATTTAGGTGAAAGGGAATGTAAAGTAATCCTATTGATGTTTTTACAAGTGTGTTTCACCTAAATTGGTGAAAATGGTCATTTAACTTCATAATAGGTCATGTGAGTTTATATCACATAATTCACATGTATAGAAATATGATAAATCATATTTGTAGCTTTAAATGTTAATCAAAAAATGTTCTGCAGTTAATATGTTTTAGCAGAAATGGGTATGAACTGTACTCAACATTTACATTACAATACATTACATATCATTTAGCTGACGCTTTCATCCAAAGCAACTTAAAATAAGTGCATTCAACCATGAGGGTACAAACCCAGAACAGCAAGAAACGTTTCATGCTTGACCAACAAATCCAGGAGGGAAAATAATTATATTTTTTAGTTTCACAGTTATTAACTATGAACCAAAATGTAATGTGCTTTATAAATGTCCAACCCCAACTCTAAGCACATGGTGACACTAATTACACTAAAGCTAACAATCTTCTTTCCGGACCCATGTTCTAACTTTAGAATAATTGTATTCAAATCTGCTTATTTACAGGGAAACAAACTGAGCTGAAAGCAGAACTTTCGTGGCCGAGGTAACACAACATGTGTGTCGACTTCTGAAATGGTCTGTAAATAATGATAAGGTTGTTTTGCTTTTTTTCAATTTGGCTGATGAAATGAAACGAGTGGTTTTGATTGAAAGCTGACCTGCTGGAAGGGAGTAATCTTCTTGGCAACGGAGGATGGGATTTCCTGTTCACACTGTGAGCTCTGCGAGAAGGACATCCAAAGGTCTGAGTCACTCAAACACAGAGACTGGTAGAGGGCTGGGAACGTAGCCTGTGAAAGAAGGATGGCAAAAGTTTCAACAGGTGAATGACAGATTTAAACATTTAATCATGCAATTCAATAAGGAATGAATTATTGGTATTCTATTTGAACTGCAGTAAACTTTTATTTGAATGGATAACGGATCGATGGATGTTTACTTTAAAAATAGCCACTGCTCCATGTCTCTCCAGATCAATCCAGGAGGGCAACTCCTGCCGAGAATGGGTTTAAGTCAAAGCCAGAAATAATAACATGTTGACAAAAAAAATAAATAAAAAGCTGCATGCTCACATCTTTCTTAAACATTTCTCCTACGATGGATCCAGTGAAGACGTCCCACTCCTAAAACAAAGGAATAATGATTATATGTTGAAGTAGAAGTTGTGGTAAGGTTAAAATTTTGCAGATCCAAAGCTTCTATTTTTATATTTAAAGCTGGGGTTGGTCATTTTGGGAAAAGCTAGCAAGCTCAGGGTACTCTGCAAAAAATGCAACCGATGAATCCCATCCTCTCCCACCGGCCCTCTGATCAAGGCCACGCCCCAAAACACATGAACGTGCACTGTCTGACAACTGCTAGAAGGCGACTTTTCCATGACTCGCTTCTTAACTAAAAAACAATATTTGCACTGAATGAAATGATTGGTCGTATTTATAACAGTCTACATTGTAGACTTTTCTGATTACTTTATATTGAAGTCTATTGGGATCTGATGATTTCAACAAATAATATAATTTAATAATTACCGACCCTCCCTTTAATTTGTCCTTGAAATCAGCATCAATGGTTGCCTAAAATACAGATACAGCAAATACTCACGTTCTCCTGGAAGAGTTCAGGGTACATGCCTTTCACAAAGTGCATAGCAAACATCAATTGGTCAGCCTGAGGCAGAGAGAAGAAAACAGAGGGAAGCCACACATAAGAACATGGAATTTTCCCTTGTACAAAGCTTAACTACAAACAATGAAAGTCAAGGTAGAGCAAAAAAAAAAACTTCAGCATCTTATTCACATGAGGCCCTCATATTCCCACTGCATGATAAGCAGCTCAGCCAATTTATCTTAAGGGCTTGTAGAGGTTTTCCACAACCAGACAAAAAGCCCAGAGGACTCCAACAACTACACTGGCTGTTGTATCATCCCGACACTGTCTCTCTTTCTCTCTTATCTGCTGGTCAAGTTTAAGAGAGATAGCAGAAAAAAGCTGCTAATCAAAAGCTCCCCCACCCGTGAAAGAAAACAGGAAGACTTTGAGCAAGAAACTTCACCGCCCCAGTAAATATGGCAGGAAGAGAAACAGGGAGACCACAGCAAGTATATACACATATACACATTTACACACACGCACGCGCAACACAATGATGAGGCTTGAAAGACTTGTTTAATCTTAAATTAATCCGTTTTTTCCCATCACAATCTTAAACCCTTCTATAATCACACAGCTTTCTTTAATCTTAATAAAATATCTAATATATGATGAAAATAATTGTATAAAGAAATAGAAAAATGTGTACATCCATGCAGGTTAACCGTTTATAACACCATGACTTCTCTCCACAGTTTGCTCTTTAATGATTCGTTCACTGACATTGCCCATAACATTCACTTTGAAATACATACACACTGCTCCTGTGCTGATCTAGCATACTGTATCGTGGAAATCAATATGTATGCACACAACGGTCAAGCAAAGGGCAACCAAATTAGAAGTAGAATTGGATTTTAGTAAAACTATAAGTCAAATGACTGTATTCATACAGTCACAGTAGCTGCTATCACTGCTCATTCATTTGATCTAATCGTAAGACAACTGCGTCTGTGTGCATCAACGTGTGGTTGTGTTGAGTGTGTATGTGTCAGAGAGAGAGAGAGTCTGTGTGTGTGTGTGTGTGTGTGTACTGCCAACACTCTGACAGGAACCTTAGTAGACAGTACAACCTGTTATATGTCACACTTAAGCACATCACGAAACTCAAACTACTGCATGTGTACAAGAGATGCATCAATACGCTCATACATATAGTCAAAGCCCTGAATGCTTCAACCTGTCACCACACACAAACACACAAACACACAAATTGAGTCCATATATAAATGTTTGTATATAAAAATCGGTAAACAAATGCACAATCTTATTTTTGCCCATCTTTGACTGTTTACTACTTTGCTCCTCTAAAAATATAATCTCCTGAGTGAACACCCCTTCAGTGTGCAGCAATGTGCTGAAAAGAAAAGCTTTAATGTTGTTGTTGTTGCATCTTCTCTATGGACAAAAGCAAGATTCACTAGGGTGCTACGCAGAGTTGACAAAGCCTACTGTTGCATCTGATACTTATGAACTTATTTTGTCACAGCAAAATTAGGAATCCAGGCCATTTCTTTGGTAGAATATAAGAACACTGTCTTCCTCTGTCTATACTGTGTTTTTAAATGAACAATTAATTTGTTTTTCCAAAGTTTGTATTATTGACAAAGTTTGAAATATTATACAGTGTTTCCCACAGAATTAATTTAGTCCGTGTCAGCCACACAGGGTCACCTGCATGTGCACGCAGTCTGCTTTCACACGCAACTGAGCCCAAGTGTCAGGTAAGCATGATCCCCACATGTCTCGTTCAGTACATTTAAGAAAATGAAAGCTGCTCCACATATAAAACATCTCATTATGGTTCAAATGACACGATCTAAACAAAATCACACCAGGCCCTGAGATAAAATAAATAAAAAACTATTTTTGTTCATGAGAGGTTCAACAATCAATATTTAGAGGAGCAGCCCTGCTTCTTTATTACAGCTCTGACGTATCCAGCCATGCTCAATCAATACCTTATTAAGCTGAATCAGTTGTTTGTGGTGGAATTTAACACAAAAACAGAATGGTCATCTGGGTGCCTCCCACTACCATAACAACAATACAGATATTCACAAAAAGGTGTACATCATGCTTTCCAATCTTGATTATCTTTCACTTTCTATTTATTATCTTTAATTTATTTTTTTCCCTCCCTCACTAATTATCCACCTTTATCTTTTCATTGGACGCCTCTTCCACCTCTTTCCTTCTCTCCCTGGAGTTATCTCTTTGGTAACACAGATGGGGGTGTTGACAAGGGCACTGATAATGTAGTCTATTGTTTCCTCTCTACTAATAACTGGGCTGCAGCATCTGTATATATGTGTGTGTGAGAGGTGGTTAGCAGTTCACAGCCCCCCACAGCCATCCAAAGAGACACACACACACACAAAGACAGAGAAATTACATTTACTATTTACTGCCTGATCGATGCAACAACTGCTGTGTTAGTCAATATTTGACACTTCATTAGTGTGTTAATGGCAGAGGTTGGACTGTATAAGTGTGTAAATGTGTGTTCATCTAATTGTGCATTTGGTCTAAAAGATCAATAATAATAGTAGTATGCTATTTCTTTGCTTCTGTATTTACAAGAATTCAGTGGATCCGTGAACAACCAACCTTGTTTCTATTAAACACCAAACTGACCACTCAAAGCATGTAGATGTTAACCTGTTGTTTTGATTTGCTGGGAGAGTTGGTTTGTTTGTCAGGAGGATTACACATAATCTATTCTCAAATTTCAATTTTAGGGCAGATCAAGGATTTTTCATTTTTATTTTTTTTACCTTATTTACCCACTTAGCCCACCACTCAAAATACTGAACAAATCACTGCAGTGATGACAGGAAGTTTAAACTCATACTCAAAACCACACTTGTTCAAGTATGTATGTGAGTGTGCATATTACCTTGAAAAGCGACCGGCAGACATATTCATACACCATGTTCTTCAAGCTGGACTCCAAAGCAGCAATCCTGGCCTCAGTATTCTCTACTTCCTAAAACACACACACACACACACACACACACGCACACACACACACACACACACACACACACACACACACACACACACACACACAAAATTAGTGAGGTGAGAGATATAAATAGATAAGCACCATTAAACTGGGTGAGAGGATGTTAGACTCGGGGATAATTCATGTCCATGTGTCTGTCCATGTCTCTGTTCTGAATAAATATGAGGCAGTTGTGCAAGTGACAATGAAATTAAAAAGTTAGAAGCCACATTTTTTTCAAAGCGTTAACTTGTGTTTCTTCTCTTTGTTTTTTAGCCTTTTTTTTTTCTTTTCCTCTGAGACACAAATTGAAAAATTAAGAAAGATCAGACTTGAAGAACCAGAGTGTTGAAGTTCCTCTTATAGTGTCTTACAATATTTTGGGACGTTTGCCATTATTGAGAGAACAGTTCAAGTGTGAACTGGGGAGACATGCAGCAAAAGGCCAGGTTTGACATTTTTCTGAATTTTCTTCCTTCTCTCATTTCACCTTTTTGACATTATGTATATACATTGACAGTTACATGGGGTCCAGATTGGAACTAAACCTGTAGCCGCTGTAGAGGAGGCAAGTCTCTGTATGCGGGGATCTGGCCATTTGCAGCATGCAACGGCAAATGAAACTTGCTCATTCAGTACAAAAATGGCCAAAAGTAACAAAGGGACATAGAGTCGATGAATAAATGCACTTTTATTACACCCTCACATACACACACATACATACAGTACATAACAGTGGTGACCAGCTGCTGCCTAATGACATTCTTGGATGACAGCAGTGGCTCTAACAACCCACAGAGGATTTGGGGAATTTGTGCTCAATCTTTCAACCCAGTGTGTATGTGTGTGTGTGTGTGTGTGTGTGTGTGTGTACACTGGTTATCAGACAGCGTTTAGGGGCTCAGATTGACAACTGCAGCGTGATAGACATTCTATGGATCTCTCCAGCTGCACAGGTCAGATTGAGATAGACATGCCGATACAAACAAGCCGACCCCTCAACTGAAACAAAATCATCTAAAATAATCCAAAGGTTTATGGAATTAACTTCAGTTTATCATACACTTTTTCTTGAGATTCATAACCCAGTGCCAACCCAAAGCACGCAACTACTGAGAGGAATTTGTTGAGAAATACGTACAAAAACAATGAATGGATAATGCCTTTTTTTGCCTTATTGCCCACGCAAAGTGTTTTTACAGTGCAAGCAACAATCATCTATTCACACACACATTCATATGGCAGCATTAGTATCTTGCTCAAGAACACTTGGGAATGCAGACTGGAGTAACCAGGGATTGAAGCACCAACCGTCAATTTAGTGGATGACCCGCTCTGTCTCCTAAGATGAAGCTGTCCAGGTATTCTGATACTTTTACCCCTTTGTTTGCACCTGGGTTAGCATGTTGCCATGGCCCCATGAGTGAGGTCAACAAGCTCATCAAACATAGTCACAGAAACACATCTAAAGATTTTCTTTTAATTAAATGCACATGAGCTGAATTAGAATTTAAGTTTATCTATAGGTGTAATTATTCATCCAGTTGCATGAAAGTTTTATATATTTCGAATGTTTTCCAACTCTTTGCTGGACAGAAATGGAAGCACTAGTAAGAGTTGTGTGGCATCCACTCACCTTCTTGGCCTGTAGAGCTCTTTGGAAAAGGCGTAGAAAAGAAGCTAGGCTGAAGCGGTACATGTTGTTGATCTTCGACAGGTCTGTGATGACAAAATACATCTTGCTGGCACTCTCCGCCAGAGGTAGGTAGGCATCCCGCTCCTAAAGTAAAAACAATAAAAAAAAAAAAAAACAGAGATGAAAATGAACCAAGGAGCAACCGAAAAACGACCACAAAATATAGATTTAAAGAAAATACAATATATGTATAGATGGCAGGGAGAGGGATATATTTGAAGTTGCATGAGTGGACAAGTAGAGAAGAGAATATTTATTTTAATCAAGATAGAAGGAAAGAGACAGAAAAAAAGAAAGAGAGAGAGAGATGAGGATAGACAGCACAAGGTGTGATAACAGGAAATGTGAGAGAAAAAATCAAGGTGGTGCATAAGAAGAAGACAGAAACAGGGTTGAGAAAATGAATAAATAAAAACAACTGAGAGAAAAGTACATCAACAGATCTGGTGTAACACTGCACCCTAGAGGGCGGTTATATATTGCATCTACAGTAGTGCCCTGCTTGTGCAGTGTGCAGTTTATGTATCTGTAGACAACTCAACTTTTTGTAAAACTCAAAATGATGCTTGCTTCCAGAAACCACACTTAGGTACAAAAGTGGAGTCATCTTACAGCCACATTTTCAGACTCTGTCCGTTCTCACACACAACTGAGCTGAAGTGTCAGGTACACACACTAAAGACCGAAAGAGAAATCCTCTGTGAGAGCGAGGTGAAAGCCAGAACTCTGGGGTCTGACTGCGTGGAGGAAAAAACTTTAATGGATGATTTAAATTTTATCAAGCTGCACCAAATTTTGCATACTCATAGATGTCAGTCCCCTAAATTTGATTTAGATTTTCAAGTTGTATGAATAATCCAATAAGAAATTTGTGAAAATGTTAAAAAACCCACTAATAATGTGATGGATTTTTTCTTGGTCTGATTCTTCCAAAGGTTTTGCATAATCCTATTGACAAACAAACAAACCAATGGACAGGGACATAACATCCATTCTGGAGGTAATATATAGCATTATATTGTCATTTCAATGCACTACCATGTCAATTACGAAAATACTATTAAATATAACAGAGCTATAACTGATATTCACAAGCTATTAATATTACATAGACAGATCCCGGACAGTATGAGTTTGCATGATCCCCACATGTCTCGTTCAGTACATTTAAGAAAATGAAAGCTGCTCCACATATAAAACATCTCATTATAGTTCAAATGACACGATCTAAACAAAATCACACCAGGCCCTGAGATAAAATAAATAAAAAACTATTTTTGTTCATGAGAGGTTCAACAATCAATATTTAGAGGAGCAGCCCTGCTTCTTTATTACAGCTCTGACGTATCCAGCCATGCTCAATCAATACCTTATTAAGCTGAATCAGTTGTTTGTGGTGGAATTTATCAAAAAAACAGAATGGTCGTCTGGGTGCCTCCCACTACCATAACAACAATACAGATATTCACAAAAAGGTGTACATCATGCTTTCCAATCTTGTTCAGTTGTTTTTGTGAGATTTTCCATAATTTGTGTGTGTGTGTGTGAGTGTGTGTGAGTTTGTATATCTGAGGTCCAGTACCTGGTCCAGAGATGCCTGCAGCCTGTGTGATTCCAGCAGTGACTCCTGGATCAGGGCGCTGCTCGCCTTGGTCTGGTTCAGGCTGTCTATCAGCTCCCTGTTCTCCAGAATATTCCCCTGAGCTGTAGCCAGTGTCTGACATAGGAAACAGACAGATGGACGAACATGCAGGTATAAACAAAAAGACACAGCAAGGAGGCAGAGAGGGTGTCTCTAGTATGAGAGATAAAAAGAGGAGTATGGGAGAGGTCAATTGGCTGAAGTCTGTGATCTTACAAAAGTTGCAGGGGCAAGAGATGTTGTTTTATAACTGTCGGATTCGGGACACTTTTTTATTCTTTTATCCAAGCTTATATTCTTATACTCATTGAATGCCATGAGTGGCCCATTTCACTCTGTAGAATCTATTCTCTGAAACGAACTGATAAAGATTTATTCAAATAGATTCACATAAAATAGATGAGAAAGCAGTGGAGCATGGAAATGTCAAGTTGAATATGCTCCTACAGTTCTAGATTAATTACATGTCTAGTAGCACTGAAGCACTGACATCCTGCTTTTGGCACCGTCTATGTGTTGGTGTCTGAATTTCTATCACAAATCGTTAAAGTGTATATATACATTTATCTCTGTATGAAAGTTTGTGATTGTACTTACTACAAACAATCTTATTCAAACGCTAAGGTTTCTGGACTACGTAGATACACACAAAAAACATTACAGGCACGTGATTTTTAAAGTTATAAAATAAAAACCATATAAAATCAACTCTGGACTGAGCGAGGTTGTCCAACCAATTAAAATGGCTCAGTACATGAGTTCAACATCAATAAGTTGTGCTTCTGTCTGGGCTGAGTAACAGAATTAATTGTCAGTGACAAATCACATCCTTGATGCAACAGTGACTCCTCCTGAATGCTCTGTTCATATCATCTCATTCTGGCTATGACATTCTCCTTAGGCTAACAGTGGGAGTTAGCAACAACAAGGTCTCTAGTGCAGCAAGAACGGAGCCTTCCACATTTACAAATGGTCTAATGAGGGAGAATGGGGGAAGACATGTAGCAAAAAGCTGGATCAGAACCGAATCTGCAGTAGCTGCAGGAGGGTTCAATGTATGTGTATCAATTCCGGGGTGCCATTAAAATGAACTTGCTGACAGTTGAATGTGACGGTTCTTGTTTGTCAAATAATGGATTTCCATCCACATACATGAACTCAGAGCCTAAAGATTTCTAAAGGTTCTCCCATTCTAGACCAAGAGGAAAAAAGACTTGATTATTCTGAGTAAATTTGATAAATCGCATCCTAACAGGAAACTTTTTATGTACCAAAGAGGTACACTTTCTTCTTTATTGTCTTTATTTATTCCTCCACTTATAGCTTCACACTTTTCTTTCCTGAGTCATCTGTAATTCTCCCCCAAGTACACTCATAAAGCGCTCCTCATGGGTAACTTGTTTCAATGTATATATCTCATCTGTCATTTTCTATTGCCTCTAAGACATCGACCTTGCCAAAATATTATTGGTCACAATATTTTACTGTATTTTGAGTGGATATAACTTCCTAGTAACTGTCTGTATTTAGCTCAGGCTTTCAGACTTGGACATTTTTACTTTCTTTGTACTTGTGTCTCTAATGTCATGTTGATAATAAAATATATGTCTCAACATCAGACTAGGTGAAATGGTGGAAATGGTGATTTGGTGGTGACTAAAATCTGATATTAAGACCATGCTGTGTACTGAATCATGCTCCATATGAAGAGGTATATTTATATCACATATGTGCACTGTATTATATCAGTAGATGATCCTGCCCCAGCTTGTGTACCCAAATTGCAGTATTTGCTTCTATATGCTCTAACAGTGTATGCTGTGTGCCTGCATGTATACCTCTAACAGTGATTCTTCCAGCAGAGCCAGCTGTATTTTCTTGTCTTCCTCTTGTTGCAGAAGTCTTGTTTTCTCTGTCTCCAATTCTGGCTTCTCCTGCTGGATGGTCAAGGCTAGGAGCTAGACACAAGCATAACGACATGGTCACAGTGGACACACAGCCTCACAACACACGCGCAGTATGACTGCAACATACAGCATATAGTCTTTATATACACTGTAGTATTGTACTATAAAAACACTTGTTTCACAAAAGTAGGTCAAACTTCGTATTTCATTGTATTATTTTATAAAACATCACCACAGGCTTTGGCCTTAAACACCGTGAAGTCTTAAAAACACTGCTGCAAGTGTATACAAGAGTGAAAATAGACTCCCAATGGTTACATTTACTGCAGTTACAGTAGAATGTGTGAGGGTGGTTGTGGGTTATGTGCATTACCTGTCCTCGTAAGCCTGCCCGGGTGGTAGTAAAGTTGACCTCTGTAACCACAGAAACAGCATCGGGTGGGATGAAGGGAGAGGGATTCCTTGTTGCCAGGAAGAGACGGAAGTCCTCGTTGTAATCGATAACCTTGTCTCCTATCTGCACCACATATCTAGGGCCTGGGTGTGTTTGTTTGTGTGTTTGTGTGTGTGTGTGTGTGTGTGTGTGTGTGTGTGGGTGTGTGGGTGTGTGGGTGTGTGTGTGTGTGTGTGTGTGTGTGTAAGTTGGACAGAAACACAAGGAGTCTCTGTTAACGACATACACTATCAAACAGTGGTGTAACTTTGTCTTCAATGGCCACTTTATATTCTGTCTTCACTCGTTTACATTCTGCTCTCGTCTTCGTCTTCTAGATGTCTGCAATGCAGTGCTGCCATCTCTTTGTCTCGCCTCTTTTTTCAGTCCTGCTCGACACAACTTTTAAGTGAATAACTTGCTCTTTCTCACACTTTCTCTGCGCCCACTCTCTCTGCGCTTCAAATAACAACCGCCTTGCCCTGGATGAACCAGAGCCTTATGAATCACCCTCATTTTCCAGAGGTTGGTGCGTTTCTAACCTCTGTTTGGTAAGAAAATACTTAAACAGAGAAAGTGAAATATCACCAGTTATATAAAAACTTTAAGAGCAAAATACACAGAATACACAGAATATCTTTTAAATGTTATAGATACTATATTAATTATTATTAATACATAATTTCAAGTAGTCTTTCAAATGAACTAAATCCATTAACTGAATTTATTAAATAAATCCCTACAGCACATCTGCTTGCTTATTTTACAGATGAAATATGAATTCCACTTGGGAAATCACGTTTTTGTGCAAATCACATCGACACCTAATTCAACCCGTGGCGCCAAAAGCTCTTGAATGTCTTTGTCTTTCCAGTCTGACATCTTCATCTGTGTCTTTTATGTGTGTAGCACCTCTTCCTATTTCTGAGACATTTGTATTCATTTAGTTTTGTCCTTTCAGTTTACATCTCTTTAAAAACTTCTCACATGGGTGCACTCTGACACTTTACGAGGGGGTTGGCAGGAAAACTTGCAAAAAAATGTTTGCAGCAACTGACTCGGACATTTGAGATTCACTTGCAGAAGCACCATTTCTGTATGTATTGTACTTGTTTTCTGTGTGTAACTACAGCCATTCTTGACCAAGAGGGAAAAAAAAGTTGATAAACACATCCTAACGGGAAACTTCTTATATACCAAAGAGGGGTATTACATAACAGCAATGACAGTGTGACACACTCACTTTCTTCTTTATTGTTTTTATTTATTCCTCCACTTATAGCTTCACACTTTTCTTTCCTGAGTCATCTGTAATTCTCCCCCAAGTACACTCATAAAGCGCTCCTCATGGGTAACTTGGTTCAATGTATATATGGCATCTGTCATTTTCTATTGTCTGTTACTAGTTTAGCTCAGGCTTTCACACTTGGACACAACTTTCTTTATACTTGTGTCTCTGATATCATGTTGTGGTACCTGCTGCTAAAAATACACATCTGAACATCAGACTAGTTGTAAATCTATAAATGCCCTTAAAACTGATATTAAGACCACCATGTCTACTGAATCACACCCAGTATGAACATGTACATGGGTGATGTGGCTATTCAGTAAAACAGTCAATATCTCATTGTTAATTTTACATATCATTAGCAGAATTAAAGCATTCATAACCACTATGTTGTTCATGGTGCACAGAGCATAGATCATCTGTTTTTGGCCGACAGCTTCATGCCCAGTGCATGGGCTGTCAGGATTGGTTACTGAAAATTGCTTAAAAGCCAAAGAGAGGCAGACTGGCTCACACTAGTTAACATAATGATGTTTACATTCAGGAAATATTCCTCAAAATGGGATTTCCCTTCATAATTGAAACGCAGCTGACAAACTTAGACAAACTTTTCGTCAGCAACCAGTGGATGTGGAAGCCTCTAAATTACACCTAATATAATTTCCCTATCCCCACCTGGTATTTAAGTGGTGTTTGTGTTTGTGCTTGTGAGTGTTTGCATACCCTGTGCTATGAGGTCCTTCCTCAGCAGTGGATAGAGCACAGGTTCAACTCTATCCATCTCTTGGATGATGAGAGTTTTTCCAAATCTGACTGCCAGCTCCAGAGATGTCATGAAGTTACTGTCCTGCAGAGAGCGAACATGCCAACACAGATCCATAATTGTATGAAAACCTTCAAACAAAGTACAGGTTATTCACACAATCTTATATTTTCACATTTTTATTTTTTTATTTTATGAGTTTGTTGAACAGAAAGTTTTAGTCTTTTTTAGTCGTTTTTTTTTCATTTTTTTTCTCATACTGACTGGTCAGTATTTCAGTTTACCAACACTTAAGGTCATATATAAAATTACTAACTAACAATTAATGATTAACGAGTAATAAAGTTGCAGAAATAACTAGTATAAACTGGACAACCGGAAAAACTAAGAAGAAAGGTGGCTTATCACCACACCACAGTGGTAGCATTAGTATACTAAGTATACAAATGGACTAAATATAGACTAAAATTGACTTGGATTAGTCAAACGGGAAGAAAAAGTACAGTCAAGGACATATGAAGAAATACTTCGAAGAAATGTTAACATAAACAGCTTTAGAAGCTCCTGCAGATAATAAAGTTTCTATACCAGATTAGGGTTAATTGATATGAGCAAAACATTTCACCAGTATGCATGCATGGGAAAATGTGTCAGAGAGTGTGTGTGTGTGTGTGTGTGTGTGTGTGTGTGTGTGTGTGTGTGTGTGTGTGTGTGTGTGTTACCTGTTGGTTGATAACCTCTAGTCTGTTCTCTTTGAGATGTGTGCGTAGCCATTCTGTAGCTCGAGATGAAGGGTCAATCAGGAACGGACAGGCAACACTCTTGAGTACAGAACAACAACAAAGAGCCGTGTTTCAGTTGATGCGCTGGATAGTTTGACTTAGGAAGAGACTCAGCTACTGAGGAAAACGAGCTTTGTGTGCTGCTGTCGTGCTTATCGACATCCATCAGCATCACTCCAGGCAAAGAAACAAAGCCACGACCGTTTCTTTCATCCTATGCTCGTCTATTTCACGGTCTCTTGCTCAAGGATTCTCTTCCCCACACGTTTTTTTGACAGTTCCCCATAATCTTTTCTTACACTGTGTACTGACACCAGTAACTTAAGTAGTGTCTTTTTGTTTCTTTCGTGTGTGTGTGTGTGTGTGTGTCTGTGTGTGTTAGGGACATTACATCATCTCTCAGTGACTAACTCTATATGTTCAGTAACTACTATTATTGCAATTTCCCTTGATATTTTTGTATAAACTTGGTTGTCAGGAACTACAGGAAAAATGTGTTAAAGACATCTAAAAGCAACCAAACTAATTCTATTCAAAGCAGTTTTGTACAGTATATACTATTTGTTGGTGAGACACACACTAACACAACCACACAAATGCTAAAATGAACTAGGTGAGGGCTAAAAGGATGAATGATGAATCACTTCTTACCCTTAACTTGAGAGTATTGATCTGAAGGCAGCGAAGGCAAAAGAAACACACACACACAATACGGACAAATGGAGGACAAATGAATGGCAATGGCAAGTGCATAATTGTGTTTTATAATGGTTGTTGGAAATAAATGCTGGTGTTACAATGGGCGTTGATGTCTTTTAATTCAAAAGCAAAATACGACAGATTTTAAGATAGAGAGGGGAGAGAGAGGAAAGAAACGACAAAAGATTTGTACTGAAGGTGATTAAAACAGAACTAGATAGATTAATATGGATTGACTGAAAGGTGATCTGATGTCTGACCTGTAGTATGACCAGTGCGTTCTCCATGGAGAGTTCATCAGATGGCAGCCCTTGACTCTTCCAGATCAACTGCTCGCTCTCCGAGCACAGGAATGACCGCAAGTCAAACTCTGACACAAAGACACACAACATACATATGTTCACTGAAAAGATATTTGACATTTAACTTGTTACTGGATGACTCAGCTTTTTTGGATTCACATGCAAATCTCAAGCACTTCTCAATGGTTGCTGAGACAAATATGTGAGAGGTGTTAATGCTGAAAGATACAATAATTTTACAAGTAATTTGTGTGGATCACAGATTAACATCTCAATATAAGAGGTAATAGCAGTATAATGCTTTTAAAGTTTATATTTGATTTAAAGATGTTCATTATGTAGAAGTCACTTGGGTACTCAGTGTGTTGCGTTGAGTACTTAATATGTTGTGACCTCATTAACCGTTAATCGACAAAAAGAATTTTGACCAACTACTACTAAGAGAGAAAGCTGTCTGTTGAGGTCTGAGTTGGTCTAGCCTGTTAATGAGCGTTGATTGTCATGACTGCCCACTGAAAACTTATGACGTTTACTCTTATTTTCATTAGAGCGACTGCAGGAACATGCACATGCATATGTATTGGTACTTTTTAATGTGTCAGACACTCATTTATTATATAACATTTCATTCTTGCTGGCGATAGTGTTTTATGCCTAAAATAAAATTTACTCTGAAGTCCAGATTGATCCATCCACGTCTCCAGACACTGTCTTCTCCGGTCTTCAGAAGCAGCAGACAGATAGGTAATGAAGGCTGCAGCAAGCATGGCTCTCATTGGGAGTGTATCCAACTCATTCTTTATATCAGACATCTGATTGAAAGAGAAACACGGTTCGTAAAGTAACAAACTGGATGGAGATGGGGCAGACAGGTTAGTGATTTGGGGGAGAAAAGTAGGAAAAGATAAAGACTCAAGGGGGAAGGGCGCCATTAAGACTGGAATGTAAAGAGAAGCAGGAATGAGAGAGGGGAAAGATGGAGGACAAAGTCAATGATTTGATGCAGAGAAATGAAGAGTCAGCCACATGTGGGCATCATGCTCTAGCCACATGTGGCTGACTTTCCTCCTCCAAACTGATGTGACCCAAACTCACAGCCCAGAATAGGAAATACATGTCCACACTGATTTGAACAAGAATGCAAGATAGATGTGACTGATAAGTGGTCTAGTTCTATTCCTGGATAACTGCACATCAGACTTCTTTGGCAAGCTTCATTACTCAATATCCAAACCTATGAGGTTGCAGATTTTCAGCACCATGTAACCACTGCACAATAACTAATTAAAACCAACCTTATAAGAACTCAAGGTTTCCATCATGTACATTTTTATTATCACTACTGCTTCAGGATTAGAGCAGAAGCAGAGCATTCTCCCTCCCCACCCCTCAGCTGGCCTGCGCTCACATTGCACTTTAACAATAGACAAACACTGATCAGAAATGATCAGGACCCATCCAGTACTGACGGGATTACTCAAGGGTTTGCTTGATTCCATTAAAGAGACTATGAGGCACACATTTTCCTCAAACACATTGAAAAAAAGGTAATCTGCACAGATGCTGGCTGGCCCACCCCCCTGCTAAAAAAACAAAAAACCTAAAGAAACTCTGGAACAACCTCAAATAACTATCTTTGAGGAAAAACAAAAAGTACTTTGACATTTTACTAGACAGGGTTAAGGACCTATACTGCAGCTAGCCACCAGGGATGCTGATGAAGTTGCCCTTAATTACATTCTTGATCTTGAGATCAAGTCTTTCAAGGATAATAAACTGGGATTCACTTTAGGGGAGCAATCATGTTGGCCATCTTAATATACAGTTGATGGTATTAAAACTTTCAAACATCCTGCCGCTCTCTAAACTTTGACTCAAAACTTGTGTCCGTGTTTGCTGCACTTACACTATTGTTGTGTGGTTCATTCTTCCCCTGAAGCATTTAAACAGCTTAAATACATTAACATATAGTAAACCTTATCTACCGCACACTGTGCAGATGAAACAGGTGTAAGTAAATAAGTGTGTGCGTGAACATGCAAGTGTATGTGTGACTATATGGAGCTACTGTACGTGAGCAGAGAGTAAACTGGCTCTCTAGTGGTAGCCTTGAGGGAGGCACTGAGTGTGAGAGTGTGTGTGTGTCAGGAAGAGATTGAGTGTTTTAATTAAGGTGCAGACAGATGCTGTGGAGAGGAGTAAAAACAGCCAGAAGGGACCCAAGACAGCAGGATTCATCCCCCTGTCACACTCACATTCACACGGACACAAACTTCTGTTGGTCTTTGGTGGTAAAGGTGGTAAAGAAGCCTCTTTGAATTTGTAAACCCTCCCACCCCAATACACACATCAACACACCCATACATCAAAGTACCTGTGTGTTCCACCGTGTGTGTTCTCCGTCCAATTGTGAAATGAGCTGCTGGGCAGCAGCGATCGTGTCCTGGGCTTTGGTCACCTCAGCCTCCAACTTCGCTGCTTCTGCAGTGTGACACTGAAACCTGAAGAAAGAGCAAGTAGAGGAAAAGAGACCATTCAGAAGAGAAATGTGTTGTATGCAAGATCATTAGAGGTTTGGTAAATTGAATTTACCAAAGATTGATGATCAAATCATGACTGGTTCACTACATCACAGTGTTAAAGTAGATCCACTTAAAGTGCTTTCAACTTCAGTTGGATGTGCTGACTTGAAACTCTTGAGATGTGATCATAATACAACTAATGCTACAAAGGAAAATAACATTTATGGTTACACCTGCTTTTAAATTATTACTTTATGTTATATCAGTTTTACATTTTCTCACAAGATGCTCGTTGAGAATGTTTGTGGGTTTATAATCTTTTAAATTTTTAATTTAAAATATGTTAATATATAACATTAAAGTGAAAAGCTAGGCTAGATTTAAAAGGATAGGGAGATAAACGACAGAACACATGGCTGAAAAGAGCAAAAGTTGAGGAAGGAATGGCAACATCGAGAATCTAAAAGGTTAGGGCAGTTTGAGGTTCACCTTTGTTGAACTTTGAACTGATAAACAATCATACTGGCCAATGTCCAGTAATAACACGTGGTGGAAGACACTTGACCTTAAACATTATTGATTATTTACATCTTTTATTCATAAAGCTGCATGGTAGAAGAATACAGACAGAACAGAGGGAGGGATGCTGCATGGATAGCAGTAACTGAGGGATTTGTGCACTCTTACTCTTTGTTTTTTTTTTCTATTTTAGCAGTTTTTAAATTATGTTTTATCATAAACACATTATAATGGTTATTTATGACTATAAAACAACCTCAAGATTTTTATCCCAGGGGAAATATGACAGAAATGGAAAGAGTCAGCGGCAGAAGAATAGATGAAAGTTTGAGGAAGGTACGTACTTCTCTTTCAATTCGCTGACTTTGGCTCCAACAGAGTTGAGCTGGTGCTCCAGCTTATTCTTCCTACTCTCCGTTTTCCTCAGGTTTCTGGACAAACACACACACAATGATATCTCACATGTTTATCATGTAGATTGAAGCATGGGGTCATAACATACATCACTGAATTAATATAAGCAAATTTGGAAATTTGAGTTTGCAACTTTTTATTTGTTCATGTACAGAACTAATGACCAGGTGTGAGGTTTTGCTGAAGAAATCAATCAAGTGTTCTCTGCATGGTGTGTGTGTGGGTGTAGGTTCTTACTCAAGCAGTCCGGCCTGCTCTCTCTCCAGTGGTTCGATCCTCTCTAGGACGTGGGAGTACTGGACGTTGGCTTTGACCCAGGCAGCCAGAGGAGCAGCTGCTGCACTCGCACGCTTAGCATTCTGACCACAGCAATAACAGCATCACAAGTCAGAAAGAAGTCAGCACCAAAATAATCATAAGACAAAGAAAACACATCAACAAGAGGTTAATAAAGATCCAGCAACCATAGAGATGATTCTCTTTCTATAACCATGGGTAGCTGACCTTGGGCTCAAAGGAGGCCTTGTTCCTGTTGAGTAGCTCCTCTACACTCTGACGAATCTCAGGGGTGATGTTCCTCACTTCGAATGTTGCTATGTCCTCCCTCACACCCCGCTTAGCCAGAAAACTACAGAAAAGATGAGCAAGCAGACAAAAAAATAACAATAAGCAAGAGAGAGTATTGGACACGGGTGGGTGACAGATAAACACAGAGGTCCTGTCCATGCCCCCGCCCCCCTCCTGAAAAAAACAACAACTTTGAGTGGTGAGGAATTAAAAGCTATATGGTATATATATATATTATATATATATATATATTAAATAAGCTGACACTTCACTGCAAAACAAGCTTTTAAATAAAGCCATGAGAATATGTAGTGGGGAAATTTAAGTGTTGGGATGAGATGACATGTTTGGATATTTCATCTTTTACACAGCTCAAACTTGAACAGACATTGATTAATTTCTCCCAACTTTCCTGACAGTGTCAAAGCTGTCCTCTCCTTTCTGCCTTCACATCTAATCACTTCCTCTCACCTCTCTTTGGTAAGCCGAGAAGTGTTGAAGATCCTTGTCAGTTTAAATAGTTACTACGTGGTAAATATCTAGCCATCCTTCTTTTTCACCCTTCTTCTGTCCATTCTTTTTACTCATTCTTTCCATCCCTTTCCCTTTCTCACCTCTTCATGCTGACCCAAGAGGTGTCGAAGACGCCCATCAGTCTCAGCACCCCCTCCAGGATGTCTCTGATGACGTCAGGGGGCATACGCAGCGAGCGAATCTCAGACAGAGCTTCAGGCTTAATGTTTCCCACTGCACGCTTTGCCTCATCTACCAAAGGCTAGAGGGTGGCAATGGTAAGCAGAGGGAGCAACACAAAGTGAGGGATTAGTACAGCAGGGATCACAAGAATAGAAAAGGTAGAGGGAGTGTGTATGTGTGTATCTCTAGTAACTGACAGATAATATCGTAGTGACCCCATTCAGACCTGATATCAACATCCATCCTGAATGATCCGATCACAAGTGGTCAGATCCGATCACTCAAACCACATGTGGAGGTGGTCTACGACACATGTAGTCACTTTCTTTTAGCAGTGTGAACACAAATGCGTGCTGGGCCACATATGAAGGTCCGCCTACTCTGCTTACGTCCTCACTCAATAAAATGACTCTCATATTCAAATTACTCTTCTCCCTGTTTATGGCCACTGCCACAATATCAGCACCGACCAAAACATGACAATTGATAGTTTTTTTTCGAATGGGTAAAATCTTTCTGACTGTGACATTGTCATTGGACTCATCTGTAAAGTCAGACTGGGTAAAAACAAACAGATCTGAACAGGGCCATTGACTGCACGAGTCAACTCACCTGTACTTCCTTCAGCTCATCATCAATTTTTGCTTTCCTTTCTTCAATCTTGGAAAGTTCTTGAGCCATCTTCCCCTTTATCTTTTCCATCTCTGTCTTCTGGTCACTAGCATTCTGTAAAATGAAAAAAGATCATGTGATGTTTGATTTAGTTGATTAAAAATACAGCCTTCAAGTTTTTTATATGATCTTCTCGACTTAACCACAGAGAAATCCTGTCCCCTGACTGAGATATATTACAACCTGAACCAATCCAAACAAGCTTCTTTCTCAGTACTTCAATTTACCAGCTTGAGGCATGAATCTCTGTGAACAGATGGACAGTTTGGTTTAGGGAATCATCACAGTCGGAGAGTAAGTCATTGAAAATGAAAAGAGAGATGGGATGAATGTGTTGTATCATCATTTCCTGCACTTCCTCTCTCACCTCTTGACCCCTAAATTCTATCCATCTTGTCGCATCAAATCCTCATTCAAGCTAATCTCATCATTGACTGTCTCCCCATCCCTCCAATTCTCCCACAGTAAAGCCATGACCCCTTCATATAACGCAACACTTTTCTTGTTTCCTCTCCAAATTAATTTTTTTTATGTTTCCCTCTTCCGCCTCTTTTACCCTCTGTCTCTGGCCCATCTCCCTCCATCTCCCCCATCCTCCCTGCTGTCTCCTTCTCTACAGGAGACAAAGTCACCACAGCCCAAAGGGATAAGTGGAGTTGCCAATTATCACTCTGAAAACTGACTCTGCTGACAGTTTTTCTTTCTCTTGTTTTTCTCTCCTTTCTTCTTTCTCCCTCCCTCTGTCCATCTCATTCAAAAAGCAGATTCCCCACAGAGAGTAATACAGAAGGATATAGTGACTAATGAACAAAATTCTGCTTCATTGTCTTCATCTATCCATCCATTCCAATTGGAAGACAGAAAACTTTATGAAAAGTCAAACAAATGCAAATGCATCAACAAATAAGTAGTGAGTTCACAGCAGTGGGTAGAAAGCTGTGGGAATCCAGAAAAAGTTTTCTGAGAAGAGGAGAGACAAGAAGAGTGGCATGGTGAGACATGAGGGGAACTGAGATGGTACTTAGTGGAGAAGTGAAACCCTGCAGGACCCAACTCTCCTGCTGGTCACACACAGACACCAACACACAGACACCAACACACACACACAGACACACAAACACACACACACACACATTGAATGACAAACATATATACATACACACCTGCATGGAGGTGGTGATTTCCTGTAGGGCAGAATCTGCCTCCTGTTGTTTGGTCTGCAGCAGTGCACTCTGCTCTGCAGCTCGCCTCTTCAACTCATCGACCAGAGCTTTGGCTTCATTCAGCTTAGACACACCTGCCTGCAGACACAAGTCTATCATAAAATGTCTGACAAATAAAATGAGACTTGAATATATGAGTAAAGAAAACTCAAATTCAACACCAAGTTCAATAGCGTTGAAGGTTTAGTTATAGGTTTATCACTGCTCAGCATTCTGGTAGAATATGTTTGTAGAATACATAGTAAAAACAACTTTTGATTATACATACCTGTGTGTAAGATAAGCACCATAAGGTAAACATTCTTATTCATTTGGAGATACACAAAAAGAATCATTTAAAAGTTCCTTATTAAACCAGTTGCTGTTTACTGAACAGGAGTCAGCATCCTGAACACTGGTCAAACAGTGACATCACATACACAAAACTGAACGTGATTGGTTGTGCTGGCAATGGGATGAAACAAAAGATACTTTGACTAACATTCTCTTTTTTTTAAAATATCATTTATAAAGCATAATATAATTGTAAGCTTGCTAGCAAGCACAATGCAGGCTAGCAAAATACTCAGGCTTGTTGGATGATACATTGACTGCATTTATGTTATATGTGGGATTGGCTCCAGCCTTGCCTACATGTAATTACTGAAAATCCTTATCCAGTAGTAGTAGTAGTTGTACTTCCTTGTGAATATGTATTTTTTAGTAGAGCTGATATTTTACCTGCAGATGCTGTTGTCTCGTTGTGAGCTGACTTTGCTTCCGGCTGTATAATGCAGTGTAAACATGCAGAAAGGCCATGTACTGGCTGGGTGTTGCACCATGTTCTCTACATGATTCATGGACCATCAGGAACAAACGGCACAGGTCTCCCCGATCAGAGCCTGCTGGGAGAAAAAGAAGTGTGTGAGCACAGATTGTTTGAAGTTATAAAGTCATTCATTTTACATTAAACAAAAAAACATGTTTGGAATATAGTTAATAACGCCTGAAAATATCTAATATCTAATATTGTTACCACAATATAAGATTATTTTGTGTAATTCAAATATTTTAATTCAAAAGTGTAATTCAGAGAAAATGGGTTTTGCATTAATAAAAATCATGCTTGGCTTCACATACAGTATATGTGCTCTCACCTGTCATATTATCTCTCTCATTGTCAGCCCCTCCTCCCTCTGTCTTTGCCAGCAGCAGCTCAGGAATCTGATCAGGTTAACACACACACACCAGATGTATAATTTAGGCAGAAACCATTGTCTGTATTAAAAAACAGGGTCAATATTGGATCTGGAAACAGTGGATACTCCTACAGCATACAAGTGTGTCAAGGCTATAGCAGTGACTGTTAGTGTTCAACATTATCAGATTTGTGAATCTCCACGTTCAACACTGGCATGAACAAACATTGTTGTTCTTATCTTGTTCTTCTACTCAACATCCTCCTCTAACCTGCTTCATGCTGCTTTCGGTCCATCCTTCCATCCACTGGACAGAACACTTGCGGTAGAAAGCTGGGTTGCTCTCACAGTTGATGGTGAAGTTAGAGTTGGAGCAGTCCATAATCAGAACAATGTGAAGGTTCTGCCGGATTCCTAAGAGATGTGTCAAACAAAAACATTTTGAAGGGTTTTTAGCAGAAAATGAAGTCTCAAAAAGCAAATGAGAAGGAAACAGATAGTGAGAGACAAAGTGATTATGTCCATGAGTTATTGTATCTGTGATATTGTCAGTGGTAGCTGGGATCTCCTTGCCAGAATCAGAAAATGAAGGGTGAGCAGGGAGCTCTTTAGTGGGTTTATTTTTACAATATTAGAGCTATTGATTTGATTCTTCAGCAGTAACCTCAACCTCATTGACACTGCACGATACCTGCAGTCCACACACTACTGCACAGCTGCAAGGCAGAAGGATGGAGTCAGATACCATCATAGAAGATATACTGAAATACTGTATAGTATAATGTACTGGATAGGAATGACACAAGTTTTACAGTGAGAAGACGACCAGAGTTCCAGATATATAGAAGAAAACAATGAATAACAAAGACAGAGAATGTGCTGTCAATAAATCTGCAGTACTTACTGTAGGAAAAGTAGTTGTAGAGTGGCTCTGTGAATCCATCCTGGGAGGCAGAATCTTTGAGGGAGGACAGGAGAGGTTCCAGCTCCTCTGGGGAGTACAGACCTGGAACTTCGCCTTTAACAGAACACACACAATAAAATGATGTGTGTGTTTTTGACATAGCTGCAACTCACAGTGGGAACTAAATCCTGCATTAAAAGGGCAAACTATGATCGATGTACAGCACTGTTATAATTATGGCTCACTCTAGTGCATTGCTCATTTTCAAATATAGATCATGTATACTGCAAAACCCAGGCTGCTTTGTGATTTAAAATAAGAAAGCACGCTCAATAAAACAATTACACACCTGACGACAGCAAACTGTTGACCATCTCTAAGAAGGCTGGGTGAACAAATTGATAATCCTCCAACAGCAGAACCACCTGTTGACCCTCCAGACCTGCCAACTGCATCACCTACAAACACAGTACAAACACAGTACACTTTAGGGGCATCTACTGTTTAACAGCTAAGGTGTCATTCAACAATCAGTCTGTCAATTTAAATCTGAAATAAAACACTTGATAGACTGCTAATGGGAAGATAATTAAAGTGCTTGCCAGTACAAGGCTATTATCTCTAAGTGCCCTCTGCTAAAAGTGGTTGGAATGATGTGAACCATTTGAGCAGATAAAAATCTTATAAAGGCAATCCTCAATTACCGTCTTGAGATCGTTGTTGAAATGCTTAAGAGAGTAACCGCGGGAGATTTTCGGTGTGAACAGTGTGTATCCGTGCATGTGCGACACCAGGCATGTGGCTGTGTGCCGACCCACTCCGCTACGGCCTGCTAGCAGCAGAGAGCCACCAGCCCTGCTCAGGACCCGATCCACCCTGGACACGAAGTCGCACACTTCCCTGAACAGGAGAAGGTCCAGCTCCTTGTTATCGCGACTGTACAGCACAACTCCCTACAGGTGACATTGGAAGAAAAAGATACATGTGAGGAAGTGCAACAACAATGAAATGAAAAAAAGAGCACAAATACAAACAAACACAATCTAAAATGAGATACAAAGATAGCAGCAGAAGTTTTCAAATGTATTCAGATCCTTTACTTGCCAAGTTGCAATAATAAAATGTAAAAAAAGCTTCATTATAATAAGCAGTTCATTTAATATTCAGTATATGAGTGTCTTAAAGTATATATAAGGTTTATCAGTAAAAACTCAAAGTTCTAATAAAGCAGAATAGCCTCTTGAAGAGTTGTGTGTTTTGTAGGTCAAATCTTAAAAAATTAAAAGATTACAGTCAAAAAATTGCCGTGAAGCAAAAATTACAAAATGTAATTTAATAGTGGAGCATCAAGCTGAAATAAAAATAAAAATAACTACCCTTAAAAAAGTAGAGCTTCTAAACAATTTCATACATTTACATGAGTACACAAACTATCCCTAAGTCTGACTACACACAACAGTTCCTCACTGAGTACCTTCTGTATAACTTGTTTTAGGTCGACAGAATCCAGACGTCCCAGTTGTTTCCCATGAGGAGGCAGCGACTGGCCTGGAGCCATTACAGCCCCTTCAGAGGCTCCCCATGTCACATAGAAACCATCTGCACACGAGAAATATCATGCACTGTCAGTAATGCATGCACATACTGTAGAAAATACACTCAAACTGAGCACAGCTACGGCAGAACTGTCACAAAAATGAATCAGTCAAATAAGTATGAAAATGAGATAAAATGTGTATCTCATTGTTCAACCTGTGCAATATGTATTCTGATGGTGGGTTATCCCAAACCCACAGCTAACATACCAGCTATTGCAGAGAAGCAGGCCGGTGTTTTACAGGCAGACTGGCCACAGTTTGGAAGAGACATTTCTCACTAAGGTTATAAAGCACTGGCCTTTAACTGATGCCTTCTCACATAAAAGATACCAATGCAATTATGGGTGCTGCCTATTGGTGCGTGCATTGCAGGGCCCACACACGAGAGACAGAAAAAGACATGCGGAATTAAGTCGAATCCTGTTCTTTGACTTTTCTAAGAATTTCGTCCAACGATTGGCTCAAAAATCGCGAAAACGACGAATTGGACTTAAGGTCTCTCGCACAAAAGAACCTACTTGTGGTGTGTTTAAACTGCTCTCAAAGCCACAAATGGAGGTTGTCAGACATGATCAAAATAAAAAAGAGTTTTTTTGCTACGCAGACATCTCTCGGACCTATACTTTTGGCTGTATTATTTTTTTGAAAAAGGTTTTACAGTCTCACCTCTCCAATGGATACCATGTTAATCTTGAAAAAAAAAAATTCTAATTCGCTCCCACGGCCACATTTCTTAACTCTAACCAATAAAAATAAGTGTACGTTCAGGGAAGTCTTGGGATTCTCACAATGTTTTTATTTCATAGATAGGACTTAAGAGTTTTTGAGTAAGAAGCATTTGTTTGAAGACTGGTGCTAGAGCACAGAGCTCTCTCTGCCAGAGAGCTCTGTAAGGTTGAAGACGAGATTTTGGAGGGAAAAAAGAAACACGGTCACATTTCGTAACTCTAACCAATAAAAAACATTAAAACATTCAACAAAATAGTTTTTAATAATAACTAGGACCCTAGCTTGGTTTCAGCATTGTCTAAGCATCCCTTCACTATGCTGTGCAGATCACTGCTTAGTACAGAGCATTGCATATTATTTTTAATACTACGGTGTGTACCTTTATATGTAAGGACAACAGACTTGAAATTTGTTGTACTCTTTAATTTCTCCTACAATTGTAAGGGGACCTGTGCCATGTTAACAACACTAAACATCTTTCTGGTATGACTCTTGATTCTTGACTTGTTCTCATTTTTCTCACACTTGGAAGAGGCTGGCTCGGAAGTGTGTCACTGGAATCTTGACAGCTTCGGCTAGGATTTGAAACCAGTTGCCAACATCTCAACACTGCTTTTACTAAGAAATCGAAATGTTGTGTCTAGTGGGAGACACTATATTCTCAATGGGTGAATAGGAAATTTGTTAAACACATGGTTAGTTAATATTTAAGTTGGTTTGAGCTGTCAGACTAACTGGAATAAAGAAACAATTTATTCATGTCATGTCAGTTTAGAACAAGCAACCAGCAAACAGAGTGAAAGGACAGAGCCAAAACATATCATCAGATGTTGCTTTCATTCAGGCATCAGTGACACTCGGAAAATGTTGACCTGAATAGCATCAAGCGGAGCTACGTACGTCTTGTCCCCCTTTTGACTGTTGAATCCACATGAGCCTGCAAACAGTTTTGCAGGATTTAAATTAGGGAATAGGTCTGTGAGTGTGGATCTATCTCATACCAGTCATGTTGTCCAGAGCATCAGAGCCCCAGTCGCCCCGTATGATGGAGGAGAGGATGTTATCAAAGGTGTGAAGGTCTTTGGAGGAAACTAGCCGGTCTCTAAACAGCCTCCTGGCTTCGTAAGCCACCACCTCCAACACGCTGTCTGTCACATTAGACTGAGCTGCAAAGGAAACAAGATTTTTTTAGGATAAATACTCAATAGGTTATCATAAGGCACTGAAAAGCAGGATGAGATTTACTGATCAAATATTCAGCATAAAGACGGAACGGAACTATTCATTTTCTTGAAGAGCAGCTTAGAATTTCAAAAAGAACAGACAAGATCAGTAATTACAACATGACTCAGACCTCAACATTAGTCAAAGGTCGTTTTTTTGGTGGGATAAGACGTAACGAAAGCACCTCCCAGGGTGAGACTAAATTTACTTAATTCCCCAAAGACCAAGTGCTGCGAGCTAAAAAAAGAGCGCCACAGAGACCAGCCTTAACTGTGGTCTCAGAGGCTCCTGGCTTCAACAGTGTCTGTCACATTATATTGAAAGAGCTGAAGAAGAGAATCTAGTCGAGACACAGCTGATACTCTGGGGTTTTCCTGACATATAAAATTTTAAAAACTACAGAAGAAAGGAATAACACAAAAGTTCCAAGTTGTCATGCTAAGCATTTCTACAGCTTAAAAAAAAAAAAGAATATCAGAATATCAAAACAAATTCTGCATTTCCGGGGGCTGTGTTGGAAGATTTCGATATCCGAGAACTTGAAAAGTATTTTTACGTATTTATATTTTTTCCCGATTTAAAAAAACACTTCATACATAGATAGACAGAGAGTTGGAAAACATGAAAAAACACACATCTGTGATTAGCTTAAAGTGACTGATGGTATTAACCATCCCAATGCATTAGTAAGCTCCTAAAGACACAAAGTAAACTAAAATGTTATTCAGTATAGTGCATACCTCCGCCAAGGCCCAACAGTCCTTTATGAAACCACATCTAAATTTACTAGCTCCAGATTATCTTTGGATCAAAACCCAAAATGACATTCATAGATATCAGTCTTATAAACATGCCTGTTTTTTTCATCAAGATTGATGAATTATTCTCTGAGAAATCAACAAAAATGTAAGAGAGTGGAAAATAATTCCTGGATCTGCCTCAAAGTGTAATGGCCCATCATACCACATACCTCCTTGGTGGCGGCCAAAAAATGTTTTGTTCCTAATTTACTGTTATTGAGCGCAAACAACAGTAACATAAAGATCATTACAGATGACCACCTTCTCACTGACATGGGTATACACAAGCAAACTTGATGTTTTGAAATGTATATTGTGAATATAGTCATTGCAATTACACGCTCATACATGAACACAGTGAAAGAATCAAAATGTAAAGAGGTTTTTACAGGAACCAGGATGAAGGTAAACAATGAGAACTAATAGCAAGTTAAAAAATGATGAGCACAGGAAAAGCAAAGCTTGTCGGCTGACTTGGTTAATTAAGATAAATGATAGGACTTACTATCGCCACAGGACACTGCAGATAGATAGAGGGAGAGGGAGAGATGAAAAGACTGCAAAGTGGGAGGATGATGAAAGAAAAAAGGAGAGACAAGACTAGTAACAGAGGAAAGAGAGGAGAGAACAGGGAAGGAGAGAGAGATGGAATGAAAAAGAGGTGAGAGTTGGAGACAGTAGCTCTGAGCTAAAAGAAAACTGACAAGAAACTAAGCCATCTGGTGCTGTCTTTTTGATTCTGGCATCAAAACTGACAGAGTTATTAATGCTTCATGCTCCTCAGCCACAGCTGAAATGTACACGTGGACTCTAAAGAATTAGCAGAAAACCAGTGAGTCATTAAATCACAGAGCATAGAGCAGTGCTTCTGAAAACTGAAGTCCCTTACGGGCCATGGGTCTGATTCTTAAGACTGTTCCTATTACAAAAGTAGACGTATTTTTAAACATATTTTTGATGCATCTGGTCCCCAATAAAGCCTGAAAATTCTAACTTGGAGAAGCTTGGGATGTGCCTTGTTACTGCATCCATCTTAAGGCTCATTCATACTCAACATTAGATATGGATACAACTCTGTACTCTGTGTTCATTTCATCCATATTTGTGTTTTGAAAGTTTTTGGATATGGACGAAACACACAATAATACAGTGAAGCCAATTGTTGAAGTGAGAAGACCATAAGACATGAGGAAGAACCTTCAATGACGGTGAAACCTGCAAATGTGAAGGATGCATTGAGGTACTGTATGTGGCCAGTGGCGGTTATATCGTTTAAGCAGGATGCATCACTTTTGTTCATAAAGGCAGAATAAATGAGCATTTCCACCTATTTAAAAAAGTGTTGAAAACATAGACGTGGGTATGGAGTCCTGCAAACGTATAATTACCTGCAGTGAGGTCATATCTCAGCAGGCTGAGGACCCATTCAGTGAGGATACAGGGGGTGAACAGGTAGTGACTGTGGTCATCCACTGTAAACTTGGCTTTCACCTGAGAGAAGAGAAACACATGTGGATGATATTAAATAGGATCAAAATTAATTGAATGATTCATCGGTAAGAAGAAGAATTTTTAGCCAAAACCTGGTTTTCACATGCCTCAGCATCATACATGACAGATAAATAAATGAAAAAGCAAATATTTTATTCTGGACATAGTTGTAGTCTCTACAACTCTAGTACGACACCACTTAACACTTTTTTAAAACACATTACATTGGTATGCGTTTATAATTCACTGACACCTGTATTAAAGTTTTGTTGAAAAGCTACAATGTACCAACACAGACATTTTGCCCTGTAACCCAACCTTTAAACCAGTATAGAGGGGAACCTGAGGCCTCCATGCCATATAAAAGAAAAGGTAATCTGCCCTGAAAGGCAATTCATAAATACAAAAGAATCTCACAACAGCAACAGATTTTTTTCTGGGATAAAATGAATAAACATTAAACAAAAGACCAGAGCCTTTTGAGTGTATGCCTGTTTGATCACAGTCAGGGTGAAAGGCACACATGAAACAAAAAATCACCACATTCAAGAAAAGTAAAAGCAGAGAAACGGACAAACAATTATCTTTTGTTGATATAAAGGATTAGCCAGTGTAACTAATTTGCAGAGACGAGCTCACAGTGATGAAAAAGCCTGATCTGGAGCATCATCACTACATGATAAACTGGATGAGTTACAAGGACAAATGCACTTGGATTTGGGTGTAATAATAAAACTTTTACGAGACAAAATTATGACAGACAGGCAGGCAAGTTCTGTGGTAAGCAAGCTAATAGCTATGACGTTGGATCCTCATTAAGAATTTCTGCAATAGAACCTCATTACCACTTTGAGCTGCATGCACTGGACAAAGTCAAATTGTTCCAGTGCTAGTTTGAATTGTTTGAGGTACGTTTATTGTTCGCTAAAACCAGGAGTGAGTTTGTAGAATCAAATCTATCTGCCATCAGACACTGCACTGAAAAGTAGCTGTTACAGCCATCGGAGAGAGTTTAGAGTGATAAATGTTACCAATAATTTAGTACGGCCCACAAAGGATGTTAAGTAAACTGAAATGTATGTACCTGTATTATACTTATGTTTGTATGAGCAATGCAAACCACTCAGCTGAACCCGGGAATTAAAAGCCATGTTTTTAAAGTACTTGGGCGATGCTATTTTGCTGCAAATCGGTATAATAACTTCTTCCTGATCACAATAGCCTGTCAGTAAGTGTTTATATGTCCCTCATATTTTCTCAAATTCAACATCTGGAGTCTCCTGTGACTTGTTGATGCCTTTAGTATCTCAAGAAAGAATCTGTTGCTACAATAAGACCATGAATGAAAACTCCAGTCCAATTCATTACCTGTTCATAGAGTTGCACTAGAGAGCCAGCCAGCTGGTGTGTCTTCCCTGTGCTGGCCCAGGCTGCCTGGCCGCCAAGACTGTGCTGAAGAACTGGCTGCAGGTACGCTGAGTAGATAGTCTGAAGCTGCTCCCTGTCTGGATAGCTGATGGCAGAGGCAGGAAGCAGAGACAGAGACGGATGTAACAGGAAACAAGACGGTAAGTCAGGGTTGGGGTTAGCAACAGCAACATGGACAAACAAAACAGAGAGAGAGAGAGAGAGGAGGACAGATGGTGGACATGGACATATGTATGTGAATTAATTAGAGTTGGGGTGCTTGCATCATACTTACTCAATGGTGCAGATGCGTACTATAGAGGAGAAGCGGGAGGTGAGCGAATGGCTCCCGACAGCACCCCCTGTTGACATGGAGGCCACCACCTGGATGTTCTCGAGACTGACCCATTCCAGATTTTCATCATAAAATCCCTTATACGTCAACACCTGGAGGAGTGACATTGTGTAAGGTTAGATGTGTCTGACTAAATTATAAAAAAATAACAAAAATAATCAAGAATTTGAAACCACAAACTCTTTGTGTGGAGTTTGTGTGATTTCCCCATGACGATGGGGGTTTCCTCTTCAGTATTTCCTCCAACATTCTAAATACATGCAGATTGGTGTTTTATATATTATCAATTGTCCCTAGGTTTGAATGTGACTTTGAATGGTTGTTTGTCTCTATATGTCAGCCCTGTGGTGGACTGGCGACCTGTCCAGGGTGTACCCTGCCTCTCGCCCAATGTCAGCTGGGATTGACTCCACCCCCACCGCGGTCCTAGATAATGGAGGGATGGATTATTTGAATGAATTTCTAAGGCTGTGTGTTAATGAAAGGGTTCAAAAACTACATGAGAAAGTACGATGGGACAGCTCTGGACCCACACTGATGTGAAAGGAACCAGCGTCAAAGTCTCAGCTTCCCTCCATCCATTCATTCATTATTTGCTTATTGGTGTTTGTGTCAGTGTATCAGCTATACCTGTTGCAGGAAGGCAGTGAGGTTGCTTGTCCCCCACTTGTCCGGTTTGGGCAGGTTGATGTCTTTCAGGTAAAGGACCAGATTCTCACAGTCCTTGGGTCTGAACACCCGGCCAGTGTTAGAGCTCAGCAACAGGCAGGTCTGACTGAGCTTCTGGAGGACATGGCGGGAAGAGGTCTGTGCACTGCAGTGAACCACAGCGACTTGGGTGGAGCGCAGCCGAGAGAAGGCGTAGCGCAGCAGCATGCTAGACACACAAAACACATGGAAAGAACATCAAGAAATACATACTCACTTGTATTTAGTTATTGACAGACATGATCTCACAGCTTCAGCTAGAAGTCTTAATGCTACTTTTCATGGTGAATGCGCATTTACATTCTCTACTGTATAGGTGTGTGTAAATTAATTGAAACATTTTTTTCAAGGAACTAAAGTGACAAACCCAGAGCCAGTGACCTTTTAGGTAAAGTGAAGCAAGACAAGATGATTAGAAATGGAAAGAGTTGGAGACTAAGCTGGGGAGTAATAATGGCACACTGAGCGACCCTTGTGTTTCAAACATTTGGAATTGGAGGCAGCTACTTTTGAGGCAACAACTCTGTGTGTACACATACATAAACAAAGCAACAACACATACACAAGAAACTTATTTGTATATATAAACATGTATGTTGATGATGGGTGTTTTTTCTGCAAATGTGCTATTACCCCTTTCCACAGCCCTCTGGCCCCACCACCATGAAGGGCTGCCTGTGCTGAGCGGTGAGCCACGGGGAGAAACAGTGCAGACCTCTCTGCATGTCTGCGGTCTCTATAACAGGTAGGGTGTGAGTATGAGCAAGCTGCTCCAGTGTGAGACCCTCAGGACGCTGGAATATATAGGCTGCTAGATGGCCGCTGTCAGTATCATAGTAGGTGTCTAGTGGTTTTCTGGTGTTTGGAGGACTTTCTCTGGCCCAGCTCAGCAACTACAGAAGTACAAAGACATAAGAGCACACGTCAGGACTTGGAGTGGTACCCCAGCAGTTCCATACCATATAGTGACTTCTACTACTATTACTATTACTACAAACTTCAGGGGAGGCATGAATGAAATTTAAATCCTAAAATTGAACTTCTTAATGTCATCGTCTTCCCATGCTAAAAATAAAAAAGAAATACAAAACACAAGGGTTCTTACCTCCTTGGCAAGCTCCTGTCGTGTTTTGAAATTGAGGTTCCCTCCCAAACCTCTAAGAAGGCCAACAATAAACTGACCTCTCTCCGTCACAGCGTTGAGATGGGACAGACCATTGAACACTGTTCCCACCAGACTGGACTCCACCACAAAGTCATTCTGATGAAAGGAGAGAAGGGGTTATATGAGTCTGATTTACAAACTAAATATCCAATGAGCCTGGTCGCAAGAGATTTTTGTGAGTTGATCGAAATGTTATAACATTAATAATCAAAACTAATTCAGTTTTGAAACACACAGAAAAATCCTGCTACATGTTTAGTGTTTTTAGGCCTAAACTGTCAGCACAGTGAAATAGTTGACTGAAAAATCGGTGTGTAGATTAGATTGGAAAGAATTTCGGAAGAGGAATGTTGTTTAAAATATTGAAAAAAAATCTATACTATTCAAATACTGTATTTACATTGTAAAGCAAATTCATATTTGTTTTATAAATGAATTGGCTCAATGGCTCCAGTTTGGTTCGTTCATCAACTTGCTTCACATTTTAACATCTGTGATATATTCGACAGATATAGAAATTGAGACGCTCATGAAAGTTGTACTGTTGCTGGTCCAAAAATTAGCAACACATCATTTGCACTGTCTATTTTGCTGTAAACTCCACAAGACCCCAAATCTCTAGAAGATCCATAAGTCTCACGTTAAATGCTGTACACATAGTAATAATTGTAGAGGAAGATTGTCAGCCCTATTGGTGATGTAGAATAGCACCATCCTCTACACAGTACCTGTTTGACCACCCAGTCCAGGGCTCGCTGGAAATAGTCTCCCAGCCAGTTTTCCAGGTTACTGCAACACTCCTCCGGCTGACCCCTCAACCACGACTTGACCAAGGCCCCAACATCAATGTCTTCATCGCTGAAGATATAAGTTGTAGGTTAAATAAATCAGTGATGCTGATTTTTCAGCTGAAACTTATACAAATAAACAATAAGATGTCCGGAAAGGTTCACAGACCTGAGAAAGATCATCCCCATACGAGAGATGGTGGCTGGTGAGGCGCAGCTGAGATCGTGAGTCTCAAACAAGAAGTTAACATTGGGGCCGAACTGGATGCGTTCTCCGCTTGGCATGGTCAACAGTCGGTTATCATCGAGTACAGAGTTTAGACTCTCAATCCACTCTGGGTCAATGTCGCCGTCACACACAATCCATGAGCTCACCTCTAGAAAAAACCACAAACACATATACATTCATATGCTGTAGATACACACCTCAATCCAAATACATCCAGTGCAGAGCGTACCAAAGTTAGCCTCCTTCAGGCTCACTGTTTTCAGTCTCTGTAGACAGTACTGGGAGCAGTGCAAGAACTTTTCAAGTTAAAGAAACAAGTTTTCAAAAGTTTGGCTAAGCAAGACAAAAGTTTATTATGAAATATTTGCATCTATTTGAGATGTGTCTCCTTCTTACCCTGTGGTTCTCTGACCACGCTCCTGGCACTGTGTGTGAGGACACCATCAGCCCATTCTCTGGTGTCCATGTCTATGTGTCCAAGCAGCTGCTGTCTGGGCATGGCCTTGGGATTCATTGTGTACTGTTTCACCTGTAGAGATACAGGGTCCGCAAGACAACATTAGCAGGGTTTCTGCAGGATTCAACAAGAAACTTTTTACACTATTTAAGACTATGATGAACGAATTTGAATTTGAGACCTACATCAATTACAACAGATATGAAGGATCATCAGTGTGTCAGAATTACTTACACCTCCCCTATAAAAGATAAGGTGAAGTAGCCTAGAGAATAACCCACGAAACACCACATTATCAAACTACAGGGGGAGACAATAGGTATGCATAGTCTTTTCCACAGCCACCTCGAGTGTAGTTGAGTTCTGCATTAGTCTTGTTTCTAGTTTATTACAGCATCCTAATATCTGATTAAATGAATGTTAACATAATTAAGACATACCTAAATTTAGTCAAGACCTAATACATAATATTGTTTATTTTTTAAGTCCTAAATTTCATTAAGATTATTGAATTGTATACTCCTTTTTTAGACTATTTAAGAATCTGAGGGAACCTTGATTAGGAACTTTTTTTTTAATTCACCCATTAACTGCCATATTAGTGCTTTTTATGCTCCTTCATATCTGTATAACACAGCATTTCTGTATTTTAATACAGGTGGAATCGATGAATGAAACTCCAGGTATGCAGCTCATCTCTTACTCACCACTCTGCCTGTCTTGCTGAGAGCAGCCCTGAGCATCCTCCAGAGTGTCGACTTCCCTGCTCCGCTTGGCCCGACAATAACTACACCCATGCGCTGTCTCAGCTGCTCATTCAGCTCCAGTGCCTTCTTCAGCTACATAGATTGTAAAAACAATCAGTGATTAATGTGTGATTTGTCCACCATCAAAATCAATTAATGTCAAAGACATTTAATAGAGTGATAACAAATATTGTCTGAACACCAGTTCACACCATGTATCATGACAATAACGTGTGTTTTCAGCTACTAATTGCATGCACACACCTGGCTGGGTATGAGCTCAAGTCGTGCCTCCTTGTAGACGTGTTCGAGTGCATTCATGAGTATATGGTCCTCCACGTCAGTGAAATTAACCCCAGAGAAGACGTCTTTGACCAGAGCGTCAAACCGAGAGCTATCAGCAAATGTCAGCTTGGACATGGTGTTCAGTCTCAAGGCCTGCACCACCAGACTGCTCTCCTGAACTGAATGTAGATGAAAGAGATTGATTTAGTATGAACGTGATGTATACCACTGTAAAAACAGACTATATGCAGAAAAGTATAAACACAGGCTTGATAGAGAAGACAAAAAAACAAGGTTATGAAATTTAACCTTTCCCGCTTGTAAAAGTGATAATTACCAAAGCTTGTCATGATTTACAGGTTTGTCAATACTTTTGTTCTGTTTACCAAAGATGTTTGCCTTTCCCTCAGGCACGAATGTGGTACAGAGAGAGGAGCACTTGGCCTGACTACACACAGAGACAAACACAGCACCTTGGGGACTCATTGATAGACAGGGGTTCCATGCGGTGTGCGTTGGCAAGATAAAGGGCTGGTGGTAGAACAGGAGGATTTGAAAGAGAGAGGGATGGGTTCAAGAAGAGGCAGAGAGGAAAATTAGAAACAGAAAGATAGAAGGGAAAATATTGAAAAGAAGAGACTTGAAGGGAAGGCGGGGGGGTGAAAACGGAGGGCGGCGAGCGAGAATGGTGAGAGCGGCATCGACAGCTAGGTATCAGAGAGAGAGCTGACAAGAGGTCAGGAGGAGGGGAAAGGAGGTGTGTGGGGGGGGAGGGTATAGAAGCAGTAAACAACAGAACTCTGGCAAAGTCTCTGGGAACAGGAGAATGTAGAAGGACAAAAGTACAGACGAGTGAAAAGCCCAGGGGAAGACAAGTTTTCAGGAGGGAGCGTTTGGGCTAAATGTCAATTGATGTGTCTGTATTAGAGGCTTTAGAGGGCGAGGACGAGAGCAGAGGAGAAAGAGAGAAGTGCTGTTCAAAAGAACCTTTTGATGTTTGAGTACACTCATGTATAGTGTTGATCAAACTGCATTAAAGAGAGAAATCCACACAGGGAGACACAGATAAACAAAACGCTCTGCAGTGTGACCCAGCTGGCTGAAGGATGAGCGTCAACAAACCAGTAGAAGTTTCACTCGTCACATGCTCGTCTAATCTGTTTCATCAGCTCTATAACTTTCTGTCTTCAGCTCAGGAGATCAGTCTCAGCACTTTCCAGGAGAAATGCTTTAAAGACGCTTCAACCAAATGTGAAATTTACATTATTGACTTAATGTGGAAAACTAGAATTACTGCCCCACGGTTATATGGCTCCTCCTCCAGTCTCATGAGGTCACTGTGACTTTTGACCTTAGACCACTTGAATCTTAACAGTTCATCTTTGAGTCTAAGTGCTAACTGGTCAACATTTTAAGAAATTCCCTGGAAGCAAAATTGAGCTTCTTAAAGAGGCCAGAACATTTTTTGTGAGGCCACCATGACCTTGACTTTTGACCACCCAAATCGAATTCTTTAATCTGTGAATCTAAGTGAACATTTGTGCCAGATCTGAAAGGTTTCCCTCCAGATGTTCCTGAGAAATTCTGTTCTCTAGAATGTGATGAACAGACAGACGACCTGAAAACGTAATACCTTTGGTCACTGACTGTCACTGGCACAGAGATATTAAAAACATAAACTGGAAATACTACAACTTTTTATCTTAACTATAATGCCCTATAGAGACATGAGAAGTTATGTAACTACACTAAAGTAAGTGTGAGTGCTTAAAGGTCCAGTGTGATTTAGGTCTAAGGCATTTTTGGCAGATATTGAATATAAAATAATCCTAGTGATGTTTTCACCAGTGTGTTTCATCTAAATTGTATGAATTGTTGTTTTCTTTACCATAGAATGAGCCCTTTATGTTTAAAAACTATATATTTCTATGGAGGCCGCCATGTTTTTTACTGTTTACAAACTGGACAAAGAAAAACCTTTTGAGATTTCATGACAACTGAAGTTCACCACAGGTTCTCTTTCATGTTTGCAAGGGGAGGATGATAGAGGAGTATTCAGCAGCAACATGCAACTTCACCTCTAGATGTCACTTAATTCTACACACTGAACCTTTAAGTGTTAAATAATGAAAATGTAAATTATTGATTTATTGTTATTGATTAAAATCTTATCTAAACATTAAATATTGAACATTTCTGATGGTCATCATTTGTTGTGCATTTATAAGGCAGAAGTTCGATATTGGCTCCACTCACCACTGGGGGTTAGCACATTTAGTCTTCAAACATCTCAACTGGGCTTGTTTGTGGTTCTTTGCCATGAATTATGACACACGTAGTTGTCTTTAAATCCTCTGAGACAGCAAAGTAGCACAGAATGACAACCCAAAATTAGGCTGTCTCAGATAGATTGCTGCAGGTAAAATGGTAATTTAGTCCTTTCTGCTTAATTGCGCTACTTGATGGATTTTGTACTTTATTACTATACAATTTTTTCCACCTGTGAAGCATGAATAAAATCTCATATTGAGTCGGTGAGTTGTATCAAACTGGTGCATCACTGATTGCAAACTTTAGCAGCTTTCCACTATCAGACATCAACGCAGACACTAGAACATTCCTGTTCCATGAAATGTGTTAAGTAAAACTGAAAAATCTTCAAAATCCGCATTTACATTCATTACCTATATGTCACATAATAACGATCATGGCAACATTCCCTACCTTCTTACACACACCTTACAAAAATCATATGGACAACAAATACATTATGTAGAATAATGGCTTAAATATGTTTTGTTTGGGTATCAGAATACATCAGTTTTTAGATCTTATCTAAAAAATACCCCCGGCACAATCTCTAAAAGAATAAACCCTGTCCTGCCTAATTTTAAACAGACAAATCATCTGTAGCAGGGTCACTGAAATCTGTTACGAGAAAGTACATAACAGGACCCCATCAATTTTGCACTGTGCTCCTATAACATATTGGACTTGACATGATGCAACATAAAAAGAGATGATCAAACTCGATGCGGCAGAACAAGATATGTTTGTTTATACCATGCACTCAAGTCATTAGCCTCAAAAAGAGATGAGGATTTGGTTACAGAGGTGTAACACCAACAGACACATATTAAACTAAAAGATCACGCCAAATTGTTTCATTGATGAGCACAACTTCAGCTACAGACAGTAGGACGTCATCAGTGAAATCACCCAGTGTATGTTTTATGTGTATATGTTTTGTGTTGTGTAGTTTTGTTTCCCTATAGCAAAAATGTTTTGTGTACTAGAGCCTGACTAATTTGGAATTTTGGGGGCAGATGCCGATACTGATTTTAGAGGATTAAAAATTTCCAATACCTATAAATCTGCCGATATATCGAACACAAAATCCAACAAAATCTATTTGGGGCTTGATATTTTACAGTTAAACCATACATTTTGTTAAAAATATCTATAAATCAATTGTAGAATGTAAACAAAAAGGCAAATGCAAAATGTTTCTTGATTGTTTATCCTGTAAAAAATGGTTTTGATTTCAGCAAAAATAAACATCAACAGCTATGAATGTGACTAGAGATCATGACCTATACCTTGATGCATCTACTTCCTCCTAACTGCCCTGTCATACTCAGCTAATGGAAAAGTAAAAATACCTCACAGAAAAATTGTACTCGGAATTCAATAAACATATAGCGGGGGGTGATGGGTGGTGGGTCTTACTCCTGTCCTTGTCGTGACTCCTCCTCTGTTGCTGCAGGAGACTGCCACAGGCCTTCAGCACCGTCTTCAGAGCACGCAAACCCCAGTCATAGTGCTGCTGGGGAGTCAACAGCTCCCTGGACAGACAAATACAGACATGCTCAATTAACGGTTGTAGCAGAATTAAGGGTTGGGAGGTAGAGGATAAACTTATCCACAAAATCAATAGAATACAAAAGAGGTACTTTAGGTAAATTCAAATAAATTCAACACACACAGCATGATACTGTTTGAAACAAAAAACGCCACTTAGTGAACCACACAGACAAAAAGACAAAATTGGTTAAATGCATAGAAAACAAATAAAAAAGAGACTAGAAATTTCTACCTGGCCAGGTTGAAAATTGCAACCAATTTGCGTCCCAGTATTTCTCCACTCTTGAAGCCCTCTGAATACAGAATGACTTCTGCAATGAGCTCGTTGTCTGGTCTGCTCATGGCCACAGGTCTGAACAGCTGCTTTAAGTTGTCTGGAAGTTTTTGTCTGCCTCCGTAGCCTTTTCCTGCCGGGTTCAGGGTGATAAACACTCCAGAGTTTGGGTCCAAATCCACCTGGTGTACAGAGAGGAAGGAAAAGTGATATCGTGTTTTACACTGACATGAATACAGGTTGTATGATTGCTGATGATTATTGACCCAAGCAATTATTTCACAATAGATGAAAAACTGATTCAAAACAAAGGCAATGATGGCAGGTTGAAGTTAAAAACTTGTAATGATGTGTTTATTTATGTGTTTAAAATAGCCACTATAAACATATATCATATATACTGTTATATTATATAATGTAGATGTAATAGGACATAAGGCGGCCTGGAGAAATAAGGCGTAATTAGCATTTGAAAAGTGTTTCTCTGCATCTCTTCTTTATAATTTTCTGACCTCCTTTCCCAGCAGTTCACACGTGTACTTGTGATGTTTGAGAGAGTCTTGGATGGCCTGAATTTGCATGGAAACTGCAGAGAGTACTGCTTCCTCCAAACGGTTAAACTCGTCAAAGCAGCCCCATGCTCCGCACTTCACCAAGCCCACAAAGATTCGTCCCATTGACTTCACATCAATGCCCTGAAAGACAGACGGATGCAAACCAGAAAATGTGTTATCCCTGACATTTCTTTTTTCATTTATCAATCTTGTGCATGTGTGTGTTCTCACGTTTTCAATGACGGTGTGTCTTTCTTCTATATACCAGATATCTATTCATTCAAATGTGAATACCTAGATCCTCATATGTGTTTTGCTTCCAGAATAATTAGCTGTGATATAAAGTTTCTGGCAGAGAAAGTTGTGTGTCGTCTTAAATTGAGTATTAAAAGTTAAACCCTTCATATAATCTCAGCGAGCATCTTAATACCTCATCACAGTTGAACACCAGCACTTGGCGTCCAAACAGCCCTCCGAGGGCTTTGACCGACTCGGTTTTTCCTGTGCCAGCAGGTCCGTAGGGGTTTCCCCCGAGCCCCATCTTCATGGCCTGGGTCAGAGTCAGGTAGCACTTATCAGTCAGCGGAGTGTGCACCAGCTTAGCTGCATTCCCCTGAGTTGGAGAAGAAAGTGAGCGATAACACGAGAGAGAGCGAGGGAGAGAATATGACAAAATGCAGTGAGATGACCAGGCAGAAGGTAGGAGGAGTGAGAGAAGGGTGGATGATGGGGTGTATGAGATGGAGAAAAAGGCCAAGGCAAACAGGAAGATGACTGCTTAAAAAAGTGAGGAATGAAAAACAAATGAAGGGCAAGCAAAGGGAAATGAAAATGACTAAGACTTTCTCTTGCATGACTTTTTTAAGAAAACTGCAGAGGAGGGACATACAGCAAGATAGATTCAGTGCTCATCTGTGCATTCACAGCGCCCCCAATAGGTATGAAATAAGAAAGTTCAAGTAGACTTGAATTTCAAACTTCAACGGTTTTCTTCACTGTTCTGGTTAACGATGATTAAAATAATTCAATTACAAATATGTATGGACTCCAGGAGACACTAGGATGTATATATTTAAATGTATCGTACTTTGACAGGACAGACATGCATTAGCATATTGTTAATAAACTGCACTTCATTCCCCTTGACTGATCAGGTGGAAACATTAAAACTACAGAAAATAATTGTATCCAGTTATGAAAATTACTAATTATTTAACCTGAATTGTAAAAGCAAATGTTTTCTATTAATACAGGCATGCTTAGTAAGCATATTACTTCTTGATTATATTCTATATTAATCAGAAATATCCTTTTGTGAAAATAAAGGTGAGGTGCAGCCCTAGAAATATTATGTTATGTTTGTGAATATTTGTCTCATGGGCAGTTACAGAGAAAGAAGATTACAGTAACTACATTCCGACATACCTGGTATTCATATGTATAGCTGAACTGTGCATCCACCATGTGTATGTGGCAGCATTTGTCAGGTCCCATGTAGAAGCGCAGCTGCTTCTTCCAGGCCCAGGCGTCAAGACTCCTAACTTGAGCCTGCTTAAGTTGCTTCACAACACTGATGTTATGAATGATGTCCAGGATTAGAGCCTTGAGCTTCAGCTGCAGGACACTGGACTCTGCACAGGGAGATATGAATGAGTATCAGGATAGCAGGAAAATAACACTTATTCATGTGCCCATCCGGTTCTTCTCTCTTCAGGTGCTTTTGATCCAAGATGAGTGGAACCTACATGAGGGAGGCTGGAGGGGGAGATCGCCGTCTGCTCGTCTGGCAATCCAGCTTTTCACAGGTTTTGTTTGCTACTTTTTCTATTTTATTTAGTTTAGGTGGTTGCTCTGGGCCTACGCTTCTTTGCCTATGTAGCCTCCTACATCTTATTTTGTTTTTGGCCAGCTTCCCGAATTCCTAGTTTTGGTTAAGTTATTTTTTTGATGGTTTGTATATCAAAATACTTTAGCTATATTGATCCTCGGGTATGTTGTCCCAATTATAAATTGCTGGTTAAATGTGTTATTGTGGCTATAGCATACACACATAAAACAAGCTTTATAAAAAAAGAGGATATCACACGTACAGAATTCAACTTTAAAAGTAACAAAAATATACACATCACTAAACAAAAACTTTTGTATTATCACATTGTATACTCAGTCCTGTATTTGCCCATTAATAGTCCTGTTGGTTTAAATGATAAACCGCATGTAACATTAGTTTCTCTTTCTCCCTATTCATGATCAGTTACATTGAATGTTAAAAAGTCTTATTCATCTTTACACTGGTATAATAAGCACAACATTATTTAGTGTTCTGCATGAACACCCCAGGTCATTAGATAATTAGACAGATAACCCTGCCAGGCTGCTTTGCAGTGAATTAGATGGTAAAACCATCACTGTAAGCATGCAGACAGAATAACAATAGCTTCTGTGTTCCCACAAAACAGCAGCAGCTCTTATCAAGTAAAAAAAATGCAGAATTGTATCGATCAGTGAGAAGAACAAATGGAACCGCTTACTGTGCAAACATACCCAACATACCAGGTGATATTTTTAAACAACAACTTAGAGTGGGACACTTTGTCTGACATGAATGCAGCCACCACACTGATATCCTGGAAAATCAATATCATCAACAAATACTTGCTTAACTGTTTATGGCTGCACAAAATGTAGGAAAAAAAGACACTTGAGGCCGTTTATGAAAGTGTCATTGTACTGACTTGTGCAGCATCCATTATAATTTTGTTTCTCTGTAGTTAGGGCAGAGGATGGTTTCACAGCTGAGCAAAAACCAAATGATAATAATAATTATATTAAGAATGACAGATTAAGTTCATATAACTATCCATCCATCCATTTTCTGACGGTCGTAGGGGCAGCTGGAGCCAAGCGCAGCAGACATTAGGTGAGAGGCGGCGTTTCCAGTGTATGAGGAAGGGCCAATATATAGAGACAACCATTCACATTCACATGCACACTCACATGCACACCTAAAATCACTTAACCCCTATAGTCTCCAATCAACCAAACCGCAATCTGTAGGAGGAAGACAGAGAACATGCAACTACACAGACTCCAAGCTGGGCATTCTAATTGCTTACCTTCTTACTGTGACAGTGCTAAACTACATGCATATACAAATTACTATAGTCCATATATATAATCAACAGAATTTCTTTTTACTGCCAAACTTTGGCAACAACCCCAAAAAATCCAGCAGCAGAAAAGATTATTCATACAGACATTGCAAGTGTTGCTCTTAAAATCAAAAATCTCTGTGGTTCTTTTCAACATCCATCTCTAAAGCTGGGACTTGATAGTTTAATTATTAGGTGTTGAAATACCATCTCCTATGTACTTTTGATGCTTTTTATTTCTTGGATGAAAGAAGGCATCACTGACATTAGTCTTTACCCAGAGGCTCGCAACATGTCAAATGTTCATCATCCTGTCTTATCTCTCTGCCAGAAGAGGCGGATTGCTCCCACTGCCTGAGTGTTTTTATGGTTCATTTATGTAGACTGGGTAATGAGATTATCCTTCCTGTTATCACTTTAGCTGCTTTAATCAGTACTAGTCATCTACAGCCTCTTCAGGATACCTGCTTGTGTTGAGGGAGCCAGTAATTTGATTAGATGAAATCATGGAAACAAGCTCCATGTGTACATTTATAACAGTCCTTTTAAAATTGCTTTGCTGAAATTCTATTCTACAAATCTGACTGACTTGCTAAAGTAATGAATAAAGGGGATTTTCCGCCAGTACAACTTTGTGTGCAAGCTTTCTTGGATGTATATACTGTATATACAGGCTACACAGCATGGCATATAAATTTGGAATTTGGCAGCAACGTCCCATGGAATGATGCCTCACAGGGTTATGGACGATCTTTTCATCACATGCATGAAGAAATCTTTATTAAAATTTGAAAGTCATTCTTTGAAATTCAAGTTCTGTAAAAAGGCTTTATGTTTATTCAGCCCCAGGTGATATTATCCTGCCAGCTACTGTGTCAGTGGCATTAAAGGTTACCGGCTGGTTGCAGGCTCTAGTGTGTGTCTGGCTATCAAGAGATTCAGACAAGAGCAGGCATTTGGCATTAATCTCTCAGTGCTGAGTAACAACCCAAGATTATGATCAGAGTGCAATCATGAACAACACAAGAGGGAGTCAGATAGTGGAACGAAGTGTCAAGTAGTCGCAGTTTTTAAGGACTTTCAAAAAGAGGTTAATGTTGTGAAGAATGTGAACAGAAACTGAAAAAAAGGACAGGGTTGAACAATCTGCTGCAGAAATAAGAAAGGACTAAGAAAGCAAGACAAAATTGTGCATTTGGTGTGATCATAATTTTTCATGATGTCCCAGATTATGATCACAATTTGATTAACACAACAGGAAAATAAAGGTAACATGGCTAAGCATATTCAGGGATGAGGTGAAGCTTATGGAGTTGCTTTTTACATTTTAGCAAACACTTGCATACTTTGAGTGTTCCGAGCAAATTTTAAAGGTGGTATGGTCATACAAAGCCAGCAATTCTTAGATTTTGGTGGTGGTTTATGCTAAATCTTGCTTGGCTGCTAAAGTTAGTAAATTATTTATGGATAGCAACCGACCACCAGTCACATGTATGATTTCTTCCGGTGCTGAAAATGGTCAGTCTGACTGCAAGATGGTCAGTGTGTTTGTGAGTGAGGGCATGAGTATAAAGAGCAGTGTCCTACTATTCTTTTCTATGCCCCTCGGTTTCAACTTTAAAAAAGGGGGAATTGCATCCCCACTCATCCACCAGCTTGCTGGTCGTATAGAAAGTTAGTGAACAGATCTAAGTTGGCACAAACATGAAGACTAGTTGGTACAGTACAGATTGACACTCCCTACACCCAATCAGTGTGTATACCACTGCTGGATAGATAACAGCTACAGCTAACATCTTTAAAGTCAGTACAATTGCATTTTATACTAATAATTTTCATTGGTCACATTAAAATAAATAAGATACGGTGTCAGTGGCAGTGGACTACATTTGTTCATAACCAAAAGGAACAATTTCTGAAAGGATATTCGTATTCACCAATGCATACACACACTCACAGACTTACCTGTGTTGGCTTGATCCTCTGAACTCGTGTCCACTGTGGTGTAGTGTTCCAGCTTTGTATGGAGCTCAAGCTCTAGCTGCTGCAGATTCTGCTCTTTTAAAGCTCGTTCCAAATCTTCAGTGAACTGGATTTGTTCGGCCAGACACAGAATCTACAGCAGAAACACTGAAGTTTAGACACTGCTGAGTATTTAACAAAATGTTCTTACAGGAAAAGCTTTTTCACACCCTGAGTCACACGGTCTTAGAAATGAGAAAATACTGGCAAATGGTCCTGGATCTCAACTTGAACAAGGTAATTGTGGTTAAAAAAAAAGAACTCAGACTCCATTCAGTTACCAGGTACTTCAAAAAGCTTTGGGAATATATAGAGAGAACACAAATTGTATGTTTATATAAACATGTTATGGTATGTTAATATAAAAAGCATGTGTACCTGTGATGGGTAGCGTGAGGGGTCCACCTCCCCTTTCTTCCCTGCTGACACACATTCATACAGTAGGTGCTTCAGAGTCTCCTTCATTTCCACAGACAGGTCCCTCAACCACACCTGCAAAGAATTTCTGCATTAATTATACTGATATAACACACATACAAAGTGTCCAAACAAAACCCACATGGATTACAGAACATGAAATATATATTTACTTTACCTCCACAAGGCTGGAGATTTGAATGAGGTTCCTGAGTGGCACTATTTCCCCCTCCAAAGAACACATGGCGACGATGTGCTGGCACTGCTCATCAAATACAACACTGTGGATGCCTACACAGATAATACATTCACATATGAGATTCCCCGTCCAAGAGAATATAGGTAGTTCTTACAGGTAATAGGTTTCTCACCAGCAAATAGTTTCTTGAGGTGTGACTGGATGACTGTCGGGTTGGTTGCCTGTCCAAGAATCTCTAGCAGATCATCATCTCCAATGAAATAGAACCGTGGGAAGGCAGAACGCTTCTCCTGCAATAACCACACAAAAACACATGAATACATGATATGTGATGCCTGCAACATGTTACACATGCACAGAAAAATACCTCCAGGAACTCATTGAGGGACTTTTGGCAGCGCTGCAGCTGATCCAGTATGGTGACCAGGGAGTTTCTGATGCCGGCCCTCGAGCTCAGAGAAACGACTCTGTTGTCTCTCTGAATGTCTGACATTATAGACCTGTGATACATAGTTAGAAAAAGTTTTGTTGAGATAAATATTAAAATAAATGAATATTAAAACGTATTATTCGAACCAATCTTAGTGTAACATATGACCAATATATTGTTGGCTGACAAGTAATTCAATATAATTGCTGGTGTAATACAATTTTCTATTATGTTATTTGCAGCATGACAAAAAATACCATTATATATAATGTGCTGATGCTCTTGAGAGTTAAAATCTGATGGCTAGGACAATGCTCTTTCTATGTCTTGGTCAAATGAGCAAATCTATATTTGATGTGTAAAACCAATTAACAGTAAAGACCAAGAAAGAAAAGTACCTGAAGTCTTCATCAACCCGTTTAAAGCGGGCCTCCTCCCGGGGTAATGCCCCTCGTCCAAAAATAGGCTCCAGATAAACCCAACGTCTCTGGATGGCGTTCAGACTCAGCAGGTACTCATCTAAGTCTGATAGACGAACCTCCCATAGACTGACCTGGATATACAGTACAAGAAAAATTACCGTTACAGTGGTCTGTGCTGCTTCAGTAATTTAAGAAATCTTGACATATGGGGGAACCACAAACAAAAACCACTGGATTAAGTTAAATCAGTTGGATCTTTCATTAAAGTCAAAGTGAAATTGACTTTTACCATGAACAGAAGTAAAACACTGATTCAAAATGTGTATTCATAGATTCAAGCCTTTGACCTGACCTTGTCTTGGAAGCTGCGATAGTAGGGAGAGTCTTTCAGAGACTGCAGCAGACAGCGGTTATCTCCCACCTGGATGAGGATAGAGCAGTGATAAAGCCAATGTTTGCTAATCCTAAAGAATTAATTTAATGAGCCAGTAGATATGTCTGCATTTTCCTCACGACATTTCCATTTCTTCAGAGTAAATCTACAGAGCGGTCAATAGAAGTCAAATGACCTGCCTGGAACGATGATTAACAAAAGTAATGAGGCAAGAGGATGTGCACACTTAACAGTGACAACAGCTGAATATATACTGTATATACACACAAGCGCACACACACACACACAAAAACAAATATATATATATATATATATATATATATATATATATATATATGAGACACCTCAACACATCACATTCAACAAAACATCCTTCAGTAATAAGGCTCATAGCTGCAACTGTACTATCTCTATCTCTACCTTCATTTTCCATTTTTTTCAGACATAAGATACCTTCACATTTATACTTGTTCAGTGAGAGGTAGAAAACTTAAAAATATATTCAGAGACCAGGCACAGTTTTGCTCTACACATTTTCAAATTAATTCAACAACCCAAAGGCAGCCAGTGTAAAAACAGTAATCATGTCATGTTTCTTCATTCCTTCATCCAAAAGAATCACCTGAAGATTGAGCAGAGTCAGCTTCCAGCAGTAAATCTGTAATAACTTTGTGAAAAGTAATTTCTGTACAATGATCAGCCCTAAACCCTGATTTACATTTCTCAGAAAGTACAGAGGCAAGGAAATGGAGGATTGTTTGGAATTACCAGCATTCATGGATAAAACTATGTTTGAATATGGTCTGATCACTCATGATCATCTAAGTTACAATAATGAACAAACACAGTCATTGTTTTGTTCTTGTTGATATTGAATAAATCATTTAAACATTAATAGTATGTGAACCCTCGGGGTGTGTTGGAGTTCCAATGAATAAGGACAGCTTTCAGTTTTCTGAAATGAATGATATTAACCACGCATCACTCAAAAGACTTCTCAGATTTATAATCACCACAATTTACATGGAACTGGAAAGGGTTGCAAAGTCATCTCAAAGAGTTGATATTCATCAGTGCAGTAAGAGACACTGTCTAGATCTTACAGGATAACATCAGGGTGGCTGTTTGCCAGCCCAGGATCAGTAGACGTTGGGGGATGCAGCAGTACAATGACCATAAATGTCAAAGTAAATCTACAACAGAATGACTTTAAACAAAGACATTTTAAACTCTCCTCAAAACCTAAAATCCAGTAACATCCAACCTTTTTCCTGTGGGTGGATGCCATGATCTGCTTGAACAAGTTGTTTATTATCAAGTGTGGCTGATAAAACTATAACCACTTATAGTTAATTGTATTTTGCTTTACTCAATAAAACCTTTCAAGTGCCAAAGATAAACCCTGAATCACTTTGTCAACACAAACTAAATGTGTGTGTTTTGGGTTTATATATGCGAGCACATATTTGTCTACCTGGTTGACTATATCCTTCCAGTCCTTGATGAGGGTGAGAGTGCGGCTGCTGCTGTCTGTGTACTCAGTGAGATTGAAGGTGGCTGCAGCTCCCCACAAGTCCAGTTCCCTCAGGGCTTCTCTGATCGTCACCTCAGCCTGGGCACGGCTGTTCAGGTCCTTAAAGCAAGTGCAGCTTGATCACACGACTTATATACGTTTTATAGAAACAAGTACAAGATTGTATAAGATCCATATTTCTGGGGTGGATGGCAAGTACTTCTTCTTCAGCACAACATATGTTGTCATGGTTACCCAAATTTTCATATCAGATTCAAATTAAGACAAAATAGTGTCCTGAACGATGAACACAAGCAGTATGCTTTTTATTTCTTCCGAACTGATTGGTTATATTTCAGCCAAAATCTATATATCACTGTGTTCTAATGCTGTTAAAGATTTGTATATGTGCATTAGGTTTGAGGAACAGGCAGAGGTTGTTTTTTTACTTTCAACCATGATCAGTTAAGAAGTTCTTGTATAATTATTATTTTATCAACACACACACAATCCTTAAATTACACATTGTATGTAAATATGCATGTGATTCTGTACAGACAAATGCAATGTACAAATACAAGCCTTACAAAAAACAGTATGTTGAATTCAGAGTTTATGACTTGCTGCTGCCCTCTGATGTCCATTGTCACTTACTGCAATATTCATGGTTAACTTTTTTTTCTTTTTAATACGTATATATATCAACTATCATCCCAAACCTCCCAAAGAAATATCATTTAGTTTAGGTTTGGGATGATAGTTGTTTTATATATACGAAACATTTTGAACCATTTGAATAGTCGTCTGCTTTGACCCAGTATCTACAAGCACTTTCATATGTGTTTGTACAAACCTTGAGCTCCACAGCCTTTTCTATTATGGTATTTGTCACACTCAGTAGGTCATTAAAGGTGAGTCTCTCTAACGTTGTCCCTCGTGGGAGACCCAGCAAACGAAACATATCCAACCAATGGTCTTGGGACAGGTGTTCCCCACGAACGTATTTCAGCACTGGGACCATGTTCTAGACATACAAACAGAAACAGTCATGAAAAACCAATTAAGAATAAGATGTCATTTTCAATGTCATTTTATAATGAGTAGTTTTCTGTCCTATTTATGATGACATACAATTCTTACTTGAAGACAATGCTCCGACCACTTTCATGCGCTTACAATGATTACAATACTTAAAAAACAAAACAATATTTAGTTTATATATCTGGTACCATGAAATTATGAATGCCTCTTGTGAGACACAGAGGAAGTACGATTTAGGTTTTACAAATGCAGTTGAAAAAAAGATACAGATTTATGTAACAGGCTGTCTGTGATGTCGAATATATGCTCCACAAAAGAGGAGCCCTTTTGAATTTCATATTTCTATTGTCCTATAGTGCTACACTGACTAAGCTATTATTTTAACAATCTTCTCAGCAATAACAATAGTTAGTATCAGGGGCATTCAAATACAGAAACTGAAATTAAATTATACATAGTTCTATATATTAATGGGAGGAGTAATACTTTCTACTCAAGTCCCTGGCAGAGACACTGACCTGAGTAGGTTTACTGTGGCTTAAATTTTGAAGTTGCAGTTGCAGATTCCTTTAATCTTCAATGTGCTTCTTTGGTGTTATAGTGGTGTTTTCCAATGTTTCCCTTTCATTGTTGAATCTTTTAACTCATACAACACTCTTTGGCGGCTTAAATATGAGTGTGTGGGGTAAAATGATCATGACAGCCATGTGTCACTTGCAAAAGATCTAAGTCAAGTTGAAAATAAAAAATTTCCTTTAAGTTCAAATTGATTTTTATTTCTGTCCGGAATAAGACCAGAGTCTTCCTACTGAGTATGCAACTAAAGTTAAAAACCCCCACAATGAATGATTCCTGTAACTCTGCAGTCTACCTTGTATTTGTCCACTTCTGCTTGTAGTTTGACAGACATCGCAGTTGGCTGCTCCAGCTTCCTCAGTCTCTCCTGCCACGTGAACAGAAACTCCTCAAACACATACGTCTTACTCCTATAAAATAACAGAAACATATATATTAACAGTAAACTGAACACACAGTAACGATCAAACCGCAAAAACAACTAAAAGTAAATACAGAGCTATTGACCCTCTACCTGAAGGTGATCCAGTCCTCCTGGGCCTTCGCTGTGAAGCCTTGCTGCCACTCCTCATACAAACCCCACATCTGGCCACACTCCTCCATATCTTTCATCGTCTCCTCCGCCAGAGAGAAATCTGGAGCCTCCAGGTCAAAATAGCCACAGTCCTCACTGAGGACAGGAGAGGAAGGATAATCATTGAATTAAGAGAAACACTTTTTCTTTCTTTGATTGTGTGGTAAAGGTAAAACCTGAGACTCCACATATAAACTTTTATTGAAGTATCAAAGTCATGAATCATAAAGTACTTCTCGTTGTTTCAGGGTTGTGTTTGTCAATTGAAATGTGTTGATGATTAGGAGGAGTAGCTTTGCAAAATACATGAATAGAAAACAAAACCTTTAAACCAAAAGAACATTAATATATTTTTTAATATAAATGGTTATATCTTCTCAATCTTACCACATCAGAATTTGTTACTAACAATTCTATGAACAGAAAAAGGATTTACAACTAAATTTTATCCAAACACAACAGTTCTAAAATGATGAAGGCAATAATCATCTTCATTAGCTGTTGTGACTCTCTGAGTGAAGAAATGACCTCCACCACCAACCAGTCAAGTTGCAGGAACAATGGAGGAAATCTCACCTGCTGTTCCTTTGGAGTAGCAGCATTGTAAAATTGCAAGGCACGTCTTCTTGCAGAATATTATGATGAAACAGTGAAGTTGACCTTTTGGATATTAAATTTCACCACTTCATCATTTAATTCTATTGGACATTTTCATGATTTTTCTTTTCAGAATCAGCACATGAATTCTTGAGGTCACAGAGACCTTGATCTTTGACGACGAAAAATCCCGTCCTCTAGTGCAAGTGAGATTCCTTCAAGGTGTTCCTGAGATGTCACGTTAAAAAAAACAGATGGCAGACAGATGGCATGAAGGCATAAATTCAGTATATTAAAACATAACTTACAGCAGTTTACTGCGGACAAGCTCCAGCTCCTGGAACTCTTGCTGCTTGTCCCTGATGGTCTGGAGGCACGCGAATAGAGCAGCATGGTCACCGCTCTCAAGCACCTCGTCTTTAGGCTTCAGCTGGTCCCAGCGGGCCTTAAACCGCTGCAGATCTGCCCGGTAGCTGTCGATACGACCAGCAGCATTACTTCGCATTACCTCCACCTACAGTAGGAACAAGGCCAAATACAGTGTGTTAAAGAAGAGCACAGCCAAAGAAAGACAGAGAAGAGAGGAGAGACTTCAGGTAAAAGAATAGTAGCAGAAAGTTACTGTTAGAGAAACTTTATGATGGGATGTTTTTAAATCATGATCCAAGATGTGTGAGTTTGTGAGTCTATGTCACCTGTTCTTTGATCATGAGCTGGTGACTCTCCATGACAAGCTCCAGTTTGTCCCACTTGGCTCTGAGGGAGGACAGTGAGTCCAGGCCTGATCCTGCCACCGCTCGCAGCAAGCGGTTCTTCTCCTCAACACACTGGAACTGAGCTAAGATCTACACACCAACAATACATATTGTGTTATTTATTAGTTTTGATTGTCAGGTCCAACATTTGGCCCATTCCACATGGAATGACAAGACATGGTTGTAACAGTACAACATAAATGCTCCATACATTAAAATAAATCAGTCTAATGAGGAACAGGAACTAACATCATTTACTTTCTGATCTGGAAAGACACCTCTATTGAAAAGTCAAAAACAAATGCAACAATGTCAAAGACTTGATTTTAATTTCTTTGACAATATAGCAAACGATTCAACTAAATGTTGGATGATTAATCTGTTTTTGTAAAAAGACAATGCTGACTGAATAAGGGACTAATATGAAGCATTAGTATTGTCATTCAATAGTGAACCTAATGAGGTGTATGTTTGACCTACCTCAGTTTTGCTGGCTAGTATTTGACTATATTTGCCACTGGCCGCACCGATCTCCTCCATGTTCTCTGGTCTAATGGACAAGGCCTCCATTGACTCTGACACAAAACTGTCTATGGCCTGAGTGTGGCCTGAACAACAGGAGAATTATGACATATAAAAGAGTAAAAGGATGTTATTAGGCCAACAGAATGGAAAGTAAAATGGAAACAGACATGAGTTTGGTTTGTGACTGGAAAAATGTATGTCGCATACAAATTTGATAGGAGTGAAATGGTTGAAGTTCCGTCACAGTATATATATCAGCCTACAAACAATAATATCAATAAATCAAATAGACAATTCATGTGGTCACCTTTTATGGACTTCCTGAGAGATAAGAGCAGCAGATCAAAGAGCCTCTGGATCAGGTCATCAATGGAGCCTTTTACTGGCTCACAGTTGACTGTGATACAGTCTACCTTCTCCTGACTGACAAAGGGAGAGAGTTGGTGACTGTGACTCAGTTGTGGTGTCAAATAACATGAGGTCATTTAAATGTACGACCTTTAATATTAGGAACACAGAGCTCTGAGACATCCACAGAATCGGATTAATCAAAGGGAACTAAAGATCTGAGTATTTAAAAGCTGTGGGCTTGAAAAAAAATGTCAAGTGGAAGTCTGGTCCTCAGCGTCATTAATTATTTCACAAACCTTTGAATGATGTTGCATTGACATCTGTGTCACCAAAATGTGAAAGGGTTTATTAATCATTCATCATCCTGTTTAAAAGGTTCACACCCAATGAAAGCCTCTTTATTTCCACCATTGTTGTATTTATAGGTGTTTACATGACATGTTAATTTGGTTTACTTAAATATTTCATGTGTGCTGTGAAATGAAATTTAAGTATTATTATTCAATCTTCCTACAGTTGTGGACCAAAACCCACTGTTTTGATATGAATGTTTATTTTGTTTAAGAAAAGTATGCAACATTTTTATCATGACTTTAAAAGAAAGGGTGTCGGATGTCTTTGCATTTGTACCAAGCAGATATAATTTTATCATATTTAATTGTGTTAAGTATGTGTGACACACACCTGGGTAGACGTTCTGACTCTTTTCCTCTGGCTTTTAGGGCCTTGAAGTTTCTCTCCCAATCATTTGCGGAGATCAAATGCTTCTCCACCAACGTCTCTAGATCCACCTGGCCCAGAACCACCCACTCCTATACACACACACACACACACACACACACACACACACACACACACACACACACACACACACACACACACACACACACACACACACACACACACACACACACACACACACACACACACACTAAATTAAAAAAGGCTGGGTGCAGTATAAGTTTCTAATGTCAAAGGTGACAGAAACCTCACATAATGACAGAGACTAGATGACTAAATGAAAAGAGAAGTAAAGGAAAGGGGAAATAAAAGAGAAGTCTGGTGTTTGCCGAGGGCTTCCCCCTTGTATTTTAGACATGCATGGCTGCAGCACTCAGGGTAGTATGAAGGGAAGGGATGCTGGTCATGAAAACAACTGCACCACAGTATGTAAATAGAGAAGCAAGACTAATTCAAGCTACACTCTTTCATAGAAAACATCACAAGCGTGACTGATTGCTTCAATGAACAATATGTGACAAGGTTTAATCGTCCAATATACATGTGAAATAAGAGATAACATGTATCAGTGTTGAAACACAGCGTAACAGATGCAATAATGGTTAGAAAAACAAATACTGGGCCACAAGAGCACATTATCCATGACTTCATGTTCTACAGCTGTCATAAATGACTACAGTATTCATGTTAAATGAATCGGTTCAGGCACCTTAAATTTGTGTTGTAAAGCCTGCAGGCGGCCAAAGAGGTCCTCGGCCTTGCTGAAGATGGTGAGAAACCCGGAGGCGTTTCTATCAATCATGAAGCTGAAGATAAGCTCCTCCCCTTGGGCACTGACTCCCTTGAACTGGTTTGGGATCGAGATGAACCGCTTCATCTCCCGGAAATAGCGTGCTCGCACCTCTTCGAAAGGAGGACGGAACTGCAAACGTCCCTGCCTGTTCGCAAGAAGAACATTTGACAGATGTTAAATATTATTCAAAACAGAAATGTTTTGTTTAAAAAGAAAAAGAAAGAGAAACATGGATGGACAAAGGATGAATATAAATGAAGAGATGGGGAAAGAAAGGCAGAAGTCTGTGTGAGCAGTTCAAGGTGAAGGGGAAATACTGAGACTGTTTGAAAGGAAGAGAAACGCATAGCCAACACGAAAAGGTGGAATATAGAAGAAAGAGTCAGCAAGTGTGTGTGTGTGTGTGTGTGTGTGTGTGTGTGAGTGTGTGTGTGTGTGTGTGTGTGTGTGTGTGTGTGTGTAGGAGTGGGTGTGTAGGAGTGGGTGGTTCTGGGCCAGGTGGATCTAGAGACGTTGTGTACTGACTTGAAAGTGAGGTCTATGTGTATTTCGGGCAGGTTTTTGTTGAGAGCTTCCAGTCCCATCTGGTATTGGTGCTCAAGAGCCTTGTACAACTGATGGTTCCAGTGATGACGCCATGCCTGCATGTCATCAGACCTGAAGCCCTGTACATACACACACATGCATTAGCTTTCCAAGAAAGAGAAATTAAATTTATCGTAGAGGTTGCACTCGAATAATTTGTATCAATCTCATTTACAATGATAATCACAGTAATCACAATGCAGTGCAGGGGTAAACACACACTATTGGACACATACCTGAGCCTCCAGAGTGGCAAAGCCTGTACGCAGATCCTGAAGTCCATCCTTCCACCGCTGCGGATGTCTCAGCAGGTCCACATTCATCAGTGTCACCACCTGAGAAATGCACAGATAGGTTCACACAAAATCACAGAACAGCAAGAAGTTATTTACTAATCTCAGATTGTGCTTATAAAATATGGTTCTTCTTTGTATTCAGTCTTATGGCAAAATAAAATAAAAACATAGAACAGCAAGCTACCACCTTGTCAATGAAGTCCATGTGCCATTTGCGTAGCTTCCTGTTCTCAGTGGAAAGTTTCTCAGCAGCAGACTGGAGCTTGTTGATGTAAACTTCCAACTCTTTAGGGTTGTCCCAAGTGATCTGTAGTTTACCCCCCGATTCCTTCGACTGAGAACGAGGATTCTGACAAAGAAAAGCAGAACACATCAGAAGCAAGTTTAAGTATAGAAGAACTCTAATAGCATAACACAGTATGTAACATGCGAGGCATAGATGGGAAAAACAATAGTTTAAAGCCTTGAGTCCTACCTTGATGACCTGTTCAAAGGCCAGTGCCAGACTAAGCATCATAGGTCTCTGAGAGGGAATCATCTGCTGGTCAATGGTGTTGTAGAAATGGGCCACCTGCACCCAATATTTTAACATAGCATTAGCTTGAGACAGCCTATATCAGAAAAAAGATAAATGAAGAAAGAAAATGTGTTATTGTGCTGTGACTTGTACTCTGACCTGTTTTAGGACAATGGCCTGTCTGTAGAATTTATCCGCAGTATTAGCAGCCTGTTGTATCTTGGCTGGGATGGGGAAACCCAGGGCAGAGAGCTGCCTGACCTCTCTGATCAGACTGACGAGTCTGTCTGAGTACTGGACCTTCAGACTGCCATCCAAATGGTCCAGGTCCATCACACGATTACTGGCCTGGAGACTGTAAGGAGGGAGACGGTCACAGTGGTGAAAAATAGAATATAGCATCCAGCAGAGGATAAACCATCCTCAATGCTTTAGTGTTAATTCAGTAGAAGGGTCGCAATGTCCACTGTTTCCAACCTGATCCCTGATTTTGAGTCAACTAGTCCTGACAGTATATCCCTCGACCAGTCCTCAAACTGTTCCTGCTCATATACTCTCAGAATTTCCAGTAGGTCATCACAGAAATGCAGGAATCCTTTGAACACAGACAGGTCTGAGAGCAGAGCCTCTGCGATACGGACAGAGTCCTCCACCTGACGTACGATGTAAGCACAGAAATACATAAGTGACATAAGCAGAAACCTTGATTATTATTGATAGTAAACCAATGACATGCCATTAAGTTCATGCTATTTTATATCAGCTACATATACACTACGTGCCCATGTAAGCATATTCAGCCAAACAGTAAACACTGTAAACATTAAGTTACCTTGTGGATGAGCTGTCGAACCCACACGATTTTGTTGACGACCTCTGGAAGGTTCCTGCCAATGAGAGGCCCAGACTTTTCTCCAGGGCCTCCATGACAACGACTCTCAAAGTCAGTCTTCAGGCCTAAAGGAAATCAATAACGAAGCAAGGGTTTGAAGATGAGGAACAACAATGTGACAAAACTGAACATTGTCCCTATACAAATCCATGAACTGCAGAGAAAATATTTTTGTTTAGTAAGAAATCCCCCTTACATTAATCATTCAGCTGATACTTCCTCACTTACTATGAGTGGGCAGGTAGTGGTGCAGTTCAAAAACACATATCTGTTTATTTATGAATAGAGCCTTTCCATGATACATGAATATTTTCAGCCATTACGACATTTAATTTAGCCATTTAAATCAAAATGTAACAAATGAAGGCAATGGATATCTTGGTATCTGGACCATGGACTGTTTATAAACACAGACAACATGACAGCTCCAAAAAAGTGAAGCCAAAGCATCTCAAATGTATCCTGGTGGCTGCACTAGAAGTCGTAAATCCCACCTCCTCCATGCAAATGGATGAAAGATGGGCCACATAAAATGTCAAAGTACACATCAAATAAAATGTTCTCAAAGATTTAGTTTGTTCAAGTATTCAGATTTCTGGTATATTTAAAGTGAAACAACAAAGTGAGACAACATGACTGAGACTGACTCGTGATTGTTTGAGCGTGGGAATCGACAGGACCTCAGCACCCCTGCTCCATCCACCTATCACTACTGCACAATCTCCAAATGTGCAAGAAGGCGGCTTTCATATCTGGGACCTTTTAGCTTAATTCCTGGATAGTGGGAGGAGGTGGAGACGTGCCGTCCATCCTCATACACAGTCGATGGTCTGGACCAGAGGTTTTCAAAGGCTGACACTCAGACAAAGTTAAGTGTCTAAAGATAAACCTAAAATAACTTAGTTCCGGGACTGTGTATTCAGATTTGATAAGTCATACCTTACTTGCCTCCATCACAGCTCACTGTGTATAAACACTGGATATGTTGAATAGTGGGCCAAATCAGAAGAGAACATTTCATTTGCATGTACTAATAAACACAGAGAATGAATTGGGTTTATTAAAGAAATTACATATGTTGCTCCCTTGTCTAAACATGATAACCCACTGTCAAATTGTCCCTGATTTGAGACAGAGCTGTGTACCCTTGTTGTAATCCAGTAGTCTGGCCAGAAGAGTCTCTCTCTCTGACTGCAGCTCTTTGCTGATAGTGGGACGTCTGATCAGTTCCTTGTGCTTTTGAAACACCTGCAGCAGCTATAACAGCAAACACACATACACATGGCAAGTTAGCATAGCACAAAGCTACTCACAGTATTTTATAACCTGAGTTGCAGTAATGTTTTGTTACCTGTTGTGGGTTATCCTGCACATCAGCAATGTAGCTCTTCAGTCTCCCAGCCACCTCCTGCTCTGACGGAGCCATTAGGCGCTCAAATTGAGCCATTGCTGCTCTCCAAAGAGGCTAGAGAAACAGACAACAGTTGTAGCCTGAGTCTATATAATATGTAGTTGTTAAGATATAAACATTTAAGAGATGATTCAATGTTGCTGAAATAGATCCTGTAGAACTTGCAACAACAAATGTTTGAATAATCATTACTGCTTTCTATGTTCTGAGCTGCAAGACAGGTGCTCTCTCTCTTAAACTTTCCACTGAGAACAGGAAGCTACGCAAATGGCACATGGACTTCATTGACAAGGTGGTAGCTTGCTGTTCTATGTTTTTATTTTATTTTGCCATAAGACTGAATACAAAGAAGAACCATATTTTGTAAGCACAATCTGAGATTAGTAAATAACTTCTTGCTGTTCTGTGATTTTGTGTGAACCTATCTGTGCATTTCTCAGGTGGTGACACTGATGAATGTGGACCTGCTGAGACATCCGCAGCGGTGGAAGGATGGACTTCAGGATCTGCGTACAGGCTTTGCCACTCTGGAGGCTCAGGTATGTGTCCAATAGTGTGTGTTTACCCCTGCACTGCATTGTGATTACTGTGATTATCATTGTAAATGAGATTGATACAAATTATTCGAGTGCAACCTCTACGATAAATTTAATTTCTCTTTCTTGGAAAGCTAATGCATGTGTGTGTATGTACAGGGCTTCAGGTCTGATGACATGCAGGCATGGCGTCATCACTGGAACCATCAGTTGTACAAGGCTCTTGAGCACCAATAGACCAGATGGGACTGGAAGCTCTCAACAAAAACCTGCCCGAAATACACATAGACCTCACTTTCAAGTCAGTACACAACGTCTCTAGATCCACCTGGCCCAGAACCACCCACTCCTACACACCTACACACCTACACACACACACACACACACACACACACACACACACACACACACACACACACACACACACACACACACACACACACACACACACACACACACACACACTTGCTGACTCTTCTATATTCCACCTTTTCGTGTTGGCTATGCGTTTCTCTTCCTTTCAAACAGTCTCAGTATTTCCCCCTCACCTTGAACTGCTCACACAGACTTCTGCCTTTCTTTTCCCATCTCTTCATTTATATTCATCCTTTGTCCATCCATGTTTCTCTTTCTTTTTCTTTTGAACAAATACATTTCTGTTTTGAATAATATTTAATATCTGTCAAATGTTCTCACACACACACACACACACACACGCACGCACGCACGCACGCACGCACGCACGCACGCACGCACACACGAACTACAATACAGCTAACCTCAGTGTAAGGGTTGTAATGCAGAGGGTTGAGTCCAGAGAAAGGTTCAAAGACACGATCTGAAGTCAGAGCTTGCTGCTTCCCTCCTGGGAGCAAACGCAGCAGTTTCTCGTGAACCATACGCAGAGACACCACCTGTTCAACGAAAACAGGGAGAGTGTATTCACATGTTGTCCATGTCCAATATCTAAGTTTTATTTATGCATCAAAAATGTTGACAGTGACATTTTCCACTGTTGCAGTAACTCTGAGACTGTGGATAAAGGTAGAGACATTCACAGATAAGACTCCAGATTTAATTATCATTTAAACAATAAATACGTCCATCAGAATGATCATTGTCATTTAAATAAGATAATAATTTAATTCAGTATAAGAAAATGGTGGCTGTTACCATAGTAACACTAAAGCTCTACAGGCACTGCACTTGTTCAACTTACTGACTCTATTTCAACAAAAATTTTACTTAATGGGTTTTATTTCCATCTTATTTTCCGTGAATTCTGTTTTTATGTTCTGTCTTCATGTCTGTAAATGTAAATGTATTGTTGTAATGCACTTTGAGCTGCATTTCATGTATGATAGGTGCTATAGAAAGATTTCATTATTCGTATTATTATTACATGTGATGTCTGTTCATTTACAAAGATGCAGGAAAAGGGAAAGGAGAATGAAAATAATACATGTAGATATATTTTAAGAACTTAATATAATGCCACATTTTAGTCAAAACAATGTCTACTTATACTCTGCTCTTGAATTAGAAGCATATTTTACCTCGTCCAATCTCTTTGCAAGACAGTGAAGGGTCTGCGGGCAGTGCTTGTTTCCCTTCCAGGAATGGGGTGCATATCTCTTCCACACCTGAGAAAATGTATCACAATCTATGTGATGATCTACCTTCTTTGTACATAATGAGGGCGGGTTTCTGCAGGTTTTTCAAACAATTTCCACATACTTGTCCTGTCAGATGATCACAGGCCGCCACCCACTGCTCACAGATGGTTATACCCATCTTCAGGTTCTCTCTCACCAATGCAAATGACTCCTCAAAAATGTTAAGGCTGCCCAGCTTCCTCTGCACATATCTTCCCAGAGCTCCACCTTGTAAACATACACACAAAACCAACAGGAAAATAAAAAGAGGGCAAAATTACTACTCAGAGCCATCCATGTATCGTGTATGCAAACATACATTTATACAAATTGCACATATGCACACACAGTTACTTTGAGACTGAGTTGACCTTTTTAATACATCTAAAAATACCCCATTGCTTGTAAACTAGCCAGTGCAGGGTGTACTGAGGGTTCTTCAGAAATCAAAGTTGGTTTCAGTTCTCAAATTTTGTTTCATCAAAACTAGTTGCTAAATGGCCTATGCATCATTGAAGGAAAAAATATTTTCCAGTTCCTGATTTTGTTGAGAGTGGGTGTGAGAGAGCCCCACCAATAATATCCATGAGCCGAACCATGCGTGTTTCTGGATAAGGCTCAAAATCAGTCTGCCTCCACACATCATCCAGGGTGTCTCTGCTCTGTTCCACCAGATCCACAACATCAGACATTGACAAGCCATCAAGACCGCCATACTCCTAATGGAAACACAGAGACACGGTGTAGCATTAATCCTTAGTCTTCTTCAACCTTGGTTTTAAATATCAGCTTCTCTTAACAATTTTAAAACATTGTCAAAGGTGTATGTGAAACAATGTTTTTTAATACCAATAACTACTTATAGCCTATAACTGAAAATCCTAAAATATACCAACATGTAATGAACAACTTGTCTGTGGAATCCTTGCTTTGTAGAGATTATAGTTCACATCTCAATAACTGTAATTCAATTAGCAACCAGTCAATATTCATAGAAAAACAGTGCTATACTGTACTATACAGTAAATACACTACCCCCTTTCATTTTTGTACAAAATCCTGATACATAATGTTTAGCCAGCATACCTTTTGTATAGGTTTAAACTGCTCAGTGAAAAATGCCGCCCTTTCTCTCACACTGTTTTTCTCTGCAGATGCAGCAAGGTCTGCCCAGTACTGGAACTCATCACTAGGAGTCAGGATACCTGCACAGAGTGAATGAATTATAAAATAAAAAAATACAAATGATGTTTAGTACCAAGCCCGTCTGGTGACATGGGTGGAAGGAAAAAAAAATTCCGTGGCCACGAATTAATAACGCTTGGGAACGAGATCCTATCCCGTGGCCACGACTTGCTTAATGCGTGGGAACGAGATGAGATGGCCACAAATTAATAAGACATGAGAAATGTTTGTCATTTCATCAGTGAGACTGTTGACTTTCTGGCATCAGTAGCTTCAGCCGCAAACATGGACAAGTTTGATCTGATTTTGTTTTCTTTTATTCTAGGGATGAATTATAATGATATCCTGAAATCACTTGCCGTTAGACATGGCTGCTCAAAAAGCAGCTCAAACGTAAACAATATGCTGACCTCGGGGAAGTTATAGATTTCATCATGCGTCTTATTAATTCGTGGCCACCTAATAATCATCTCCTTCCCATGCATTAAGCAATTCGTGGCCACGGAGTAGGATCTTGTTCCCACTCATAAACAAATCGTGGCCCCGGGATAGGATCTCGTTCCCACGCGTTATTAATTCGTGGCCACGGAATTTTTTTTTTTTCACCCGTGTCACCAGACGGGCTCCGTAGTTTAGCAAAATTCATACCTGCAAACAGAGATGTGCATACAAATCATGTTTGTATTCATATATTAGTCTAACACAATACATTAAACAGTGATATTGATACAAAGGCTTAAAGTGCATATTTAAGGGCAGTGTCCATTAAAGTTAAACTAATTGAGCATAAGTCATATGCTCAATTAGTTTAACTTTAATGAACAAAAATGTTACCTCCTTTTAAATTTCAATCAATCACAGCTCTGACCATTCTGCATGCATTGACCTGTGCATTTCTGTTCTACTACAATATATTCACGCATACCAAGGACATCTTCCTCCTTGCGGCCCTCTTTGATAGAGGGTTGTGCTCCGGACTGACGTACCACTGAACCCAGGCCAAGCTCAAGCTCACTCAGCAGGTCTGCCAACTTCGGATCGAATGCTGAACGCCAGCGCTCATCCTTGGGAGAAGAAAAATATTCTCTGCTCTTGTTTGCAAAATCGTTTGTGCACTCAAAACTCTAAATCAGACTATTAAGAGAAAGCTAATTTTATATTAGTCAAAGAGTTAACAAGCCTTTTTTCCTTATTACAAATATAGGAAAGTTTCGATTCACTCTAACCTCATATTTGCTGGTAGATTTTGCTCATTGTGTGATCAGAACCTTTCACCTCAGTTAATGTTACAGACAAAGCCTAAAGTTTTCAAAAAGCATAAATGGAAATTCTTCAGTACACAAGCACGGGCTCACCTTTAGCAGTACAGGTGCAAAGACTTGTCTGACAGCCTGGTAGAGGGTGTTGATGGGAGACTCAAGCATGGATGACACCAGGATGCTCCTGTGAAGGTTGTCTTCCGTGATCACTGTGGGCTGCAGCTTGAAGAACACCAACACCTTCTCTCTGCTGTCGCCAGAGGCTTCGACCTGTCAAAAGAGGATAAGAAGATTAAAAAAAATGACACTTGTTAGAATCTTTAAGTTAACTTATGATTGTGAATTGTGCAGCACTTTGATGAACATTTTGTTTCTTTTAAATATCATGTAATTACAAAAACAAGAAACTTTAACAAATTGTCATTCATGGAATTATTATTTGGAGTCCATAATTTTAGGTACATTTTATTTTGTCTTTATTATTTTTCACATTTACCAAAGAGCAAAATTTTGTTTTGTGGTTTTTGATAAAATACATCATTCTTAGTGTGCTTTAAAAAATATTCTCATTGAACCAATGACAAATAGGATCTTGCCCTTTGAATCTTGAGGCAAATATTAACGTTAACGTTGTAATGATGCTTTCACAATTTGCGTCACCTTATTTGACAGCTGAAGATCATTGTCGTGTCTGCTGATGGACAGGACAAATTCATTTCCATCATCCAAGAAGTTATTGAGCTCGGAGCTGTCAGCCAGGGATGACAACGGCTTTAACCCGTAGAAGTTTCCGGTTGTGGTCAGGATGAATTTCTTGCGGGCATCATCTGAACCATGGGGCATCTTTGAGCTGGAACTAACATACTGATAGTGAGAACGCTGTAGTAATATACATATATATATATATATATATGTTATATATTCATATGTGTGTGTCTATTTGTTATGTGTAAGCAGAAAGCTAAATGCTTCAAAAACACAATAGAGTTTGTAATAAGCAATAAATATATGCATGAAAACACAAGAAAAAAACATGCAACACTGTGTGTGCTGTGGGACATAAACAGCTTCTAGTCTATAACAAGTACAGATCATCTCACTAGGACTTTTAAATGTTGGATTTTAACAATGCATTTAGAACTGGGCCAGTTAATGCTGATGTCAGGACCCAGTTTGAGCCTGAGAACCCATTAAAAGCATCTTTTTTGCTTTACAACGTTGCACTGAATCAAGCCAGGACCGAGGCAATAGACGAGCTATGGCCAAACTCCACGAGCTTTCAAGTAGTGTTTGACGTCTTTGGATTTAACAGAGCAGTGCTATCAGTGCTCGTGTGGCTGCTAAACTCTCAGCTACTGTCTCACCACTCTTCATTCACTGGCTCAGTGTCCTTCTGTTAAACCTCCTCTCTGGCGTGGACCGGACTAAGCTGTTAGCAAAGTGATAGAGCAGCTGCAGCGTCACAGCTAACCTTAGCGACGGCTACAGCTGCTAGCAAGCTAACGCTAGCTCATCGCCTCCGTGAGTTAAGGATTAGCATATTAGCTAGCAGGTCCGCCTTTAGCATGCTAGCGTAGCAATTGCAACTTTGGCTTATTACCGTTTTCCAGCAAATGTTCTTCTCTTGCAGCTTCTGGAGACTTAGCCCGCGGAGAGAACCTGTACCAGCCTGTTGCTAGTGTCCGTGTGTACTATGCTTGCGTAGTTACCAGGCAGCTACGTCGTTTTCTTGTACCACGTGACACGGCAGACTTAGCATTCTACGCCATTTACTTACCGCAGAGCCTTTACCAGGCTTCCCACCATCGAAGCACATATGGACCCATGTATATTGTATATTCTTTGGTATAGATTTACAATATAGAGCACAGGCAAACAACATATTGGATGTAAGGTGTATAGGAACTCCTTTTCAAATATGTAGATTAAATCATTAGGTGAGGTTTGTCTGCTTCATCACTGTTTTTAAACAATACCTTTTTATGTTCACTTCATTCACTTGTTTGTATAATATCTCTTTTTTATTCGCCTGAATGAATACAAATGAATGAATGATCAAAAAGCATTACAATATTCCTTCAGTATTCTGTTACAAAGCCACACATGCAAAACCACATTGAAACAGTGATTTATTTTATACATAACTGACTTTCAGTTCTAAAAATGTGACGGTCAATGTATGGTTACTGAGAAGCGTGTTAATATGTGTGATTCAATGTGAAACTGAGGTGAGTCAGAGGACATTCATTTGTAGGTGGCCCGGGAATGCATTTGCATTCACCCACTGATGAGGCCAAATTTGTCCCAGACCACCTCTGAATGTGATCTTAGTGATCAGATGTTCACACCTGAACGTATTATTGGATCACTCAGGATGGATCTAACAGGTCAAAATGAGATCATTAACAAGGTTGAATATTGTGATGACGAAACTGAATATATTGCAATCCCACATTTTCTTGCAGTTTTAAATGATGCATCTCAGTGCTGTATTCTAAGTTGCCCCTAGTGGGCCAGGAGTTTACATTTACAGCTCATTTAAGAATTTGAAATTGACTCAATAACGTCTATCTCTTTGTATTACTGATTCAAGAACCAGTCTGGGAAATTTCGTAAGTTTAGTTGACTTCTGTCACATACCTTATAGAACATAAATGGTTGTTAACTCTGATACCATACTTCACATCTGCTACAATAGTTTCAGAAAGTATTCTTCGCTCAGTAGATCTTGTGAAATGAACATTTTTTTACAATCAAAAATCTGAAATCGCTTAATGACAAATATATTCAGACCCTTAATTCAATTCCTTGTAGAATCTCCTCACAGCGTATAAACAATTTTATCCTCTTAAAACAAAATCTACAACACAACAAAGTTTGTAAAAAGTGAAGGGGTCTGAATACTTTCTGGAGTCAGTGTATTTTTCCAAACAGCCACTAAGCTCTTTATTTCTCCTCACAACCCTTGACCTTTCAGTTTGTTACAAGCCCATTTCTGGAGCAAAACACACATTAAAACTTATTATATTGGCAACTTAATCCAGGTCCTCGAGTGTGAATAGCTTTGTGTCAGACAGCAGCTGCAGACTTGCAGCATGATACAGGGCTACACATGGTCTGCTGCATTTCCTTGGGTTTAGGGGAGAACATTTCAGACAGGATGTTACTGAAGAGAGCCGACTGACAGTAAGTGATTCTTTAATATCCAAATCCCTCTGAATGATGAGAAGTGATTTGTTTATGAACTGTTATAGAAATTGTTTCTGGTAATACGATCTCAGATCCTCTCCTCCCACATACTGCCCACCGGCATTGTCATCTATTTTAAGGAAAACATAAAGCTTTAATGATTCAGTGGTCACATACTTCTAAAACAACCATTACCATTACCTCACATTTGAATATGACTGAATGAGACACAGGCAAATGATGAGTAACATTTACTTTCTGGGCAGTTTCCTAAAATTTTTCAGGGACACACATGGAAAATCCCTGGAAATCCTCAATTTCACAACATTCCCTAAATTCTGTTGCTGTCTGTAGTAAGTAGTAAATGTGTGTGTATATATATCAAAGGCTGAGGTTGGTCAGTCAAGGGTATTCCCTTTCTTTCCACTCAGCTGGGATAGGCCCATTCCTGAATAGAAAGAACAGTGGCATTTGGAAAGAAGAACTGACAAGGAGGAGTCGTGGCGTTAAAAGGAGAATCAAGAATCCCCCTCATGTGTCACATGAACTGTGAGTCAGACCTTAGTCATCAAAAGTCTTAGCCAATATGAAATAACACATCAAAATTCAATGCATTGGATGTTCTGTATAGTTCCTATATCCATATATAAAACACAAATTATAAATCCCTTTTTCATCCAAATACATGTGAAACACTGTGCTATGCAGCAGAGGTGTTATTGTCAAACCAGGTGTCGGATTACACTGTGTCATTCACAGCCCATTAAGAACCTGAAATAGACGAGAGGACATACAGTATATTACTGATGCAATAAGATTGAAGAGCTAGTCTGTGAAAGTTTTTTTTTTTATGAAGGAAATTCACTAGTTCCTCTTCCCCCCTGCTGTACTTTTTTAAAAGCACCTTTTTAAAATGGGCAAACAGGATCTTCCAGATTATGTGTTTTTCACAGTTGTACTTAGTAAAACATTTTTCATGATGACCTTGTCAAATGTGAAGAAAATTTGACCTGTAGCTAAGAACGTGTTTCCTTTCTTGTGGTTTATTTTACAACAAAATCACACCGTGATGGAGCATTAAACTATGGTTACATCTTAACAGTCTTAGTGAGTTATATAAATGTAAATACATGATGTCAAAACAACCACATACAGCAGAATATAAGATCTTTATAATTAGAAATGGGGATGCGACTGTAGTAGTACTGGCATGGTAAATGATTGGGATTCCTTCCAGGTGCATGTGCTGATGAGCCTGAGTTGACGGGGAAGTTTCATGTTGTGTACGGAATCACCCATAGCTACGACACAAACACATTGCTTACACACACAAAAACACAAACACACACATACTTTTGTGGAAGCTTCTTTCATCAAAGTACGCAGCTCAACAGGTTTAAACTCAGCAAAATCCGTTGCATAGACTGTGATTCTCAATTTGTGTTACAGCCCTATGACTCATGATATGCTGCTCCACCCACTGCTGCATACACCCTTGAGGAGGAAGTTCATTTCCCACTCTCGCGCACAGAGAAGAGAAGACTGCACACATGGTAAGATACTTTCTTTTCTCTTTTCTGATTTGTCTGAACATGTATGTTTATAGCTATGATTATGGATGTGGATTATGATCATTTAGTTGACAAAGCCATATTGATGGGAGAGAGAAACTCTCTTATGCAATAACTTTTCTGTGATAAAGAAATACTTTACAAACACTATTGAGCAGTGGCCCGTGAATGCTGCATGTTTATGAGTGTGTGGGTGTGTGTTTATATATATATATATATATATATATAAACAAATTCAAAACTTTCATGTGGTGTCAAGTGCTCCACACTTGTTTCAGTTGCAAGATTATGTAATTCAGCAGAACAATTAAACAAAGTTTTATCTGCAAGTAAACTAATATCTTTACAAATATCAGGGAATCCACTTGATTTGTATAGTTTCCCTGTTAAACACCACTTAACTCCTCATCACTAAAAGATTACCTGCATTATCAAATGTAAAAATAATCTCGGCAAATATGTGCTCTCGGGTGTACACAAGTTATATTAATCCAAAACTCAGCTTTAAATACAGCATGTAGCTACACACACAACAGTTGTGAGTAAAAGTCAATAAGATATTCACAGTGTGTTAAGTCTAGACATACTGTGGCTAGAGTTAAGGAAACATATATTCCAGGGGGTGAAATTGATCTGTGACTGTTGTCTTAGATATATATAACTATAACTGTAATTTAACTATTGTAGTTATTCATTTGTGGGCTCTGACGTGATTGGATAAGAGAAAGGAAATAAAAAGTCAGCACGTGATGAGTAGCTCTTGAGCTGCGTAGCAATAGCAGCTAAACTGAGATCAGTCTCCCACTTCAGTTCAACCATTTTCCCTCATAAGATATCTATTTAGTCCTTTCCACTTTTTTACCCTCATGAAATGGCACCACATTAAGAAGACCTGAATCTCATGTGGGATGAGTTTGAATAAAAATGTAGTAGTGGTATCTGGTTTTAAGGCTCAGTTCAACAATAAAAGTGAATAACAATAGTCATGTACTTGTTGCCTTGAGTAGTACAAGTTCTTTCACTTGATATATCACATCATAGGACTCTTATCTCGTTGATTGTCTCATAATCACTGCTGCAACTGTTGACTTAATGATATTAACTATAAAATAAGACTTATATTTGAAGCGAGCAAACATTTACATACACAGACTGACTCATAATGTAAACCTCTGACTTTCTAGTGCTGTCTTCAGGTTTACCTAGAGTTGAATGCATATTGTTTATTGTGTAAATTATTCATGCTTGTATGTATCCCAGAGAACAGAACAGGGGGGACTACAGGAGAGAAAAAATACAAAGTTAATGACATTGAGTAATGTGATAAAAACAAAAAATACATGGGGGATGATGTTTATTTTTTTCTAAACTGACATCATAAAGTCTGTTTATTGTTTTCCATTTGGATAATCGACATAATGTTTTATTCACTGATCATTTCATTCGTTGTATTGATACATTATTTTGGTTTTATATCTCTGCCTTGTAAGGTGATCTTAGGTGATAGGTGCCAATAAATACATTCTATTATTATTATTATAATTTTTAAATTAGCCTGATGCCCAATGAACAATTCCATACTTATTAATATTTCATTGACAATACATCTGGTATCACCTTTTCTGGAAAAAAAATCATGAAGTGATAAAATGGCCCATGGGAATTCCCTGGGAATCCCCAGGGACACAATGTCCCAATGCTAAAAGTCTACTCAATGTGAAACACAGTTCATGTAGTGGTGTTTCCAAAGAAATATTTAGAATATCTGTTTGAATGATATGAGACCTGTGGTCAAGGGTTTCATTTGTCAGACAGGTTTTAACTCTCCTTTTATATCTCCAATTATTTCCACCATGTGAATTTTACACTAATCCATTTAAAACAAACTAATACATCATATAATGTTTCTCCTTGAGGTACATGTGGTTTTTACAGACTAATCTAAATATAAATACTTGCGAAATCTAACTAACATTTTTAGCACCTGGTGGAACACAATAGAAAAACTGGAAGGTAAAGTCTAAGACTGTAGAATTGCTCAGTATAACATCTCTCTGCATGTTAACACAAACAGACACTCTCTGATGCTGAGCACAGGGACTTTCCATAAGCTTTTTGTATGTTAATGGGAGTATTCTCTCAAGATATGGAACCCATTACACCCAGGACGTACTGTGAAGAGCCAGTGCCTGTTAAAGATTACAAAAACACAATGATTTACAATAATAATTGCCATAGCATGTAAATAAAAAGAGAACAAGTAGCTGTGGTGATGGTTAGGAGAGAAATGTAACTATGGTGTAAGGTTTCTTCTTGGTCTATTTATAAGATTTTGACCTAAATGAAAAGATAACCATCAACTTGTTTGTCTTTTCAACAGGCATCCAGTTCCACCATACGTTATTTCTTGTAAGTTACCCCGCAGCTTTTCATCATGTCATGTGTCTTATTAGAAATGTCAGTAGTAGTCCTTGCAATGGTATGACTCACTCTGTCAGCTTATGGAGATTCTCTTCACCGTGTGTATATTTCCATTACAAGAACACTCAATGATGTGGTCATCTAATGTTCTCTAAGGAGGCTAAGTCAAACACAGAAGGAAAAAACCTAGTAGTCTGACCTGAGCTGTAAGTGAAACTATTTGTTCATGTAAGTGACCCTGAATCACTTTGAAGTCAGCACTCCAGCACTTCAATTCTACCACAGTAACATGAATCTGCATTATCCAAACATAAAGTCCAAACACATATCCAAACCGTTTTCAAAGCTTTGCTGTGTTCAATTTTTCAAGTTTTTTGTTCTTGATTTTCGTGACTTTTCAATTTAGGAACTGGTAGGAACTACTGATATGACGCAACTTGTCATTCCAGAGAAAAATACATACTCATGCTATTAACCGGGTCAGTCTGCACTTGTGGTTTTACTGGAGAGGAGACTCAACATGACCTTTTAAAAGAATGATAGCTGGTGACAGAAGAGGGCTGCCAATCTGATCAGATCCAGGGATTAATCAGCAGATAACTATTATCTCTGGGCACAGAGCCAAAAAAGTAAAGTTTGTGGTGTCAACAAGCAGTGTATCGTATGTATGTTACTATATTCCGGTCATGTCCAAGTGTTACCAGGGTAACCGTGTTTACATTTCCCTTTTTCTTCCAAGAAACCAAGGGCCTTCCCTCTGGTTGCTGGTTCTGGTTTGGACTGTGATCTTTTCTCTCACAGGTGAGCACTTATCATATCATATTAATATATCAGAGCACCAGCAACATGTCTATATCTTTGTTTAACAGGGAGACTATACAAATCAGGGTCTGATCCATGGGTGGGGCCCCCCAATCTGATTGGCCCCCTAGCGTGCCTCTGTCCTGTCATTATAATGTAATGCCCGACATAAGGGAAACCTGAGCATAACATAAAAATGAATTCCCTACTCCTCAGGATGTCCAGTGCCATGAACATTTACAGTCCAGCAAAAAGTATATATTTGACAACTTGAGTAGAAAAACTGCATCAGGGTGAGCACAGCCAAAGCAAACCAACAAAAATAATTCCCACAAATGTACCACAAAGAAAAAAATCATGAAAAGGAGAAAACAATATTTGCAAAAGAAAGGCCTCTGACCTCCACATATATCACCACTGCTTTCTAGAGCAATTTACACTATGTACAATAAATAACTAGTTGTCAACAATTTGATCAGGATTGTTATTTTCTAAGCCTTTTAGAAGTACACAATGTGTTTGAACGAGGCACTATTTTGCAAATATATACACATATATACACACGTGTCTTGCTCAAAGCTATCGAGCTAAAAAGAAACAAAAAACAACTTAAATGTGCACTTTACTGAATCATAAATTGTGCAACGATTTTGGACACATATACAGTAATTGGCCCCTCTGTTTGAATTGTGGCCTCTTTATGGCCCCTGATTTAGAAAAGTCCTAGATCAGCCACTGATGTAAATAGGTTACACATATCACCCCACTATGCTTGATAGCACATGGATAAATAAATGCAAATTGTATTATAAGTATAATATAATTATGTGTATTTTGAGGTGCTGCTGCTATCAAGGCTAGCTGTTTCCACATGTTTCCAGTATTTAGCAGTCACAGACTCACTGCCCTCTTCAAACTGATAACAGGTTTTCTTTTTTAAAGCTTTGCTAAAATAAGTTGGCTACAATACCTGTTATCTATCTAGCTTGAGAAAACATTGTTCTCTGCTGTTGATGGATTGAAACACCCACATCAATTGTGATTAAATGAAAAGTAAAACCTCTTTCTAATAGTAACATGAAACATGAAAGGGACATTGATAGAGATGCTTTTTACACAGAAGGAAAAGGGCAGCTAGGAAAAAGAGGAACTGAGATTAGTCAGACACGTCACTGACAGGCGCTCTCAGAAAGCCTAAAGGAAAAACCCTTGACCTTTACAGCCTGTGCTGTTGATCATCATACCTTGAAACACAGAAAAACTATTTCTGTGTTTTCAGACATTACACTTCTGGTTTTCAATAGTCTACAACACTCTCTGATCATGCACCAGTACTATTTGTGCTTATCTATTCTTTTTCAGAGAGTGCTATCACCATTCAACTCAAGGGGGAGGCTGGTGGAAATGTGACCTTTAAATGCCCAGTTGACAATAAACGGACAGTTAGTTGGTTCTACTTTCAACGTGGTGACGTGTTCCTGAACGGCTACCATGCATCAAGAACAATCCCGAATCCAATATTGGAGAACACAAGACTGGAGCCCAACAGCACACATGTGCACATGTTCAGGCTTAACATCTCAGACAGTGGGATGTATCGATGCATCATTCAATACAATGATATCATCACTGAAGATAAAATCCAACTCACTGTCACAGGTATGAGAGTGTTAAATTCAACATTTAATAATGACATTTGAATAAATGACTTTGAATCTCTGACACCTTACAACACAGTGATGAAATAATACTTAGATTAGAAACTTTTCTGACTAATTTCTAACATCAAAGGTGAGGAGTAGTTTTTAAGCTTATGTGAATATGCCCATTGTCCATATCCATCTTACAAAGTTAATGTGTATGTGAGCCTCATTGTGATTAGACTTTAAATTCAAAAACTATAATTCTTACTGGTAAATATTTACCATCCTTGTACCCTTCTATCAATCTCTCAATATTGTTGATACTGATGATCATTGAAAATATACAAGGTGCATAGTTGCACAGTTTCAGAAAACCTTTACATTGGAAACAGACCACTGATGGTGATCACTTTCTCTCTGCTTCTGTGTCCTCTAGCCCCCTACAGCAAACCCACTGCGACAAAATCCTGTGATGATGTCCGTTGTTTGGTGACATGTGCTTCATATGGCGGGTACCCAGGGACCAAGGTGGAGTGGATAATACCTGGGTCTAGAAATACCAACAGTCCGCCATGGAAGGTTGAAAACAACACTCAGGTGTCCCACCAAAGCACGATGTTGGTCGACAGCAGCAGCACTGTGAATTTCAACTGCTCCAACGGAGAGCTGAAGAATCTCAGCTGCTCTGTTGGCAATGTTACCTCCGACTTGTTCTCAGTGTGTGAGTACTGACAGGATGAGCTCTGATGGTTTCTTCAACAGTCTGTTTTATGCTGTCTACCACTGTCTTCTTGAAGACACGAGAGGTGAAAACATCTTCAACAAATCTGTCTTCAAGAAACACAAACAAGACATAAAGAAACACAAGCAAATCTAGTTGCCTTTGTGCACTTGTACAATGTCTGAAAATACCACAACCTGGATGACTGAGAATCTTCTACCAAGCTAACACTCTCAACTCAGATCTCTAACATAAATATACAGTCATAACGTCATCTCCAGGCTTGTCATTGTTCCACTTACTTCTTTTTATCTGACACGTATGTGTTTCTTGAAGACACTTGTGATTTAGGCGTTTTAGCCTCTCATCCACAAGGTTTCTTCAGTTCTGACGTTATACAGTCCAGATATCAGCTGTTTCAATCAGGAAAGGCAGCAACTGGTCTCCTGCTAACACTGTCTCGCTTCAGCTAATTCACCTACCTAACATTGGTAATAAAGCATTGCCACAGCACAGTAACAACTTTCAAACATGTCAACTAATGACTGCAGTTTACAGAATAAATAATCAAACAGTCAGAATCTTGGCACAGAGTCTTCAACTCTGGAATACACCTACAGCTTTCTAAGATTCAGTCCATTTTTCTGGCAGAGTTGTTAATGACAATTCTTGTAATGTGATATACTAAAATAAACAAATGTGTACTGAAGAGTGACTAGTTCCTTTTTACGGCTATTGCTCAGGAGGTAGAGCAGGTCGTCCACTGACCAGAAGTTGTACGGTTCAATGTGATATAGTCCCAAGGCACTTACATTACACACAAGCAGTGAAATACACACCAAATCAATAATGGATGATAACTGATTATTGCTGTTAGATTTCTGATTGAGAGTTTGTCATTTAAGTTTTTGCAAATGCACACATACAAACACACACACAAATTAGTGTCTGTGACCCTAAAGTATAGAGTTTCAGGGAAAATGTATGTCTATCAGTGGATCATGTGGTCTTGGAGTTATATTATCACCAGCAACAAGGGATAATTTGGCTTTATGTCTTGATAGAGGGGGATGTAGAGATGTGTCGTCCATCTTTATATACAGTTTATAGGAGCCACAGAAGGAGGAGCAAAGAAAAAATATATAGAGCAAAGAACTAACAATGTTTGTTCTGAAAATCAATGAATTATAATTCTTTGAACCTAACCGTCACAGTGAATGTGTTTTTAATTCTAACCTATGTTTGTTCTCATTCAAAGGTAACCCCGAGGTTAAACCTAACTCTTACACTCCTCTCAAAATAGCAGCTCCCTGTGCAGTGCTGCTTTTGATTGTGATTGCGGTGGTACTGTGTTGTTGGCACAAGAAAGGACAAACAGGTGAGACAACTTTTATGTTTTACACTGCAGCTGTACAATTATACGCAACAACTCACAATAGTTTCTGTGCCATTTTCTAGGAAAAGATTGCAGAGAAAATGGAAATAAGGAGTAAGTGGATATTTATTACAGACACAACTTTACTTCAATAATATTACTTGGACTGAACATGTGTCCCATTTTTATCACCATCTTGTCACCACTGACCACTGTCTTGTGTCTTTACTGTCTTTCTTTTATGTGATTTTCTCCAGGGAGTTAAAATACCTCAAAGAACTCTGTAAGAAGGAAGGAGAAAAAGAAGATCCAGTAGATGACTTTAACGCACCTTGATGTTTGTTATTAACCGCCAATAAGCAGAACAAAAAACAAGTAGTCAGGTATGTCAGCTTTTTTACAGAGCAAAGACATCAAATCAGAATCTAATGCTGGGACTCAGTGTCACTGAAACATACTTGTCAGTCTGCCAAGTCTGTTACTGACCAAGGAGCTGGAGCAGGGGCTGACACTTGTGACTTTTAGTGATTGAGGCAGTATTGGTTAGTAGTGTCATTTTACTGGTGAAAGACAGTGTGTCATTCTAGTGAGAATAGCTCAGTTTCCACAAAATTACTTGTAAATTGAATTGTGGTGAGATTACGCCACCCAGCAATGTAAGCAGTTAAACCTAAAGCAGTAGAGAGAATGTTTTAAAAGAGAATGTGTGTTTGAATGCGGTTTGAATTTCACTGACATCTTTTTTTTTTCATTTTCGAAAATTAAACATTGTTGTTACAGCACTTTACGATCCCTTTCCTTTTCCCATTTTTAAATATGCTCTTGTCTTTACTGTTTGGCTTTTTTATTGAATGTTGTTAGTAGAATATGTAATGTTACTCCTGCCAAGCTACTACCTGTTTATTATTTATCAGTTCCCTTATTCATGTCTTTGGTTTGTTTTGTCCATCAGAATTGATTTGTAGAAAAACCCAGGGAACAAATGTGAAATTACACAGAAGGTAAATATCAGAAAACGTATTTATTTTCTGAACTTTGATTCAGGTATAAAGTTTTCTGTGGTGCAATAAATGTTTGGTATTTATATAACGCTTCTCTATTGACCGCTCAAAGCTAATAGATTCCAATATTCCAGAATCCCTATTTAATGTGCAATGCTGAATATAAATGAAATTACCAGTGCTCTCATTATTAGAATTACAGTCTATTTCCAAAGTCATAACTATTTTTCTCAGGCGATTTTTCTCTCGTGATTTTTTTTCTTTAATATTGAACAAAGAATTACAGATGTTTTTTTTTCAATATTTATTTCCTGTTTACATTGTTATGAGACTGGAGAATTTTTGTTATTCCTCCTTCCTACAAATTACCAACTGGTCTCAAATGGCTGCTCTCATTTCTCAAATCTGTACAAAGCACTTTTCTCCAGAGGCTGTTGTAACTTTGTTTTTTGTTTTTTTGACATTGTATTGACATTGAAATGCAAAATAAAGTAAAAATACGTGAAATTTGATGTTTATTGTGTCAATGGAAGCACTTTTACTACAAATTCAGACTATTCCTTAAACTTTAACTGCTACTAGATTAGACATTTTACACTGAGATTTGAATTATCTGCGAAATTGGTGAAGATGACCAAAAAAATCCAACTATCTCCGAATGTTAAAGAAAGTGAAAAGAAATTCCTGGATTCACCCTTTTGCCTGGATCAGTGCTAAAAATATGATTTAATATAATGTCTTTGGCGCAAGTAAATAAATACATGTTTACTTCAACATTTTAGTTTAGTTTAGTTCGACCATTTTTTAAAAGGTAAAACAAAATACATTTGTTGAAAAATTTAGTAAAATAAATCAGAAAAAATAATAGTTTATTTTCTGGCTGAAAAAGAATAGGCCAAAGTAATATGCAAGTCTAGTCTTGTGTAGGACAAGATGCTATAAAAAGTCATAAAATGAAAATTTGAGATATAACTTTAGTGTCCATCCTTCCACTACATCAGTGTTTTCTCCTTGCATATGTCAACCTGCTTTCTATTCCTCTTCTTGTTTGTTGTACCTATGAATGTGCCTTTGTACGTTTTATCAAACTGTCTGAGATTTTTATTTTGTTTTATTCCATCCCTCAGTCCATTTCACAAAATCACCCCACAGATTGAAAAGCACACGTTTCAGTTGCAGTGCAGGCAAATTGCCACTAGATAGAGCTCTAGCACTACAGAGTATGGACAAATCTCCTACAGTGGTTGATTGGCACGTTGAGCATTGTACACTTCACATATCTGAATATTATTTTGATATATATAAATATCCATGAGTATGATCGCATTTTTAATGAGATGGCTTTATTTGCGAACATGCCCGGATCTAGAAGTGGGTAATGCCCGCCCAAATTTCTACTCCGCCCACCCAATTGGTCAAGTATATTCTGTGCCATTTGAATCAGCCAGTCATGTCAATTAATTCGCCCCATCATAATTTTCTGTTTTCTGAATTACTGGTTGGACGTAGGGCTGGGTTCATCACTAAGTCCACTGCGTGAAAAGGTGCCAACCTCAAATTTCTAAATGTCCCTGCCCTGATCTGAGTCGTTCAGTTCAAGGACTGTTTCCGTCTGTCCGGGGGAATAAAGCATCGTTTATGCATTAGGTGTATTACTCTGAGCAATGTGATCACAGGGATACACAATGTCTCTCTAACCACAATATGTGGTCATCTGCCAGGAGGAGAATGAGAAAACCTGAAAAGAGAAGAGGAATAAGAGCAAGAGACGAGAGGTGAGATCTGCAGAGGAAAAGTAAGACGGGAGGAGAAGAGATGTAAGGCTGTTTGCTCACATGACTCTATAGGCTGGCCATCATGTACCAGCAATGTTACCTCTTCTTCTTTCTCCATTTATCTTGAGCTCTTCTTCACACGTTTTATTCTTTCAACAGCACCTCCTGCCTCTCTTCCTCGCTTGCTTTCTCTCTGTCTCATGAGTCGCAGTGACGGGCCGTCAGTCCAGCTCTCTGCCCTGTGTTTACACTGGGCAGCCGAGCAGCACCAGGCTGGTTGCACTCCAGGAATGTGAACCCCCCCCAAGGTCCCTGGCCTCCTCCACCTCCTCCGGCTCCCCGCCCCCCCCTGTCCTCCCCATCTTTCTCTTCTTTACCTCCTTCCCTCTTTTATTCCCTCATTGCAAAGACTCACCCCATCTCCTGCACTTTCCTTCTGTCATTCCTTCCGCCATCCCCCTTTTATTCCGCCCCTCTCCTCCATCTAATTATCTTACCCTTTTTGCTCCCTTACCCCCCTTACCCAGCCCTCCCTTCCTCCTCCCTCTGCCACCTTTCTCCCCTCCATCCCGTACCCTCCCTTTCGCCTTTCTCTCCTCCGAGCCTCCACTCCCCTTCTCCCTCGCCTTTTTCTGCTTCCCTCTTTAAAATTCAGAGTGCATTGTCCCAGATTACTCACACCCCCCTTGCCCCTGTCATCCTCCCCTCACCTCCCACCACCCCTCCATCTCTCTGTCCTCCCTCCCCTCATTCCTCTGCTGCCTAACCCAAACAAACCAGGGAGGACTTTCCTCTGGTGGCTGCAACAGAAACACACCACATGTCAGACTCGGGTCAAATATAAACATTGGACAATTTGTGGTGCTGGAAAAAAGATATGAGGTGTGTAAGTTCAGCATGAGATAGAGCTACTATTAGGAAATCTTAACGCTAAAAGTTACCACTGAATATATACACATCAGAGCAGAGAACTGTGTAGTGTGGTGTATATTGGCCATGGTATACTCAAGGTATTTGGGTAACTATCAAAGAAAGCAATGGACTCCATAGAAAAACAATAAAAAAGACATCTTTTCAGTTGCTCTGCATGAACCAGTTAAAAACACTGAAGCTGTTTGGGCCACATGCAACACAAAGAATTCCAATTTTTTCCCTTGAAATAAAAAGCATTTACACCATTACTATAAAGATCTCCCTGGATATCATTGGTATATCACTGTGTAATCAGATTTAACACTTTATGTGGATAAAATACATAGTTAGATGTTTTTTTTAATAGATTTGTTCATTGAATTTCCAGTTTATACATGTGTAAAAATACCACATTGAAAAACTTCACATTAGAGTTTACAGAAAAATCTAGAATGGCACTCAATGGCCAATGCCCAACAGTCCCCATTTAATCTATGAAGCTGTACTAAACTGCACACACTCATTGATATCAGCCCCTTAAATATGCCTGATTTATTTTATCAAGATTCATGAATTATTTCCTGGGAAATCAGTGAAAATTTCTAAAAAAAAATTCCTGGATCTGCACCCTTATCTGGATAAGCACCAAAATTTAAAGAGTTCTTCTAAAACAGGATGAACAGGATGGATTGTGAAAACATCACCTCCTCTGCGGAGGTCGTAAACATTTTACAGAATTGAATAGAAACCCTTGTTTTTGATATGTGGAACTCTGCCTCCAGCTCACTATTTGTTACCAAATAGTATTCCCGCTTGTATAAATGAAAATCTTTATAAACAAGTCAGGAGCCAAATAAAGTAGATGGTATAATTATAAAGAGTCTAAAGCAGACTGTTCTCTTTTCCAGTGATACTGTAGAGTGTGTAATTTCCTGCTAAACTCAGAACCCTTTCAGTCAGAGCACAGTCCTGTGGCATTTCTCAGCGTGTGGTGTGTGACCTCTGCCACACTGTTCTGTGTGGCGCACATACCAAGGGATTTATAATCAGATTATACTAGTTATGAAAGTCAACTAGATTAGTTTTAGTGCGTGGAGCCTGAGCACAAGGCATCGATTCACAGCGGGAGAGGGGAGCTGATCAGCATGAGGGAGATTGGGCTGTTAACGTTCTCAAAATAACAGCAGGCATTTCATCGTCTCTGAATCAGACAAACGTGTGCCTGTGTGTGTGTGAGTGTGTGTGCGTGAGTGTTATGTGCCAATCAACATCAAACTGATTATTCATAATTCAAAATTGCTAAACATTGATATAATAACATTGAACTGAAAACCTAAAGACCTGCAAATATATTTTTTTCTCATTGCAATCAATTCCAATCAAAATCAATGGTGAACACTGGATTGAAGACAAACCCAAGATATGTATCTATTCACAGATGCTATTTTTGATATTTCAATGTCGCAAAATGCTGTGAAAACTCTGTAGGACACTGGGATGTGATTAAGACGTGCATATATCTACAAAATGAAAATAAGGTTGGAGTATTCCACGTCTTAAACCAATTATTTCTTATTCTGAATATATGAACCTTTCTGGGTTATGGCAATCAGCAATCTTGGAACAAGAATCAGCCTTGTTTGCCATGTATGTGTAGACATACTAGGAGTTTGACTTTGGTGTAATTGCGCTCAGTGTACTTACACATGTAGACATATGATTAACAACAGACTACAAGAAACTAGCAAAATAAACATAAGAAGTATATGTGCAAATAGAAACTGTATGAGACAGTAGTGCAACGGGAAATAAAAAGTTCATGGGTGGATGAAAAACATGTAACTACTATGAGGATATGGTGGAATTGTGACCAGAGGACAATAATGGTGGTGCAGAGTTGAAAGATGCTCAAACAAATATGGATCATTAACATAAAGATTACTTATATACACGAGGTAGTAAGATTTCATCTGGCTAAGACTGTTCGCAGCTAACTAGTTTATTTTATCACACGAGTTGAAAGTTTTTCCACAAAAAAGTGATACTTTTTATATCATGGCTAATCTCTATTAACATATATCCACATATGAATGCAGATCAATTAAAAAGATGCATTTTGGTCAATGTGTTCGACCTCTTTCACTCCCTACTAAGACTGTTTACCTGCGAGCAACCAAAGCCTGCTCAAACGCGATTGATCAAACTTGAAAGGGAAACCAGAAGGCTTGCAGTCCCAAAATCTTGTCCCTTCAGATTCAGCATATTCACACAGACCACATGGCAGTGTCTTATTCAGACTATTCAGGCTAGTACTGGAACATTGCTCTCAATGTAAACATCGTCCCTGATTAGCTGATCAATTGTTGTTGTGCAGGTGAGGCGGCAGGAGAGGAGTACACACTCAAACACACAGAGAGACAGAACATGAAACACAAGGAAGAGAAAAAAACAAAGGGAGAGGGCAGAGCAGAGCCGGGGCCCTGACAGAGAGGCCCCCTTTGTTTGGATTCTGGTAGAAGTCTTTTGTAGAAACAAAAAATGAGGCTCACGGAGTGGAGACGGTGAGAGGACCCACCAGGTCAGGGAAGTTCAGCCGTGGTGCTTCAGCTGAGTGATCATGTTGTTGCTGTCACTGCAGAAAACCCTCCACCTGATCCCTAGAGACATGAGAGTTGACCTGGAAGCATTTATCACCTCTCCGCTTTCTGACCCATGACCTGACGCCTGAGATTGGGAAAGGAGCACCAACCCACCAGAGGGGGGAAAGGGAGGAGATAAACAAAAAGATAAGAAAGGGGTTGACCAATGAAACACTCCAAAATTCATCAAACAGAACATACTTCTGGATCGCTTGTGAAAGACATTTCTTTGTTTTTTCTCAATAATTTATGGTGGAACTTTTGGAATCAAGGGTGGGCTGTGTGAGTTTGCATCACGGACATCAATATTTCTCCTGGTTAGAAGATGAAAACATTGCCGGTTTAGATGTGTGGTCCTGGTATGTTTAAGCCAGTCATCAGCAGACACTTGGAAGAGCATGAAACAAGCTGAGAGAGAGAGAGAGATACAGGGAAACAGAGATGTGTGTTGGCTGGCAGCCCAATAGAACTATTAACACCTCTCTGACATGGTGATACACCGAAACAGCTCATTGGCCAAGGCCTTTTCAACTCAGCTGTGACTCAAAATCTAAAGTTGTGTGTGTGTGTGTGAGCGGAACATTGACTAGAGCCACTTCTCGTTTAAATATTTATAGAACTGCTTAAGATGTGACCTTTGCTTTTGCACACACACATTATACACCCCGAGAAGAACACACACTGTTTTTTATTCACCGCTGCATCTGATTATCTATGCTGTGTATACATCTATACAGGAAAACCATAAGGCCGACATCGATCTGTTGCCTGAAGCGCTCAGACAGGTGATCATTCCGCCGGCCGACTGTCCGTGGGAGGATGGTGCGAGGGGAGCCGACGAGAGGAACAGTGAGGGATTGGCGGCTGAGATGCCCACTTGGCTGCAGACACTTGGCAGCGTCGGGTTTCGGGCAGAGGCTGAACATCAAAGACTATCAGAAGTATTTGTAATGTGTGTTGTGGAAAACCAAATGTGACATCATACTAAGACATGATGTTTGCTACAACTCTTCACACTGTGTCATTTTCTATCCCACTGCAGCAGACAACTGCAGATGAATTACAGTTAGCTTGTTAGCTTTTCTCTTCATGTGCATGAATAAATGAGTCAGTGTAGAATAATGGGACTATTGATTTATTAGAGATTATTCAGTGCACAATGGGCCACAAATCTACAAATATATTTTTTTTGTTTTTCCACCATTAAGGTAAAAAATATTAAACTAACTAACTAAAACAACTTTAATTTTATCCCATCTTTTTGGATTTAAAAAAATAAATCACCTCAATTTAAATGTATGTTATATGTTACTTCAGCCACTAAGAGTCTCTCAGATCAAAAACCAACGCAAAAGACCTTGGCGACGTCATGAAGCAGCATGGAATCATGGGAGTTACTATCTGCCTGATGCAACTCAGGAGCCAATCATGTTCACAGATGAGGTCATGTTTTAATCCAGTGACCCTTTACGAGTGTCCAATATAAACAAATGAAGCGAAAAATGTTGAGTGGCAAACTGTTTTTCCCTTGAGTCGAGTCAAGTTGTAACAGAGATGAATGAACTCATGGGTAAATCCGATTTGTTGCAATTTAAAATGCCCTGTTATTTTTTTTGTATATCAGGGATTTCTTTGAAGATTGTTGAAAACATTCTGCATAATCTAAGTAAATAAATTGACAGTAAAACTATCTTATAATATACATTTAATTGATATATGTATATATATATATATGAATTATATAAACATATAAAGAATATGCCAATAATGCAACTGGTGTGTTGCTGCATGTTGGGGACTGCATGAGTTTTTGGACCTATCCCTTCTGGCAATGGCTCTTGCAACAGTTGTGCGACATTCATCCTCTTATATGAAGTAGAAGGAGGTGTAAGGAGGGGAACATTTAACATGCATTAGTGTGTTTCTGTGTGTATGAGAGCTGGAGATGAAGGGGAAACAATTTGCAACCCCAAAAAAAATGTGAAGCAAAATGGCTGACATGCTGTGGAAGCTGGAGATACTTGACACCAATATGCCCCTTCAGCAACCTCCACTTAAATGTATCTCCACACCCCAGACGTGTTGAGGGGCCGTTGAGGAGGTACGGTGTGTACAGAGGCTGATGTGGCTGCAACATACAGAGACATGTGAAAGCAGTTCAGAGAAATGTTGTTTTTCCCCATTCTATTAGAGCAACGACCTTTATATCGGCCTGTACTGTGTTTACATGTGTAACTGTGTAAATAAAGGTGTGTATATTTATATATATATATATATATATGTGTGTGTGTGTGTGTGTGTGTGTTTGCATGTTTGTGTGTGTGTTTGCATGTTTGTAATAAGAGACACCTGAGACACTTAGAAGGTCATTCCTGGAGTCTGGTCACATAGCTTTGATCATTTTCTCGTCGCCTCAGAAATAGACCAGAGAGGACGAGACTGGCACAAACCCTCCCTCCGTCCCTGTGTGTGTGTGTATGTGTGTGTTCATGTGACCAAGGAGAGAGGGAGTGAGAGTGCTTGCCCAACAGACTGACAGGGATCTACACTTGTTTGCAGTGCACAAGCCTGTGTTTGCATGACTGCACAAATGCATTTGCACACGTACCTTTGTTTGCCACTGCTTGCATTTGCTGTGTGAATGTATTCATCTACATGCAAATGTGTGACACATACACACACACATACACACACACACACACACACACACACACACACACACACACACACACACACACAAGACTTGCCCAACAGGTGTGGGCTTCAATGTGCCAGAATTGGGTCCAGACTTTGCCTTTCACACATTGACAATGCAACAAGAGATTCTCTGCTCAGACACAACAACACAGAAATCTCTGGAGCATTCAGATGAGGGCCTGAGTAGCAGGATGTAATCTGCTGTGGCGATAACATGTGTTTGTTTACAGCACAAAGACACCGGCGTTGGCCCTAATCACCAAAACATCTACATTCTACGTGTATGGATCTGCTTTTTCCACGGAGGTATTTGTTTTCTTTTTGTCTTTTCATTGTTTTGTCTGTTGCATGTGTTAGAAGTGTCATCAACATGCTCATTCTCTCTAATGGTGAGTCCTGCAGAGGATCTCCTGCCAGGGGGCCAGACTGCAGAAACTCCTGAGACTCTCACTCGGACAAACAGGCCCTGTGGAGAAAGATCTCCTGAGTTCATCGCATGTCTGAAAGCAGTGTGGGTCTAAAAAGTTGTCTCTCCACTTTTCATCCATGCAACTTGTTTTGTTCTTTGTTTAAATCATTCTCAATAAGTGCTAGCACGGCTATATGTGCAACGCACCAGCAGTACATTTTTGTGAAGAAACCATGTGCTACACCCTGACTATGGGAAGAGACGGAAAGGCTCTCATTAGATTAATGCTCCTTCCCTGGATTGTTCTGTTTAGGGTGTCATCCAAACAAAGACTTTGTTAGAGATAACCTCTGCTTGATGAGGACTTTGGTCTGCTATGGAGCTGTAACACCGACAAGTCAATGCTTGGTTGAATAAATGCCAAGAAAAAAAGTAGAGTATCTTTGTTTGAAATCTTGCACAGAGACCATGTTTGGTTGCATTTCAAATCACAGAGAGGCCCTCAGGTGCCATCAATCCATTTTAAAGGTATTGCAACATCTCATCTTTCTCAGAGCGGAGCAGAACAGAGCACAGGGGGGGGGGCGCAGCGCATGCTTGGCTGAGTCTCCCAACAGTTCCAGTGAGACAAACCTCTGGAAGCAGAATAGTCACTGTTAAAGTATGTCATCCAAGGGACACGGTCAGTCTCACCGTCTTGTTTCACAAACCGAATATCATAAATGCATGTAGATGATCACATGTTTGAGGCTGGAAGAAAATACAAACGCTGAGCACACATACTCACAAGAGACTGGGTGTAAATCAAGAGCATGTTACATGCAAGCAGAGGGGAATCAGAAGACCTGAGGATGGGGAGGGAGAGGGGGATTGAAACTGAGAATTTTATTGAGGGAGTGAGAAATATTGACAACTTCTGTCTACTCTGACTTTGACATGTTTGATGAAACACATCGGCCAAAATAAATAGGTGACACATATTTAAGATCTAAAGACATTTAATGAAAGAGAAAGAGAAATGAAGGAAAAGCAGTGTCACATGACATCAGAGCTGAGAGTCAGACAGACGCTCAGTCAGATTTTGGAGGAGACATATTCTGCTCATATTTGTGTAATTACTTGAAATGGTTTACATGGTCGAACGTTCACTTTAAACTGTCCATCGCTGCAAAAAAATGTAAACCACTGAATCACAGGGTTATTGTTTTCAGACAATAGTCCTCTTCATAATGGGTGTGCCGTGTCTCTGCTACACAAGCCTAATCAGACTGATATCACCATTTGTGCATTGACTTTGGACAGAAAGTAGACATAATTAGATGAATTATCTGAAAAAGTCAACATTTCTAAGTTCATCGATGGTCTCTAGATGTTATGATGTCTGACGTTATGACGCCTTCCACAAGAAGAAACTGCAGTCAGTTTGTCGGACATTATGTTTTTTTAAGCTAAAAACCAAGCTCTATTTGGAAATACATATAAGCATGTACACTTTTCCATTACTTCATTTCTATGTTATTTTAACAGTATTTTTTCCTCCTTTCCCCCTTTTGTTTTTATTCATTTCGTGTGTGAGAGGAGGTTGGGGAAATGAAAAATATGAACTGCATACCTTTCCACTAAATCAGATGTTGGGTGATTATGATCATCTCCATTTGCTCACGTTGGCCAAAATAATTCCAAAATATCTCTGTTTTGTATTTGTACACAGCGGGATAAGAAACTGAATCTACAAAGAGTTACAGCAGCTTTAATATCTATATTTTATTAGTGTTTTACACAATGGTACCATAACTGTAGGTTGTGAGTCTTGTTTGTGAATTTCTCTTTTTCTTGCTCTCTCACTGGATAACAGAAAAACCTGCACACGCACAACCTGGGAGCGCCTGTTTCTCCTCGGGGCCATGAATATGTTGTCAGTTATTGATCCTGTATTGTCAGAAGGAATAACACTAGCAATGTCTAGAGATACATCAAATATACATCGAACAGCCATATTGATTCTTTCAAGGGAGATGGAGGCAGAGAAGAGAAAAGGGTGAGATTTTTTTTATGATGATCCACATACAGCTTCCAGCAAAACAGTTTGTGTGAACATAAACTGACTTTATTCACAAAACTTATGAATAATTGACCAAAAAAACATCCTTGTACGAAATAATAGTTGTTCATAATGATATTTGTGATCGGTCAACCTACATTCAAAAATATCCAAGAGTAGTATTTGAACGGTGCAATTTCTTATTACCATTACTTATGTTATTGTGGGCAGTGGGGATTTTAGGAGCTCGAGGCAAATGGGGCCTGGGCGGGGCCTACATTGAACCAAACCAGACCCACAAGAAACACATGATACCAAGCCACATCATCCCAATCTTCAGACGACTTGTGCATACTGTGCACACGCATAAATAATAGTAAGGTGGTAACATTTTAAGTTTAACCCCCGACCACCATCCCAGGCACATCATACATATGCTTTGGTGCGCTCCCTAAATTGTCGTGAAACCAAAACTAACTGGATCAAATGTAAACAATGTAACAAAGACATGAACCTTGTTCCGGACCATGGTCCAGACATTCAGGAAAAAACTTTGCGTCATGGGGACTTGCCGAGGGTTTTGTGTCCTTGTTTTCTCCTGTACATAACTGATCATAGAATGTGAAGATAGAATGTTGTTGCTGTGGACTAATGTAATCAGCCCTTCTCAGGGTTCCCCTCTCAGCTCGAGGGCCCCAAACGTTTGCTTGCTTTGCCTATCCTGTTGCAACGCCCCTGGGCAGGATATAACTGTCTGGCAAACCGAAGTTCCAAAAGAACCAGAAATAGAACACACTGTGTAAAAAAATAATAGCAAGGCACACTAAACAGACAGTAAAAGATGTGAAGGAGACAGAATCTGTTTATTCAATAAAGTTTTCCTGCCGATGTGAAGAGCGTGTGTGTGTAGTTTGTCCTTGTTTTACACTCTAAAGCCAATCTCAACCAGAAGTTTTGCAAATCCACAAAATGACCGGCATGCTACTGGGCCAGGAAAAATCTGCTCAAAATACTGCAACAGCCAGGACATATTTTTACATGTTCAAAAATATTACAGAGGTCGGCCAAATTATATTCATGAGAACAAAGCAACTGTCCAGAATTTTGACACAAACCAAAGGCCGTCCTGGTGTTTTTTAAATACCTTGTACCCCACTTACTATTTATAAAAGCTGTAATTCTGGTTGTATAATGAGGATATGTGACCCAGGTGAATGAGCCAAAACTGACGAAAACACACTGTCAAATATCAAAAATATGTCACCGTCGATGAGAAAACGAACCTATTTTTTCCCTGGAAAGGTCAGTTTGAGGTTTCTCGGGGTGACCAGAGAGTCTAAAAGTCATTTCGCAAAAACCAAAATGGAGCACGTAGCTCGAAAAGCAAAACTGATGAAAACCTGATCTCACAATCAGAATGATAATCGGCCTTTCATGTTGTTTTTGGCAGTGCTCCTTAATAGGGAAAGAATTGACTTGGAAGCGTACCCGACTCGTCAGTCTGTCCGCCTCCCCCTCGTCTATCCAAACTGCCTTTCTCCTCCCCCTCTCCTTCTACAATTACCCCCCTCCCTTTTGACTCACCCGCCCAGGCAACCCCTTTGCCCTCTTGTATCCGGCCATTTAGCGTGACAATCCATTATTTTGACGGCTCCCAGAGAAAGAAAGACGGGGGCTACTTTGACTTTCTCAGAGTTTTTATATCTCCCTCTTTCCTCTTCTTTCCTTCTTATATGCTTTTGTTTTCCTGCTTCCTTTCTTTATTTCTTTATTTACCCTTATTTAACCCTATCATCCATATTGATCCCTCTTTCTCCAAACGTATTTTCATCCACCATCTCTGCTTCCACCCTCTCAAAATCTCGTTTTCTTTCTTTTCCCCAGCTCCTTCCACACCCACTTTACCCCCACCTTAAGTCCCAACCCTGAGACCCACTCTACACCCCAGCCCCGACTAGTGCTCTCCATCTCCTTTTGGCTCTGCACTTCTTCATTGCTGGCAGCCTTTAGGAAACCTGATAAGGCCTATAGAAAGAGAGGAGCCAGGGTTTAAAATGTCTCAAGTCGACCCCCCTGCAAACAGCTCCCACTTATATCAACCATACACCCGCCCCGCCCAAACACTCACGCACACACACACACATTTCCTTCAACCAGCCCTCCAGCCGCCTGACACCCTGAGCACCGTCCACTCCCACCTCCTGACAACCTCTATACCATCTCTGTCACAACAACGCCGACTGTTTTCTGACCACAGCTCCCACCTTGAAGTTCACAGCCCCACACACAAAACCACCTGCTCTCCCTGTCTTTTATTTACCATCCACATTCAGACATTTAGATTCCACTCCAGAGCAATATGTAGTTAATCACTTGATAATTTGAGGAAGACATAACCTAATCTGAGAATTATATAAGAGGGAGTATTAGGGGCCACACTAAAGAAAAAAAAGAATCATAATAATACAGGAGCAGAGTCGAATTATCATAAGAATAATGTCATAATTTAATAAGTAAATGCCATAATATTAAAAGATGAGATCATATACAGTGAAATTGATTGCATATGGGCCATTCATTGCACAGACAGAAATGGATATCGCACAGATAAAAAAGTTAAATCTGAGTCTTGAGTGCACTAAAATTCAGACTTATTTCTTGAAATCTCTCTAATACTCCTTAGTAGATGTAAATCTACTTTTTTAAATCTACTGGATTTTTGAAATGAATGGACAAATAAGGACTTTAGCGCAAAGGTTTATTGACTTTTGGACAATCATGTGAGAGAAGCTCATAAAAAAAGAGTTAAGAACCTGCTCCTTTTCTTTAAACTGTTCTCACTCCTCATACAAAACACATCCCCCTGGACTTTCCCACTATTTGCCCATGGATTCTATAAAATGTGTCAGGGACTTAGAAGTGTGGCCAAGGCAAACACCTGGCACAGAGCAGCGATCTGCTACATTTAACCTTTTACCACAGAAAAATGTGCTCAGGGAGTTCCCGCACAGTGACATAAACTCTATACACAGTGTGTGTGTGTGTGTGTGTGTGTGTGTGTGTGTGTGTGTGTGTGTGTGTTTGTGTGCACATTAACTCACACAACATATGCTGCTCAATGCAGAAACATTCACACACACACTCACACATGTGCAGGCGCCCACACGGACAAACAAACGGAGGGAGAAACAAGTGAAATGTGGGCTGCCCCCCCCATCCCTCCTTCTGTCCCTCTCCCTGGTGGTGTGTCATGTTTCGGGGGGATAATAGGTGTCACGGTGAGACCCCTTTGGTCTCAGCGCTCTGGGGGACTCTAATGACACACACACACACACACACACACACACACACATTCAACCATGCGAGCACAAGCAGCTCATTCTCTGGACCATGGGAACCACAGATGACTCTCCGCTCCTCTCATCTTTCTCTACCTCTATCAATTTCTTTCTTTTTCTCCTTCACTTTCTTTTATTCTTCCTCTCTGCTTTTATCTCATACACACATTCTTTTGCTTCATTTTTGAACCACCGTTCCTTTAGGTGATCAAACAAGTAGCTCCCTGTGGAAGTCCCTCTGTCTGTTTCTTTTTGTCTCCTTTTGTTTGCAACCTTCAGTCTCTTTCTGCACAGAGTCCAGATGTCAGATTTAACATAAGGCCTTATTAGAACAACGCACAGCATCAGTAGCGATAAATCTGAATAACCCACGATCCATTGGAAAGTCACCCAGGGCACTGCAACAGTATCAGCCTCCACTTTTGTTGCATCTCAGCTTTTGATGTCATGGCATTAAAATCTACTTCCAGTGTATCATAGCACAGATCTGGCAATAAAGCAGCAACATCACTGAGACAAAAGTCAGACAGGGAAAAGACCACCAGCAGTTAGACCGTCATACAGTTTTTAAACAGAGAAAATGCAACTAATTCAAATTAACTGACCATCTCAGCTTTCACATTGATTTCCTGGATAAACTTTTAAGCAACGTTTTAAAAAAACAAAAGCTTTTTAGAATTGTTTTATCCCTAAGACTTAAAAGATAAGATCGATACCACTCTACCATCCATCCCTCCATTTTCTTCTGGGCTCAGGTGGCCAGCCAAGTAGGGTATCCCAGATGTCCCTCTCCCTAGCCATGTTTTCCAGCTCTTCCTGGGGGATCCCAAAACATTCATTCTCCAACAGAGGGTGCCCAGGAGGCATCCTGACTAAATGCCCAAACCTTCTCAACTGTCCTCTTTCAACGTGAATGAGTAACAGTTGTACTCCGAGCTCCCTCCGGATATCTGCGCCCAGCTACCCGACGTTGAACATTCATTCCTGCATCTTGAATTTGAGATCTCATTCTTTTGGTCATCACCCAGAGCTCGTGAAAAACAGGTGAGGGGTAGAATGTAGATTACCTGATCAATTGAAAGCTTTGCATGCTGCTCAGCCCCTTCTTGCTGACACACCAACCCACCTGCCCATCTCGCACTCCATCATCCCATCAGGAGACCCAGAGATATTTAAACTCCTTCACTTGGGGCATCAACTCCCCTGAACCCAGAGAGAGCAGACCCCCATTTCTCTACTACTTGCTCATTATATAATATAAAGCCACAGAAAGGCCCAGTTAGCTTAGCTGAGCATAACAGGAGAGGGGAACATTCATCCTTCAAGTGCCACGAGGCCATGAGGAATTATTAAGGACATCATGGGTGCATTACTTTCAGTTTTACCTTTAAATAAACTTGGTTTGGTTGTTGCAACGTCCCCCAGATCTTTGAACTTACTCTGCACAACATAATCTATGTCCAATGTTGTAATAAACTAGAATTCTTTTTTGAGTCTGTTTGATCTTAAAATGAAGAAATGTATTAAATCAATATATTTATCTAAAAACAAATCTATGTGAACTTTACTTAACATTTATGGTTACATATTATTATATACCAGGTAAGAAGCAAAATAATATGCATCCAATTTCACTGTTTGCATGCAAAATCAAAATGAGATTTATTGCAAGATGGTTTTTATTTCCTCCACCAGCCACCACTGTGGATGACAGACACATGATAAACTGCCATGACCTACCCCTGTATTAACTTTCATGTATTGTATTACTCCTCCTTTCTTATGTGACGTGCAGAGCGACAACTGCTCAGAGCCAAAAGAGAGAGAGAACGAGGGAGAGGAGTAGGAACAAGAGAGGGATGAGTTGAGGAGAGGTGTGTGTGTGTGAGGTGGTGGTGGTGGTGGTGGTGGTGGTGGGGGGGGGGGGGGGGTTATAAAGCTGCAGGTGAAGTATGAGAGGCTCTTGTCTTCTCCTCCCCCTCCTCCTCCCTCCCTCAGGCTGTGCAGGAAAATGTGTGTGTGTGTGTTAGGGAAGTGAAACTGTGTGTGTGTGTGTGTGTGTGTGTGTGTGTGTGGTGTGTGTTAGGGAAGTGAAACTGTGTTTGTGTATGTGTGTGTGTGTGTGTGTGTGTGTGTGTGCAGAGTGTAAATATTTGGTCTTATAGCCTTGTGTTCATCTCTAACGTTGTTTATAATTACTGACATGTTTCTCTGTGTCAGTGAAATGTAAGCCATTAAAAGTTTCTTATCTTTCACACCTTGGCCAGGTGAGCCTCCGAGCTCAGCCAATCACAGAATGGGATAAAAGCTGCCTCCGCTAATCCACCGCACCAAACTTCCATTAGCAACAGTTAAAGTCAGACGCCAGACGAGAGAGCATCTTTTTCACGTTTTAGATAAAACTGTCTCTTTCTTTTTCTCTTGTTCTACTTTACAAGGTTTTTTCCACATGTTTAAGTTTGTCTGCGCCAATTTCTGAAAACCCTGAATCCCACGTAATGATGTTTTTGAAAGGGGCCAGCACAAATGTATTTATCACTTTCTTTGATGTTGCAAGATTTTTTCTTTTATCTTGGATTTCTTTTACATTTTCACCTATCATCTATCAAATAATTCATCGATCCTGAAGAAAAAAATCTGACACGCTTAGGAGAATGATAAGTAGCGGTGTGTAATTTGGTGCTGGATGATTGAATTTAAAGAGACTGTTGGGCCTTGGCAGAGGTACAGAATGTACTATTGTAGCTTTGTTTCCTACTTAAGTTATTTTCAGACATGAACTCTGGAAAATGTCCACACAATAGGTTCCAGACTTTCTCCAAGCTTACGAGATTCTCTGGGTCAGATGCGATCACAGCAAAAGGAGAATCTCCGGGTAGAGCAGGTAGGCAGGACATAATGTCTTCTGTGGCGGGAAGGACACTTTGTTTCCAGCACATCAACACTTTCGTCGGCACTTATTGTCAAAAGCTCTTGAATCTCGTTGATATCTTCTTCAGCATCTGCTATATGTACGGCAACTCTTTTTTTGCATTCTTTTGCATCTGTCTCGTGAATCTTCCACAGATTCTCTTTCTGCTGTATTCTCACATGGACAATATTTCAGTTTTACTAGGGGACTGGCAGCAAAAACTCTGGAAAATGTCCACAGCAACTGACTTGGAAGTTTATATACTAACATAAAGCCCCTCTGGAAAATGTCAGAAGAATATCTGGAGTATTCTGAAAGTAATTTTTAGAACGCTACCATGTAGAGACAAACAGTGGCACAGATTCTGTATTGCAGTTCCACATGTATATCAAAGTTGTTTATTCATATAATTATCTACCATCTTTAAACAGCCACTATTCAAGCCCACGGGGAGTATCTGATACTACAAATATCTTCAGAAGGTGTAATTACCAAACAGCCAATTGCTTTAATGAGTCCTTTCGTCCTTCCATTTTCATGGTAACCCATAATTTTTCAGTCAGAAACATTTTTCTGTCTGATGTGTTAACCATGAAAATCACAACCACATATATATACTGCCAGTGTTTATGACACAGTTTATTATGTCTCGCTGTTCCCTCTGTATGAGCGAGAATACGTGCGTCTGTATGTGTGTACGTGTTCGTCCTAGCAACGGTTGTTCCGTGTGCCAAACAAACTGAGCTGTTATTTTCTAACCCTCCGTCTTTGAGTCTTACCGCTGGTGTGTGACTGGACATGTTCACACTTCTCCCCTTAAAAGCTCTCACTCCACAGTCACATCATCATGACTTAACTCTGGAAACTCATCCAAAAGCTGCATGGAGAGGAAAGACGCTAAATATTTGGCATGGCAACATAATATAGAGTTTCATACTCAAGACGCCTTGACTTCAACTGGCAAACTGAAAGTTTAATTTGCACCATGAGCCTGGTTACGATCCTGTTTGGACAGAACACATCGAGCCATAGTCTAACTTTCTGCAGCAACGTCATTGACAGTCAATTACAGCGGAAACAAAAATTCTCCATTGCACAATAGAAATTCTTAGAGCGTCAAAAGACATTAAAACTAAGCAGATTTACTGCATCTGCACAGCTTTATAATTTCACAATTTCATTTTTAGATAAAACAGCAATGATCTGCATGTTTCCGTACCTTATAAACTTATTTTTATTAGTTTTCACACACCGCTCCACTGCTTCTGATATAAACCGTGAGGATGACAGGCAGACGAACCATTGTGTCATGTCTACAAAACAAGCCGTGCATCGTCAACACCTGGTGGAAGCAAGCGTCAGCGTCTGACGTTTGACAGAGGTGAGTTATGTGTGAACAGACGTTCTGTTTAAAGTGGAAAAGATATCATTTACAACTCGACACTCAGGGCTTGACGACTACCTGCGTAAGAGCGATGCTGCTGCTCCTTAGTCAACACTGAGTTTATTTTTAACTAGTCTCCATTGAGGCCAAGGTCTTTCTTTTACCTTTGTGGCCTTGAATGGTTCCTAATAGCCCTGAGATTAGAGGACAAAACCCTTTTAGATGCTTTCTAACAGTGGCAGGAAAAAACTCAGCACCGCTCCCAAATACAACCGTGACATCAGTCATGACAACCATGACTTCACTTCTCTTTTGGCTTTTGCACACGTGTAGGTGCGTGCGCACACACACACACACACACCTTCATATTTCTAAATGAGGAGTAGAACCTGCATTATGTTGAGCTGCGAGGTCTCATAAAAACCTGTGCTTATCCTTATTACTACAACTGCAGTATTACCTGCTTCATCACACCATTGCCCCTAATTGTGTGGGTTATTACATTGTGTGTGTAGCCATCTAGTGCATACACTATCCTAAAAGATAAGGCCGCAGTTATGCTTGACTGATTGGTCATTGCATGTGCAAACTATGAATTTGTCTTCCTTTCATATTGTTTTTGAGGTGACTCAGTGCAGCCATATCTTAAAGGTACAGTGTGTAGAATTTTGTGATGTCTAATGTTGAAGTGGCATGTTGCAGCTGAACACCCCTCACCTCACCCTGTCCTTTCAAACATTATTCTACATTAAATTTCTGCCAATAGATCCCTTTTAACTGAACTTAACTTAAACTTCCTTTATTGATCCCACAAGGGGAAATTATTTTCATTTTTTTATACATGCAGTTTAACCCACAATCCCACACACACACACAGAGGGCTCAAAGACATGCAAGTTTTGGAGAGAGATGGTAGAGTGACGGGCAGCCCCAGGAGAAGCGCCCTGTGAGCAATTGGGGGGTACGGTGCCTTGCTCAAGGGCACCTCAGCAGTGCCCAGGAGGTGAACTGACACCTCTCCAGCTACCAGTCCACCTTCCATACTTATGGTCCATGCTGGACTCGACCCGGCCACCCTCCGGTTCCAACCTAAATCTTACACACTGGACATTAAAGTGATAGTAGTTGCCACTGATGAAAAATACAGTCACACTGCCAGAAAGTGGCAAAGAAGAAGAAGTGGAAACACAAACAGAGTTTTCTTCCAAAGTTTCCAGCTGAATGCCTCGTCTTTACCAACAGACTCTGCGATCTTCCTCCAGGAGCAGTCTAAGAGTCTCAATGCTTTCTCATTAATGAGGGGTCATAGAGATGGACTTGTTCGCAGACTCCAGCTCATCCAAGATCTCAGTGCAGCTGAGATCCACCAATTCATCCTATTTCTTCTTCTACCCCTTTTTATAATTCAGTATAGTCAGGATCTCATCATGTCCTAATCATCTATCCCATCAATCCACTTGAACTATTATGCTCTTTCTTCTCCTCTTTTCCTTTCTCCCCTTCTCATCCCAAAGTCAGTATTTTGTTTTCACTACAGGGGGTAAAGTGAACATTACACTTTGAGGGTAAGGGGGAAACAGAGCCCTTTTCTCACCCTAGCTCTGCAAATTAATTCTCTCCACATCAGCGCTTCAATCATCCTCTCCAGCAACCGCACCCCAAACAGGAGCACGACCTGCTGACCCATCTGTTGACCACCCTGTTCCAGTGTCTGTTGCCATGGTTTGAGTTGATGAGGAGTCGCTATAGAAACAGTAGCCACTCTTAGATCCTGAGAGTAGTGGTGAGTGTTTTGTAGTTTGTAGAGACAAAACCTTCAGTTATTGGGGTGAAGAATGTTTGCATAGGTGTGTGTGTGTGTGTGTGTGTGGTGGGTGTTGTTATAGAGTATTTATATAAAGAGTATTGTGTGGTAACCTATGACCCATGGATTCCTGCAATCTCACTAGGAGCCTAATAATTCCCAGCATAAATAATTAACACTAATACTCTCTTCATATGCACACACACACACACACACACACACACACAGACACAGACACACACACACACACACACACACACACACACACACACACAGACACACAGATCACAGGGATAAATCAACTTTTTGAAATTCAATCCATCCCGTTAAAAAAAAGATAAACAGAAAACAGCTTTTATATCCTACACACAGGGTACTGTGTTGTTTTGAATGGATTTCATGTATCTGTAACTAGATCTGCCTTCTTTTCAACTCGAATGAAAAAGCAACAAACGGAACCTCAATGAAATGAGAAGAGAACAACGAGGTTTGGAGGGAAGCTGAGGAAATGCAACATTAACAACACAAGTTTCCAAAGAGGAGAAAAAAGGAAACGAGATAAGAAAGACATTGACCACAAAGACCTAAGCTGCTTTGAGACATGCCCTGGACTCCGCAGTTCCAGTCAGAGTGAGATGCTCGGTAGTTTCTGAGGAATTTATCCACCTGACCTCCAAGTATAAAGTTCGTACAAATCCTGGTGATGTCAATTTTTTCAACAAGGCTAACTCCAGACTGAAAAATGAAAGGGGCTGGTGAAGAAGAGAAGAGAATGACAGATGCACCATGAGCGGGTTCTGCGTCTGTCACAAATCGGACACAAACAAACACTGCAGTTTCTGCAACGCAGGAGCTTTTCTCATCAAACACATGTAATGCCAGCTGAACAAGAGGCCCGACTAATCAACTCAGAGGTTGGTATCCCTGTGTGTAGGGTCTGATCCAGGCATGCTAATAGAGTGCCAGGAATTACTGGATTAACATGACAAAGACTGGCTCTGATGCTCAAAGAAAGACTAGATAGAAAAGTAGTAATCCTCACACAGCTCACAAACGCTGGCTGTGTTTCTGACGGGATGTTGTTGTGTTATCCCTGAATCTGCAACATTTTGGGCCGTAAGTTGTTAGATGTCACTTTCCAGAGTTTGCTGGGTTCAAAATGAACTGAAAATGTCTGCATTTTTAATCTCTATCTTTATTAGAGCAAACTTCAAACATGGAGAACGCACAAAGACAGAGAAAGAGAGAAAAAAACCAATATGCCTGTTTTTATTGGACTGTTTCTGGAAGAAACAAATGTTCCTTGAACTTTACAGGGGAAAATCTTACCACAGAGAATTTTTAAAGACTATCGCAGTGAGTGAGATGAGAAGAACAGAGAAGAGAGGACCCCTATGACCCCTGCAAGGGTTGGATTGTAGAGCCAAACAAATGGGGATTTCCATTCAAACAAGTCAATAGGCTGTGTAGACGCTGACAGAGAAAGTTTCATTATGTCATGAGAATTAGCAGTGGTCCAGTGTGTGATTTGTTCCCATAACAATGAACTAATATAAATCTGTCCATGCTGTGTGACTGGCTGGCTGGTAATTACAAAGGCCATCTTGTAATGCATGGTGCAGACCGTGTCAATTTGTAGCACCAGCTCGATGGTTGGTGGGAGAGTACAAACAAAAAGATGATATTATTATTAAAACATTTTCACATGAAATATTAATATTCAGTTAAACTAGTTCCTTCAACTCATCAGTTCTGCTGTCAACCATGTGTATTTCTCATATTTATCTCCACAATCACAAAAAGAAAAAGGGTTTTCTCATATCCTCAAAGGTCAGGAGACAAGTGTGTTCCTCTGCGGTCCCCACCCCCCCACCATTCTCTTTTCAGCTCGTTCCTCATTCCACTGACGGCGACTTCCCCAGGGGACAGGTGTGTCACACCCCCGTCCCTCTCAATCCACCCCTCCCTGGCGCCATGGGACAGGTGTGGGGTGAACTGGCCTTACAGCGACCTCCTTACCTGAGGGGTAGTCAGGGGTCTCCTCCTCCCATTTCTCCCTCCACTCTTCATCCTGCTCCAACACCACCTTTTTGGATCTGTAGGGAGTAAATGGTTAGTTGGGGAGGATGTGAGTGAGATGGTGGGGGGGGCAAATGAAATGGAGTCACACATCTCCCACAGTGAATGTACTGAGGCCCGAGTGTGTGAGTGAATAACGGAGCAAAGAGTCAGAGAGAGTGAGACAGACATGTGATACGCCACAGTCCACAAGTTTTCTTTGTTCTCTCCTTCCAGCAACTGACAGACAGGACAATAGCACCGGGCACCGCTCCTTCTCTCTCTCTGTCGCTCCTCCCCTCCTCTTCTCTGTGTTCTCTCCATCCCTCGCTCCCTGGATTTCATTCATCTCCACGTTGTCACCTCTGTACACAGTGATAGTTTTGAATAAATGTAGCAAAACCTCACAATCATGTGTTTTAAGAAGTCTGTTCTGGACGACTCTTTCCCAAAGTTTCCACTCTTATCTCAGCAGCATAAATACGCAGTTACTTGTCTGTTTTAGTTTTAAGCACATCCCTTTAGCTCTGTAAACACCTAGCGTCCACCACTTCAGGGTTGATCCGAACCTGATTTGGGATCAGTTAGCGACTTCATTTTCTTCTTGCTCTGTAATCACATGTTTTCTTGCTCTCATTAGTTGTGGTTTTGCTCTTTGACCTTTGGTAAAAACCCCTGGAAATCAAAAACAAACTAAGGTTTTCCAGACCCATTGGTCTATTAATGCCAGGCTACCCTTATGAGATAGGTGAACACCTATCCTGCTTACTTTTGGGTTAGGTTTAGCTGAGAATAATGATGATTGGTTGGGTTTGGTTAGAATGTTAGGTTAAGCCAATCAGAGGCACTTATTTACATTTACTGATCTGGCACTAAGGATCGTAGGACATGGGATTGTCCATCAATAAAGAGGAGTTAAACTAAAGAAGGAACAACATATTTCTCTTCACATTTAGCTGATGTGTTTTGACAGAATACTGTAAGAACTGAACTGAATTAATTATAGATGTATCTCAGTATTTTCTCGATTTCTTTCCATCCTTGTTCTTTTTCTTGTGCTCGCTCTCTAAACTCTTCACCCCATCGTTGCACTTCTGACTCTGTCTCTGCTTTCCTTCCCCTCGCCGAGCACACAGAGACTCTTCTCACACACTCATACACCTGCCCTGGATTCACACCGCTCACATATTCCGTCTGTAGAAGAAGTCTGCTTCTCTGTTGCCTTAATCAATGTCAGATGGACCTTAAGTCCTGTTACTGTGATATAAATAATTTATCTAACAGAATAGATGTTATCAAAACACTCTAGACAGCCTGTTGATGAAACTGGACAAACAGTACAGCCGGCTCGAAAGAAATGCTTTAACTACTGAACAGGCAATACTGTGTAGGGAGTAGATGGCAAGGTATGGAAGGGCCCCTTTCCACACTAACACCCCCAAGACCTATCCATTGTCCAGCCTACATCCTCATTGTGTGTGTCTGTATGTGTGTAACAGGATGTCCCTGACATCTCTGAAAAGCTATTTTACCTCCTTCCACACCCCGCACACCCATTCCTGTGCATTGTTTCCTGTCGAGAGGCAAGGAGGGAGAGTTTGCATGTACGTTTGTGTTCGTCTGTGTTTGTCTCTGTGTGTGTGTGTGTGTGTGTGTGTGTGTGTGAGGGAGACAGACAGTAAGGGAGTCAAGTCGTAAATAGGTGTGCATATACAGGAGACAGAGCAGGAGCGCACATGGGAGATCTTTTTGTGCTGCAGAATGTGAGGCGATGTTTCCTAAGACAGGCAGACAGAAGGGAGAGTCAGGCACAGGGACTGAAAGGAGGAGTGGAGAGATGGAGGGATAATGGATGATAATGTGAGAAACAGGAGAGGAGCCAGTGGAAGGGATTATCTGATCTGTTCTCCATATAGCAAAGATATGGGGACACACACTGAGAAGAAGAGAGACAAACACTCTGGCTCTCTGGCCTCTCTCTCCTTTTGCCCAAAACACTTTGCCTTACTTTAGTTGTTGCTATATTGTGGCGCAGATCACGGAGAAGGCGAGAAGTCATTTTCCTGTCAGCATGTTGTCAGGCACACCAGTGCATGTGTATTAACCACAGTTTTGTGGCATGAATTAAGTTTCTAAAACTTGGGGCTGATGATGTTATGGAGCCTGTCTTGGGTTGTGAAGTGTGTCGACATACTGTTGTTGACATGGAAACCGACGTTGCAGCTGATAAACATTGATGATGAGGATATGCAGCAAAACAGGACATAAGTACAAAAGATTCTAAAACAACCCTTTATTGTAGAACTTCCAATTGACAGAGAATAATTCTTAAGTAGCTCCAGAATATCAAAATACGACATGAGAACAGCCCATTCAAAAACAAAATGACAGTTTCATGTTGTGTTTGTAAGCTTGTTTCTAATTTGAATTATATATGTATTGATTCATATTTAATTTTGAATTTTTTGCCCATTAAAATATAAAGTAATGGATGATGATCTTGTCCTCTTCTCAAGAAATGCAACTTCAGAGAAAAAGCCAGACTGAAGAAAAAAAAAGAGTAACACCCACTTTGTACAACAGATGACCTTTTAATGAAGTCAGGGAGGAAACGATATCAAGTAGCTCTGTCTGTGGGATGCTGGGTACTCGCCCAGCTATTGGTCTGTCTGGCTTGACTGACTGTATATGCATACTTCAGCTCAGTGTTTAACTAGTGGGGGGGAAGCTTTTAAAGTTGAAGGTATGGATACAGAGTTATTCCATTGGAGAAAAAACAAATAAAATGACGTCATCTTAGAAACACGTTTGACCCTAAATCTGCAGCCAAGGCTGGAGAAATCTTACTTAAATTAAAAATGAATAAACATAATGCTCAAGCGATAAAATTAACGTAGTCTTCACTCCAATTTGTACAAGACTGAATTCCACACCGGTAACAAGGACATAGTTTTGCGATGTATCTCTACCCAACATAAAGATTAAAGAAAAGGAGAATTTTGAGACGTGTTCTGTAAACAGAAGTAAAATCTGCACTTAAAGTCCTCTCAACTGGTAATAAACCAGGTGATGATGGAAAGAGCATGGAGATTATATATAATTGTTTGCCAAGATCCTTGCCCTGCTCCTGGAGAAGATAATCCTCTCTTTAGTGCGTCTTGACCAGATGGGGCTTCAATCAAGACTGCCTTGCCTCGAACAGTAAGAGGAGACTCATGTGTTGTCAACAGCCTCAACTTTTCAGCCTCCAGTAGTAGCAATATTACTAGATACTGAAAAACCTTTGACACAGCAGGGTTGTTCAACCTCACTTGCTATTTTTTATTTTATTTTTTATTTGGCCAACTTTCTAGATACAAAATCACATGTCAAGTATAAAGAGCTCGACAGTCCTTCCTTTATGAGTGTCATTGTATTGTATGTTTTCATGATGTCTTCCCAGTAAGTATTCACATGTGGGCTGCTTCAGGCAATGAGGCGTCAGGCCTGGCCCTCTTATGTCCTGTGCAAAATGCATGTGAACCTAAATGTGCCCACCTGTAAAATAGCAATTGTAGCCCACATATCCCAAACATGCAGTGCTCTTAGCAAGATGTAATCTGGATGTGAACTTGAAACTTGAAGTGGCCCATGTAGTAAATGGGGAACATGGCCTAAATAGCACACAACAAATTTGGTTCAATGTTTGCACCTTTCTTTGTCATGTGGTATTGCCATGTCTTACTTGTGGCCCTGATCTGGCAAACAGGAGCAGACACACAAATGCATCATCATTCCAAGTGGTATGTGGGCAGGATGACAATGTGGGCCAAAACCTGGGCTAAAACTATTTTGCTATATGGCTTGTGAATTATGTTCTTGCCATTGTGTTTTTCTTTCTTTGAAACAATTTAAATCATAAACAAAATATTTAGGCAATGTGTGTTGGAATCTAGACCGTAAATAAAGTGCATCTCTGTGCATGATACACAGTAGGGATAGTAAAAGCTATAATAATCTTTATCAGAATCACAAATACTGATTGTTTAAGATAAGGAGTAACAAGACATCTTATTTGCTATAATTCTGTGGGCCATGTTGACCAAGGAACATTTTGGGAAACATGCCTCGAAGGCAGAGGGGGCAGAGGTTGGCTAAAATGGGGACATACCATCATAATTTGACCATGAGAACATTTTCCATGTGTGCTCCACTGAGCACATTTGCCTGTTTGTGTTGCTGAGCACATTATCTGTGTGTGTGTGTATGTGTATAAGTATGTGTATCTATGCATGTGTGTGGGCTACGTGTGTATGTGTGTGTGTGTGTGTGTGTGTGTGTGTGTGTGTGTGTGTGTGTGCTTAATCCATAGATAATGAGGGATGTGTATGATATTTCTTGGGTTTTAGCCTTGATGACAGAAGCTGTTTTCCATTAAACTACCCTGCCTCTTTTTTTCTCTTCTTTCCTCCCTCCTTTTTTACTCCCTTTCTCTCCATCCTCCTTCATCACCTTCTCCCTCCATCTTCTCTGCTGTCTGTCAGTCATCCATCTCACCTCTCCATCTCTCTCTATCTTTTTTCCTTGACCCTTTCATACTACCTCATGTCACACTGTACCCAACTAATTTTTCTCTCCTCCTCCCCCTAAACTCTGGTGTTTTCAGGCCTTGTATGTGCTGACAGCCCCAATGAGGTGGTCCACTGTCAGACATCTGAAAAATGTACCTGTGCAATTACTACCACTCCTGTGTCAACACAGACACACACGTGGAGAGAAAAAAAAGAATTCCAGTAATGGAAGAACATGGATTTAGTGATTTAACACTGAATCGAGCAGAATGGCATTTTCTCTCAATCAAAAACAAAAACAAAACTGAACTGCCATCATTGTTGCCGGCCTCTACCTTCTCCCTAACAGCGTTTATTGTTCTGGAGGTTTTTAGTGAAATAATAATAATAATAGCAAAAATAAAGAAGAAAACTGTTTCACGTAAAATGACTGTTTCATGGACACAGGACATCACAAGGAGCTGCGAGTCGAGCTGCTGCTTTAATTTACACAACTTGTTTCTCTGATGGCACAAGACACATACTGTACGTCTGATGATTAAATCCTTCTTCCAGTAAAAATATCTCTTGAAATGACCGAGGATCTAAAGGGCTAATCTGAAAACCTGTGGCATAAAACTGGATAAAAAGCAAACAGTGGCAATGCACAAGGGGATGACGCCATTCAGTCCTCTGTAGACGTTTGAAGGCACATTTTAATACTCACATGCACTAAAGTCGGACCCAGCACAGAGTGTGTGTAGTGTCTTACAAGATATTTCTAAAACAAACATTCATCTCAACTTTCCAAAACAATACACACATCCTTCCAAAGGTAGGGTCACACATACACTTTAAGTATTATATGTGAATGAATAGTAGCACACCTGAAAAAGACACGCAACACATAGTTGTATGCTGATGTGTGAGTGCATGCTGTAATATCATGTGCCTTTGCGTGCAACTGTGCTGGTATGTCATGACGTAATTATCAGCCTTCAAGCAACTGTATCTTTGAAAGGTTTATAGTGTCAACTGTCACAACACAAAGGAAAACACAACATCCTCAAGGAAATGTGTCTGTGTGTGTGTGTGTGTGTGTGTGTGTCTGTTTGTATAAGTGTGTGCATGTTATTTCTGTGTGTGAGAGTGTATGTGAGTGAAACAGAGACAGAGGATATCATATACAGCCTTTCAGGAAGCGCCATTGTCTGTCAGGAAGGTTTATATTGTCAACTAGGCCAAAATAAATAGGGGACATCCCAGCGGAAATGTGTGTGTGTGTGTGTGTGTGTGTGTGTGTGTGTGTGTGTGTGTGTGTTTGTGCGTACATGTCTTTCTATCTGTGTATAAACCTGTTGGAAATGGTTTAGGTTAGCTTTAGATAGGAGTAAGACCAATGTTACATACATGAGAGGATAGTATGAATGATAAAAATAGAAAGAAGCTCAGAGAGCTGTTGTGATTAAGTGGTGCTAGTTTGTGCCTGGCAATATGACTTCACCCAGTTTACTTAACAGTTCGCAGACATGAATTCAGGAAAATTTCCGAAAATCAGGGTTGAGACGTTTTCCTTAGTTTTCCTTTAAGAACGCAGCAGGAGAGTGTCTGGGTCATACATGTTTACAACAACAGGAAAATGGAGCATTCAGGCGATGGGTGGCAACTGAGCAGAGCATGTAGGAGGCAGGACAGGAAGTATAAACTCTACTGAGAGATAAGTGACCGAATCTCCTGATGTCCCTGCAATTGTTAGAGAATTTTCTGCACTGACAAAAGCTCTTGAATCTCATTGTCTAACCAAGTTGACATCTTAACTGGCATATATTTATCCCAAGATATTAATATATTTACCAGTATGGCATCCCTTGCATGTTAGACATGATATCAGCATGCCCACTCTCTCACTGTGAATCTTCTGGAAATGATTCTGTTGTGTTCTCACACGTGTCCACTTGGACATTTTCCACAAATTGTATTTGCTTGATTTGTTTATGATCTGGAAAATTTCAGGAAAATGTCTTGACGTTAGAGCATGTTGCAGCTCTATAGTGAGAGATCCCTTTGTCACTTGGCTTTCGAACCACATATTTCTTAAAGATGCTTTGATTCATTTTGCTGTGGCAACTAAATGCCAAGATAAAAACGTAATCAAACTGTAAGGCCAAAGCAGAGCTCAATTCTTAAGATGTTGGCCTGAACTTTTCACATCTGTCTGCTAAATCCATCTTATTATTTTAACCCTGAAATAATGTTGCGACTGCGAGAGGTCCCTAAAGAATTTGCTGCAGAGCCTCTGGATTAAAACACTTAAAATTAAAGGGAGCCCTTTGGAGCAACAGAGAACACTGTAGAGCTTCGAGGTATGCAAAGGTCCTCCATCCATAACAATAGGAGCAGAGGAGCAGCAAGCCGTTTTAATTACCTGAAGCACTGCATATACGCTCTTACCCTTTCGACTGCCATATCACTATTTCAAGCACTCTCATTTACTCTTTTCACCCTTCCTCCCGTTCGCTCTGTGCCTCTCCCTTTCTCCAACTTTCCCTCTTCTTTCTGTCCTTCTCCTTCTCCCCTAACTAGATCTCTAATTCTTTGGCTTTTAGGCCTTTATTCCATTCAGCCCCTCCTGTGAAACCAGCTAACTAATTCATCTCCAGACAAATTGCCAATCAGTTGCGGACAAAAAGAAAAGGAGAAAAGGGACTGGTCCTCAATAGAGCTGATCGCTGTTTTACTAAACGCTCCTTCAGAGGAGAAGGGGAGGCGGACGAGAGGGGGAGGGCAAGAGGAGAATGCGTTTTAATGTGTACGTTTGTCTGTGTGTGCGTGGGGTGTGTATAATTTTGGTTTGTGGGGGTTTTATTTGTGACTATCAGTGGGTGTGTGTGCGTGTTCATTAAGACGGTGTGTGTCCTCATCACCCCCTCCTGCCAGGGTTCACAACTTTCTGTATGTGGAGGTTAACGACCTTGCCGTCCAATCACATTCTCCTGTCAGGACCCCGTCGCCAACAGCAACAGGTGGTCCGGCCAATTGGTATCCTGTAGAGCGGAAAAGTAGAAGGAGAAAGAGATGGGATGATGAAGGATGGAGAAGGACTGGATGGAAGAGACCTGATCTGGATAAGAGCGAAGTTTCCCCAAAATAATTTACACTTAACACTTTTATCCACTGGCTTGTCATCTGGGTTCTTAAACTTCGCCCATCGGTCCTGATGACAGTCTTTGTTAGGATCATGAGGTAAATCCAGCGCTCGCCAATAACACAGACCCCGCCCCCAGAGCAGACACACATACAGCCCCAATCTGTGAAAACCCCCCTAATGTCTGAGTGACGCCAGTTTATTTTTGTTACAGTGCTACGGTAATTTCTATAACAGAAATGTTTTTTAAGGCTTAATCATCACTTTTGAAAATTTTTAAAACTGAACTTGTCCCAATTCCACATCCTCAGACCTTTCCCATATCTGACCGGTGTGGGCCAAACCTGCCTCACATTTCACCCTCCGCTGCACCAACAAGCCATAATCGTCCTGACTCACCTAGCTACCTGTGGAGCACATTCAACCCAATTATAATCATGTCGGGCTGTTATATGACTCAGTGACTCCATGTCCTGTCCAGTAAGGAAATCAAGCTCTAGAAATGAAGAGTTATTATTAGTTTCTTAATGTTTCAGAGCTTTCTTTAAACATTGCACAATGAAGCATTAGGCTATTAGAGAGGGTATTGATAGGTAGGGGAATGAGTACATAGGTTAATGGGGTTATTTTTACCACCTGATTGGATAAAGTAAGTTAACAGACTACTGCTGACTACTTCTGTCATACAAAAAAAATAAACCCAGTTTTAATAATAAGGTTTATACTTCAGACTTTATAGTTTATTCGGAACCAAAATAACAGGTGTAATAGGTGCCTCGTCCAACACAACAGACCAAAATTTAGTCCGACCAAAAGAGATGGTTTCAGTCTGAATCATAGATTGCTTTGTTTACAGCATGAAAACACTCTTTAGGTAGTTTGGACCAATTTCAGGAAGTTGAGACAACATTTAACAATAGATGAAGAGAAAGGCTCACAGGATTGCTTCCTGTCTTTGCCTCTTGAGATATATGACGTCTGAATTTGGAGGAAGTTCATTTGGTGCATTTGAACAAGTGTCGAATTCTGCACCTGAAGTTGATGCTGGTAATGATATTATGATGATATTACAGTGGCAACGAAAATAGTGAAACTAACTAAGGTCGATTCATTTTCTCCAATCCACCAAAAAAAGTAATACTTGCTGAATTGACAGCACACAGACTTGCGCTCGTCCACAAACCAATCCACAAAAAGTGGGCAGCCCACGTGGGGGACGACGACAGGGCGTACGTCTGTCATGCTGAAGTCTCTAGCATGCTTCCTAAACTGCAATAGGAAACCTAAAGTAACCAGATCAGACATGAACCTTGGTTCTGACATTGGTCCAGATTTTTTCAGGTGTGAAAGTACACTTTGTACATGTTGACTGAAACTGAGTTTGAACTAAAACTGATAAGAAAAAAAAACTGCACAGGCATCATCTATAATTCAAGTAACTGCCAGTTTGATTTAAAAAAACGGCTTCCCTGCCTTAACCTGAATTTCCAACAACCTTGAATGTAAACAAGGTGAATGTCCCGTACATGGAGAACAAGTGATGACAGAGGATGGTCAGGGAGGAGGAGGAAAAGAAGCAGCGACAAGTTTAACAGCTCTCGTCTGTTGGTTAATGATCACATTGATCTCTCTCTCACCCGCTCTCTTTCTTGTCCTCCCTCCATCTGACTCTCTTCTATTTTAGCCACTAATTAAGCAGCTAACAGACTCATAAAAAGAAGCTGGAGAGACAAAGGGGGGGCGGAGAAAGGCGGCATTAGTCTAGGCTGAGTGCCCCCGTCTCATTAGATAGAGAGGGAGACTGAGAGTGAGTGAGACTCAGCTCCAGCATCTGTTTGATCATTAACTCACTTAGTCAGACGCAGCTATAAAGCCTGTCACCCCTCCTCTCTTCTCTGTGTACTCAAGTCAGTTATTGACCGCCGTTGTAGCCAGCAGCCCTCCCCTTTCCATTTGCTTTGCCTGTGAACTTGTCGTTCCTCTTCCACCAGTGACGATAGGTATACAAGTCATATCAGCTTCTGGTTTCTCTTCGCACACACATAAAAACACAAAGACGCACATGCACCATCCCCCTCCTTCCTGTGTGCAGGCACCAGAAGGCCATAGAAGAAAGCAGGGTAAGGGGATCACTGCTATTAGTTTACCATTGTAGTTAAGAAAAGGAGATGTGGGCTTTTACATGACTGAACATCACCCATGCTTTTTCGTCACCAACCAGACTGGATCAGATTAGATAGATGAGGTGATTCAGAAAGAAAGAATAGAGAGTGATAAGGAGGGGGGGGGGGGGGGGACAGTGGTGGAACGTGGAGGCATAGGGATAAAAGAGATGCCGCTTTCAGACAAGCACCAAACACCGAACGTTTTCAATGTCAAAGGTAAAATCCGGAAAATGGAGCCAAGTTCATTTCTGAAAGCAGCATGGTTAGAAACATTAACTTCAAATTAATGATCGAGCTACTTCTCATCATCTGCAAGTTAGGTAACAACTATTAGAGAGTGACAGGAAAAGCATATGTGAGTTGTAATCGACAGTAGTTTCAATCAGGTTGTAACAATGGCATATTGCCTGACTGGGTTTGAAGGGGTCAGGCTGAAAAGCATTATATCACTCCTGAGCTACACACACATGTACAGAGTTAGTAGGGGGTTAATGGTGAGAGCGGGGGCTCTGGGGGTCTACACTCAGTCTGCCTGGTTTCCTACACTTAATCACGTTTGAGAAAAAAAGCCCAAATCCCCCTTTCCTTCCTCTCTATATCAGTTTCCCCTCTCTTTTCTGTCCGCTCTACTTCCTCACTTTTTGTTTTTGGCTTACACACTGTATTCACTGTAAAAAAAAAAAAAGAAATGGGTGAAATCTCAGTAACTGAAGTTCTCTCGGTTTTAGATATGAACTCAGGAAAAAGTCCAGAAATTTGGGTTCACATATGAAGAATGCAGCAGGACATTGTCCGAGTCAGACACATTCACAACAACTAGGAAACTATCCACAGCATACAGACGAGGGGTGGCACCTGGGTCAGGCATGCAGGACGTTAAGAGCACATAAACACCGGCATCATCACCAAACGTTCTCCAAAAAGTTGACATAGATTCTCACATGGGCTCACTCTAATATATTCCAGACATTTTATTGAAGGGGGGAGTGGCAGAAAAAGTTCTAGATAATTTGGGGACACAGCACCTCCGGATAATATCAGGAGAACGCCAAGTCTGAATACAGCTTATTCAAGCAAAGCAACTGTTGTCAATGTTTATATGAAAGTCCACGATGTAGCTTCTGTGCAAATCTGATGCATTTAAGAGGCTGTGACGCTTACTAAATTAATCAGAAACAAAACAGAAATTTGGATAAATACTAAGATGTGTGTGGTGAGAAAAGAAAAAACACTGAACCACCATGAAATAAAAGTGCAACAAGCAGTATTTAGCAGTATGTAGTCTGTGTTTCTCTTACTCACCCTATCCTTTTTGTTACCTTTGCTCTCAGACCTTCTCAAATCTGTATTTTTCGGAATCTTATTCTCACAGTGTGTGTGTGTGTGTGTGTGTGTGTGTGTGTGTGTGTAGCAGGTTCAACCTGTTATCTTTGTACGCTCCACTGAACAACAACAATGACATTAATGACGTTATTTTACTCACCGAGTATCAGTTAACTTTCCTATCACAGCTGTAGCACTTCTCCTGTGCTCCAGTCCCGGTTAAAGTTGTTCTGTCCGTCATTCTCTCTGATTGATTATAGTTTTACTGTCTTTATGTACGATGAAAAATACATTCTCCTGTTTGAAGTTGGAAGTTTGATGTTTCCATTTGTTTGTACAGACAGGTGAGAGAGGAGCCAAGGTTTAAACTTGACATTCTGATACAACTGTCATTTTTCATGTGTACAATTGAGTGCAACACTATTAATGTTCCCCAGGAGAGACTGTGTGCTGATATTTTAACTATATCACGTCTACTCCTCTTTCTATAGCTGCTTTAGACGTGCACTGAACTCAGGATGTTTTCTTGAAAAGTCCCTTAGAGGCTGTATTTGATTCAGTCAATATTGCTCTGGACATGCAACCTTTCCTGCCAGCCGTCTGAAAATCAGTTGAAAACATAAAAAATACGTCCCAATGCATGTAGTATTGTTCTAAATGCAAAGATAAACCATTTTTGATGTGCTGTAAACAGAGACAGTGCTGTCAGAGTGGAGTTAACACATCCTGTCCTGCCTCCTGGAGGCTCTACCCAGATACCACCCCTTCACTGAACGTTCTAGAAAGGAAAGGAAAACCGTAAAATGGCCGTAAAATATCCAGACCAAATATCTTGAATTGACACTTGACTGATTTTGATCTGATTCTTTTTTATTTTATTTCTGTGGCTTTGTTTTTTAATATAATGAAAAATAGATTCTCCAGTTTGAAGCTGGAAGTTTGGCGTGTGCACAGACAGGTGAGAGACGAGCCAAGGTTTGAACTTGGCATCCCGTATATGACTATACTTGTAATTTTTCATGTGTACAATTGAGTGCAACACTTTGAATGTCTTCCAAGAGAGACTGTGTGCTGACGTTTTAACAATATCACATTAACGTTATGTCTCCCCCTCTTTCTTACCAGCTGTTTGGAGTGTTGGACAGCACATTGCTAGAACTATAGCCCGACCATTAGTCTTCATTTTCACCGTTCTCCCTGATTTTCCTCTGAACATTTTGAACACAAGACCGTAAATGGACATCAACATCATCATATATGCTTTTTTTGTCTCTGTTTTAGCAGCGCGAGCCAAGATTACATCTCACCCTCCATAACTTGCAAGAACACGCTGCCAGACACACAAACACACACGCACACTTACACACACCTATTATTCACAAAATGTCCAAACAAACATCCCTCACAATGAGCAGGTCAGAGCCAGGACATGACAGGACCAACATTTAGTAGGTGTGTGTGTGTCTGTGTCTGTGTCTGTGTGTGTGTGTGTGTGTGTGTGTGTGTGTGTGTGTGTGTGTGTGTGTGTGTGTGTGTGTGGTTAAACTGGTGGCAATTCATTTTTTTAAGCTCCCTATATGGTATGTGCATGACTACCTCAACAAATTTGCCAAAATCTCTACTTTTTATGGGCAACCCATAAAATGTTACCATACAGCCGGTGTTTAACAAGTGTCACTCAGATTCCAGCTTTTATAAACATGTAATAAAAGTTGTAAATCTTGACGCTGCCACCCCCCAACCCCCTTTCCCACTCTCTCTCCTTCACATCAACTCAAACATACACACACATTGTCATGAGTCACTTATGGGGACATTAGAGACTTGCATTCATTTCCTAGAGGCTTATTAAATAACCCAAACCATAACCGCTATTTTCCTAACACTACACATTACTCTCACCTTAACCACTGACCCAAAAATCTGCTTTTTCCTAAGTGAGGGCATGGATTATGTCCCCAATTAGACAAGCTGTGCCTAATCAAGTGGACTGTTATTGGAAACACACGCACACGCACACACACACCCACTTACAGAAATGTGCAGACTGCACTTTCTATCTGCTTAAGTTCAAATCGTACAGTGTTTATTAGCAGGTTTATGACGGAAAAGTGTGACAACAGTGAATTAGAATGAGACTAGAGGGGGGTTTCCTTCGACTTTGTCAAGTCAGGATGCAGGAAACCAAACCCTTCCATATAAATACACACATACATTCATGCACACACCCAGCAGGGAAATAAGCAGAGCTCAAGCGGTGTGTGATTCTCCAAATCTTCCTTACACCAAATCACATGTGCCTGGTCCTGCATGATACCATGGACAACAATGTAACAGGCAAACATCAAACATCAACACAAATTGCAGCACATTCCAACATATTCAGCCGCACATTTTTGTATTTTTCAGACCAGCTTCATTAATTGCAGCTAAAAAGCACAAAGTAACACACAGTTAAAATGGTGATTACTTAGCTTTCTTGCAGAGTGTGTGTTCGGCGAGCATGTGCTCATAAAGACGCACGAGCACTTGCATGGGCTTTCGTGTCCATGCATGAATGTGTGTGTGCATGTTTGTGTGTGTGTGTGTGTGTGTGTGTGTGTGTGTGTGTGTGTGTGTGTGTGTGTGCATGTGTTTGGGGAAATGGGCTAATTTGTCTGTGTATCCTGACCATGTTCATACGCGCTGCTGCCGCTGCTTTAATGAGGAACACATTTGGGCTCATATTACTTCCACATGCTGTGGAAATGTGAAGGGGGGGTTTCAGAATACAAACCCTCATTATTCAGCATACTTGGACACACACATATATTCCCCACTCTTTATTAATTGCACTTGATCTTTATAATTGTTGATTTATAGAAGTAAGTGCTCTGGCTACAGCAGCAATATAAAAACATAATCCAGAGTCTGGAGCATGTACGGTCCAACTATTGCTGTTTTTTAAAATCCATTATGTGCTAAATGTGCCTGAAATGTAATTGCCAGACACATATTTTTCTTGGCCTCAATGCTACTGAACTTAAAGCATTTTACTGGTGGAGCTTTGGGTAGAGTAAAACCAAATAGAAAGTGCCTGTGAAGCTCAGATCAGGACAAAAAGGCCTTTTTTTAAACGGCATACTTGTGTAATATAGTGTGCGCACATGGCAGCTGCAGAGTAGTTAAGGATAGGGAACATTGTGGTCATGGAAAATAAACTATGGTTAAATAGGGTTAGGCAACAAAAACTACTGGATAAGGTTAGGTTTAGATTGTGGTCTCCCACTGCACGTCCTTTACCACCCTGACCTCCTTATGCTTAACTACATAAAGGACTCACTACTTCCTGTGCTGGCACTGGACTTTGGCGGAAAGGACGCAATTTGCAAGACGCAGAATCATCGTTGGTCTCGTGGATGCATGCAGATAGAGTGAGAGACTCAGTAAGTTCTAAGAATAACTTTGAGTCAAGCAAAAATCAGCAGCAGATTTTGAAGTTGGAAAACAAAGCAAAGATGAAGAAATACAAGGTTATTTTGGAAAAATGTGGACATCCCGTTTGTGCCAAGTTCATTTGTACGTATTAAACCACCTGACAACCAGTCATATAATCAATTATATTGTAGAACTGATCCATCCGAAACAATTCAAATAAAACACAAATGACAAAAACAGTTTTTTGTGTTTACTTTACATTTTTGTGCCAAAGACAAGTTTTTGGAGTTTGCTTTGTGAGTGACGTCGTTTGACGAATGATGAAGAGCTCTCGGTCTGACACACAGATAATGGATCGTTCAGATCTGCTGACGAATCACTCATTGACAAGGAGAAATGACTGAGTGAGACAAGGAGGAAGGGGAAAGGGGAGAAGGAGGGGGGAGGAAGAAAAAGTTACGAGGGATAAAACTTTTTTTTTTGTTATCTGAGGGATTGCAGAGAATCCAATCGAGGCACATTTGAAACAGTGCAGACCTCCACTGCGAGCCAGTTCACTTCCCCTGGAGGAGAAATCAAAACGAGGGGGATGGGAGGGGGAGCAAAAGTGGTGAGAAAAAAGTTATGTGGGTTAACTCCTGAAATTCTAGAGACGAGACGAGGAATAAAATAAGAGATGAATCAAACGGAGAACTTGGTGGTCTGATATGCGGGGGGACCCAGAGGGGGTCAGAGGATATCATACAGGGAGGGGATAGCGAGATGAAGGGGGTGGAGGGTAAGGAAAGGAGAATATGAAGGGAGAGGACGGGGGGGGGGGGGGGGTAATTAAAGACCTCTAATGACCTGCTGATTGACGAGGGGCCCAAACTCTGACCCCAAATTACTGCAGAGCCTGAGAACCATGCAGGCCTGTGCTCTGCAAGTGTGTGTGTAGGTGGGCAAGTGTGTTTAGGTGTAACAGACACTAATGCACACACATATTTTAAATGCATTCAAGTTTACAGTATTCAGATTCTTCAGCACTTAGAGAAAACACTGGCTGTGCAGCAACATGAGCAGGCAGCCTGCTACAGCTGAGCTAAGCTTTACCAGCTGTCTGGCAGTTTTTTTGGTAAGCCTGCAAATCATTACCGACTGACAGTGAGTTTGTGAACATGGCCGAAACCTCTGGGTATCACCTCGCGCAGATGTTTGTAACCACGCTAACTGATCGTCATCATCGATCAACAGGTAAACAAAACAAACCCTCCGACCACACCAGCAGCTCTGTGAGGCTGGACGTAGGAGCGGTGGAGTGTTGATCTAAATGCTAACATGCTGCAGGTGTCTGGCAGGTAGAATGTACCTTGATCACTATATTTTGGAGTATTTGCTTGTTAGGATTTGCATTAAATTAATCAATCTCGGAGCCCATAGGCTATCATCCCATAGTTATACTTTTTGATAGGAGTTTTAGGAGGTTAACAGCAGACATTTATACTAAAAACTTGAAAAATGGCACAGTTTCAAGTCGAATTTGAATGTTGGTGCTTCGTGACACTTTTTACTTTTGGAGAAGTGGTCGCCATTTACTTCAATTGTTTTGGATTTGGCTCAAACACTACACCCAGCATAGTGGTTAGTGGATAATGAGTGAATTATAATTTTTGGGTGAACTATCCCTGTAATCCTGCTGGGATGGTGTACATCTGTGCAAAATTTCATGGAAATCCTTTTGAAACTTCAGCCTTAATCTGTTAGAACATCAGTTTACTGTGGTTGTTTGTATTTGCTGTTAATCGCGGCCTGTTAGAAGATTAAGTGTGGTTAATAATTATTTATAATATCATACATATGTTTACCAGTTGTGTCCAAAGCTGCAAATATGATAACAATAAAACAGATGAGACGCTGCTCAAATCAAGATGTGCACCACATCTCTCTGTTTGGCCTGTACAGACACAGACCAGACACATGTGTGTACTGTGAAGGCAACACACACACGCACACACACACACACACACACACACACAGATACAGAAGCAGCCAAAGATTTGTAGCCAAATGAAGACCAGATGAAGCAGCCATGACATACTACTGGAACACATGTTCACTTGCATAAACACACACACACACACGCACATACACATGCACATACTTGAGCCCATGCTTCATTTAGAGCTGCAACCACAGCTCTATTTCTCTTTTCTATCATGCATGTCCTCTTCTCATGCACACACACAAACAGTCACACTGCAGGAGCGGCAGCGCTGCTCCTTCATTACAGAGCTGTAAACTACAGAGATCGGTTTGGGCTGTTTAACATGCAATAAAACTCAGCTCTTTCCACTCACCCCCCTCCTCCTCATCTTTTTCTCTAAATGAGTAAACAAACCAAGGTGCTCTTGTTGACAAATACAATCACTCACATGCCTTAATAAATGCCACACACATAGGAGCATAAAAGTCGTTCTGGATGATCAATCCAGCTCATTATTTTCGGAAGACGGAATTCAAAGAGAGCATCACAAATCTGGTATTGAGCCTCCTGTTTATTTCTGTAAGTCACTGAATAAAATTGCAGCTCATTTGCATCTTCTATCCTATTTTTCTCATAACTGTATATTGAAGCATATTGTGAGTTCCTCTCATTGCAAAGTACCCAGTTAAGTTCACATTCTTATGTGACAACAAGTCTGATTAAATAGGCAGCAAAATCAATGTGAAAAATCATTAAACATCAATGTCCAAAATCAGTGAATAGTAAAGATTAAACACGGTGATGTTCAGTTCTTAGAAAGAGAGAGGGTGTCTGAGTGTGTGTGTGTGTGTGTGTGTAATTGATAGGAGAATTTGGCCCAAAGCACAGTATGACCTCATCGCTCGCCTGATGTTTCTGCATTCACTGTTTTACATGAGCTTAGGATCAGGTTAACAGAGAAAGCTAGGAGGGGCACATACACACATACAATCTTTACTATTCCATCACATCTTTCATTTGCTTATCAAAGCTGTTCACTGAGGCTCAGACACTCCACTCATTTGGCAGCACAACGCTGCGGCTGTTGACACATAAACACACTTCCACAGCAGAGGAACATACAATACGTGCTCATGCATTCTTCTCGCTGCAGAAACACACGGGCCTTAAGTGCACCCAGATAACATCTTAAAACAACTTGTGGTGTGGGATAAGTGCTGAGAAACAATGAGTGTTCCCTAAAACAAAAACAAGGCAGTGAAACAACACAGAGGGTGAGGAAGAGGGAAGAGAACAAGTGGAGTCTGAAATAAGAGGATGAGGAAGATGAGGAGGATATCGCATGAAGTATATTTAATTTTGCAGCCTCTTCTGGTGTTACAAAGAAATACTGTGAATGGCCTCCTGGTCCTCAACACGACTTTCGATAAAACTCTTTCCAGGGAAATGCTGCTAAAACTGAGAAGTTTAGAAATGAGGCTGGACCCGTTTGAAAACTTAATTGACTGGATGTAGCCAGATGACTAATTTCATCATCTACTGTATTTCATTTTCATTGTAAAAAAGTTTCAGTATTTTCGATAATGAGGCATCCAAAGATGTTTACAAAGTAGACTTAACGATATATTTTGTTGAATTTTACCATCCTGTACTTGCAAAACTTATTTTGACCAAAGAAAACTATTCTGTTTCATGTTACAAAAGAAAGAAAGAAAGAAAGAAAGCTTGGACCCTTGGAATGAACATTTTGTTTTGACTCCATCTTTTCTAAAGGCACAGAGGCAAATAGAAAAGTAAGAACCGTGACAACACACATATAACAAGAATTACAACAACCTGGAATCTACTGGAGAAAGAGAGACGAGGGAATTTAAGAGTCTTGGATAAATGAGAGCGAAAAAACAAGAGATAGGGAGACGGAGGAGCACAGCCAAAGACCTGCAGGGTTTGAGAGGCCCCCGCAAAACTCCCTGTTGCTCACAAGGTGAAAGAACCTGACACAGCTATAGAAATGTCTGTATGAGCAGATGGTGTGATGGTGGTAGAGCTGGCAGTCATGTTTACTCTGTGTTCACTGTGATTGTTTTCCCTCTTTAGACACTGTTGGATATAATCGCTCCCCTGGTAGCGAGCCGAGTGTTTGACGATGGAGTTGGTGTGTGTCAGGGCTCACGTGTGTTCATGTGAATCGCGTGTGTTTACATCTTGCAAGGCTAAAAGAAACTGTGAATACAAACGGAGTTAACGTGTGTTTTTGTCAGCGAGCAAGTCTGAGTGAGTGACAGAGAGACGCAGAAGAAAGTCTCAGAGGATCATTATGAAACAAATAGCCCTTCCCCTCTACAGGAGTCAGGGGAGCCAGCTGGACAGCTTCCCAGCCTGTAGATTTATGGCAGCGCACTGAGGTGAGACTGAGACGAGAAAGTCAGTACAACTCAGGGGGAACTACAAATACATGCACCATTACTACTACACTGTTAGAAAGAATCCTCCCATCTATCATGGCTGGATATAAAACAAGTGAGGTTAAGATTGTCAGTAGTGGAGAGAAAGTTCCATCATTTCAGAGGGAAATGGGGGCAAAGAGCGTAGCTGCTTCTTCTGCACTGCTGTGCACAAGTTAGAGTTTATCAGAAGAGTAATTTAAAAAAGAAACTAGTATTATACAGCCCTTGAATGTTTTGTGTCTCCGCCAATCAGTCAACATAGTTCTTTCCCAGACTGATTTGAGGTCAGCACCTTTTGACCGCTGAAATCTAATCAGCTGATCTTTCAGTCCAAGTGATAAATGGTCCAAATTAAAAGACATTCCCAAAAGGCAGACTTGATATATGTTGGAGAGGCCGAACACATTTGAATTGTGACCTTTCACCACAAAAAACATTTGTGCCATATTTGAAGAAATATCCTCAAGTTGTTCCTGAGATGTTGAATTCATGAGACCAGAAACATGTTTTGTAAGGTCACAGTGACCTTTGACCAACTAAATCTAATCTGTTCCTCTTTGAGTCAAACTGAACATTTGTACCTCATTGTGTGTTTGTTTTGTTATTATTTTAAATTAAAAAGAAGAAAAACTACTTTGCCTATGTTATATTGCTTCTCCCATGCATGTCCACTTCAATACATTTGCTAACCTGGCAGGACATGGTGACCATGTTGTTTGGTTTAAGAAATTAGCGGGAAACTACCTCAATGTGGCCCCTGAGATTGTTTGTAGTTGTGCATTTTGCATGTTGTTTTCAAAAGCTGTGTACACACACACAGAGAGATTATCCATGCAGAACAAACCACAGACCGGTCCAAACTTTCATAACTTCGCACACAGTGAAGCATAAAATAATAGAAAGACAACAACTGCAAAATGTCAAACTAAAAATCACTGTTTTTCTCAACTTTCACATATAATTTTCCGACCTTCCATCTACAGAAAATCTGTGTTTTTGACAACTGAATTGATCTCTTTTGCAAACAGCCTCAAAAGATTTAGAAAAAAAAACTCAAAGACGGATAACATTATTCAGATTTGCAGCCCTGCCAGGAACTTAATGTCCCACTGCCTTTGCCTCTTTTTCATGATGTTGTCCCCAAGTGAAGGTTATTATGCAACGCAGCAGTGTTACTTGACGTATTTCTTTGTTTCTGTTTTACACTCATGTGATTCCAGCTCTCAGTGCTAATAGCCCGAGGATTAGCCTTGTTAGCCTTGGCTAACAACCTTTATCCAGCCCTAATCATCCAATCACTTCTTGATAATCACTTACACATTTTTAAGACATTTACAGAACTATTAGATGAACCTGCAACAACTGGAGGTTTCCATAGAGAAAATAGGGAAAATATGGAAAAAGAGAGAGGTAGAGGAACTGAAAAAGAAAATGACAGAAATGAACCGGGTCAAGAGACTGAAAGCCCAGGAGAGAGGGAGAGTTTCCACTTTTTTTGGCACAGCTCTGGTACAGTACATTTTCTCTCTGTGGGTACAGAGGAGGTAGGGGGCCTCCTTCCCTCCCCACTAATCACACTTAATGATTCAAATGGGCCTAAGACATACCTTTGAAATCAAATCCACTTACAACCACACAACCACACACATATGATCACACACACTAACACACATGCAAAGACACAGAAAGCTTGTACACAAACTCTCAAAGTTGGACTACAGGAAGAGATTGTTGGGGAGAGAGGAGAGGAGAGGAAGGAGAGGAGAGGAGGAATGTAACTGAAGAAGTGTGAGTTTTGTGGATGTTTCCAGTCCATCAGCAGGCCCCTAACTAGCCCTGCAGTGGCACAACTAATTGTTCCTAATGACCTCATAGGTGCACACACACACACACACACACACACACACACACATTCATGCATGGACATGAAAGCACATGCAAGCGCACACACCTTTTATGAGCACATGCCCACCTAATACAAACACTGTGAGAAAGCAAAATTATTGCTTTAATTGTGTAACTCCCACACATGTTTGCGCAGCTATTCTTATCAGGACTTTGCATCGACTTTCATTCACTGTGGACAACAAAACCAAAAGATTGTCTCTATCCTTACCCATGACTTCATACTGAACTCTAACCTTAACCTAACCACATCTCACATTTTACCACTAACTGTAACATGCAGGAAAAGGTCCTACGGAGGTAACAAAGACGAGTATACACACACACTCACTGTTTATATGAGTGGCATAAGGAAAAAGAAGTTGATCTACATGGTGACCATAAAACATTGGTCTGTCAAACCCTCTCTCTCTGTGAGGTCTAGATATTACTCATGTTGTGGGGACAAAATCTGTTTACATTACAGGGACTTGTCTTCCTTATGAGGACAAAAATCAAGTCCCCATAATATAAAGTAAATAATTACATTTTATGGTGAAAGGTTATGATTTGGGTTGGACAAGTATAGTTGTGGTTACGGTTGGAGTAAGTCTCCAGGAAATGAATGAATGTAAGTCAATGTAATGTCCTCTGAAGTCATGGAAACACGACCTGCTCTGTGTGTGTGTGTGTGTGTGTGTGTGTGTGTGTGTGTGTGTGTGTGTGTGTGTGTGTGCTAAGTAAAACCCTACAGCAACATCAGGCTCCTATAGCGGCATTTCCTGAAACCTCTACGCAGCAAAAGATATCCTCTTTCACCCTAAGCCCCAAACACCATCACACACACACATGCAGCTGTAGGCTTAGCCTGCGCAGGCTTCAAAGTAATTTGCCATAGGATAAAATCAACCTTTGCTTTCTATATTTCAATCATGTTACTGTGCTCTGAGGGGTTTTCCATAAGCAGACAAAGGCTGTGTTTGTTTCCTAAATTCTTTTACATAAAGTAGCAGAGAGAGAACAAGATTAAAAAAACTGATGAGATTGACACAACCTGACAAATGTAACATGGCCTTTAGGATCAAACACGCATGAATTACACTGACCGAGTCAAAAATGTACCCAGGCAGCACTCTGGCTGTGCTGTCAGGCACTATTATCACCAAAGCAACATGGAGCTCCGGAGGCCTTGACTCACCTGGGATCCAATGAGCCTGACGCTCAACATAAAACATAGCAAAAGAGTTTGTGCACACTCAATCAGGAATGTGGATGTGAATGTGTTCACACAGCCTGTGTTGAGCTGTGAGAATGTTTCCATAAACCACCACATTATGAAGTCCACTGTAAGTGAAGCTGTTCATCAGTACAACAAAGGACAATATGCCCTCACACAAAGTTAACTGCCTGCGCTTGTTTATAAGCTGAGAAACAAAGAATGTATTACTCTTAAACCAGCCTCCACCCATCCAAACACGCTACCCGAACATGCATGCACGCTCTGGTTTGCATTGGGAGCAACACTCTTCTTCCTGGGTGGCTGTACATCAGAGCGGATGCGTGCAGAGAACTAACAACACAACGCTGGCATCGACGGCTTTCACTCTCTCTTTCCCACTAATCGCTTCATTGTGGATTTTTATGGTTACCAATACTAGTTGGTACACAAAGCTGCATTTCTTCAAAACAGGCCTTCAGGTAAATATTAACACCTTTACAGAGTAATGTAATGGTTGGGTAGCACGACTTTCAGTCCTGATCCAACTGGCACGCTCAAATACAGAAAACCTAGACTGTGATGTAGTTAAAATGCTTGCATCTTTTAAAAACATTTTATTGAAGGAATTAAGAATTAAATGAAAATACCTTAACATTTGCTGTGTGTGAAACTGTACGACATCACGAGGATTTCTGTTTGATGCAAACCAGACTCTTTGGGATATTAGTCCAAAAAGTCTTCCATGTTACCAGCAGCTATATAAAGCACACTGTCCTGTTGTGACTGGAGTATTTAATTTATTTTTCTGTCGCTAAATGATTCATATCCTCTGTTTTATCCAAGCATTTATCATCCCAGTGGAAAAAACACAAGTCATTTATCAACGACAGAGTAACGACCATGATTCACTTTCCAACTCAAGGAGATGGTCCTCCCAAGCCAAATGGCAGAATGGGACAACAGCGGCTTGATCCATAACCTTCACCAAATGGTTATTTGATTATCCGCTAACGTAAGCAAAGTAGTAACTGTAATCAGAACTGTATTATTTCCATACAACCTTAAGCAAATGTTCATAATGATCCGTCCCAAACCCTGAAAATTACAGAATAAGAGATTTGGAAGAAACTGCAGAGAGAGGCATGGGATCCAGTTATATTGCTTCATGTGGAAAATGTGTTGAATTCCAGCTGTGTCTATATGATGTTAGAAATGATTGGTTTCATTAGTTGCAGTCCACATAACAGTGCACATCTATTAAAGCATCTCAAATGAGCAATCAACCTCCATATATAGTAACTTTTGTACTTGTCAAGCTCTGTTTCGAGAGTTTATAACTCCATGCTCCATATCTCGATCCATCCAGAGCACCTATCCTTTGAGGCTGAGCTGGAACCAATCCTAGCTGACATATGGGGCGATAGGCGGGGCATACCTTGGACAGGTCGCCAGCGTATCACAGGGCCGACATGCAGAGACAAACAACCATTCAAACTCACATTCACACCTACAGACAATATAGAGTCTCCAGTTGATCTAACTCCAATCTGCACATCTATGGACTGTGAGAGGACCCAAAGAAAACATTCACGGACACAGGGTAAAAATGCAAACTTCACACAGAAAGGATCCAGCCACGCCTGGCCAAGCTTTATACCTTTACCTTCAAAATACTGGAGATCGAACTCATCCTTCAAAACTCTTCATACGTTATAGCACAGAATGTTTAAGGAATATAAACCAAGATCTAAGTTTGTATTAAGCCATATTGGACTGGAGCTCAGGCAGCAGAAGTGATTTATGTGACTAAACCGACACATAAATCAACACATTGTGTATCAGATACAGTCTCACAATTAACAATACCTTGTTCCATTTCATCAGCTTGTTGTTTGGGTGTGGAGTTCCTCTGGAAGTTTAGCCTATGGCTGGGCTACATTATGTTCCCAGGCTAATTGAACACCTACATACACACACATACATGTCTTTGTGTTGAGCTGAGAATCACAGGCCGGCTGCCAACTTGCAGTCAGACAAAATGGCTGCAGCCTTTGCTAAATACACTGTGGTCTGTGGTAGTGGTAGCACTCAGCAAGACAAACAAACACACCAAACCACAACTGCCACGCAAAGAGTGTGTGTGTGTGTGTGTGTGTGTGTGTGTGTGTGTGTGTGTGTGTGTGTGTGTGTGTGTGTGTGTGTGTGTGTGTGTGTGTTCACATAATAATATATAACCAACTCGTTGCATCTGTGTTCACACACCTTAGTATTTATACAGTATTAACACATAAGCATGTGTGTGCAGAAGTGTGAGTGTGTTAAGTTAACTGTCAGAGCCAAAACAACCCTCTGCTGCCAGGGTGGAAAGAAAAGAGAAATCGGAGAGGGAAAATAATAGCTGTTCGCAGTTTTTAGAATACCAAACTATTCCAATAAATCAGCCCCCAATCCCCATCTGCCGCTCCTTTTAACTTGTTCCGAGCGGCTTTTATGGGTGAAATTAGTCCTCCCCAACCCCATGACAGCACAATAAAACACTTTGCCAGGTACATACACTTATACAAGGCCTTGGAGAGAGAGAGAGAGGGAGAAAGTGGGACGTGAAGGGAGTGATGGAAAAAATAGTGAGAGCAAGAAAGAGAAAGGTTAATGATAAGATAAGAGTTAAGAACAGAGATGAATAAGCACATACAGGCGTGGTAATGGATTTATGAGAGGGGAAAAATGCAAAAGACACACAGATGCGCTTAAAAGAAAGAAAAGGACAATAAAAGGAGGAGAGAGATGGAGAGAAGAGGAATGAGAAGCAAACAAGAATGGGAAGAGGACAGATAAATAAAGAGGCAATAAGTTGTAAAGAAAGAAACAGCACAGGAATGACTTTTACATCTGTTGCCAAAAATCCCTCTGGACACACACACACGCGCACACACACACATACACACACACTCTGTGTACAGAAAACTTTACATCCTGAAATGCATATTCTTGAACCCCCTTTTCCCTTGGAAGCTAAAGGAGGAGGATGTGGAAACATAAATTCATGGGGCCTGTTGACAGCAGCCAGGAAAACAAGATGATGACTTGTCACGAGTGACCTCATCTGGGTCAGGGGTCGCACACCCTGAGAGAAATAGAATGAAAAAAAAAAGGGGAAGGTTGACTCAAGATTAATGGTTTTAATCTCACTGCATTTTCTTTATATGAGTGTGTCTATTCACATATTTCACAATTTTCCATTGGCCTACAATGTTTAATGGGTTGGAATGTAATGGATGTAGTTTTGTAGTTTACTGCTGATGAACTAAAAATATTTCCTTCTCTTGTAAAAACATCTTGTGGGAATAAGAGTTATTGTCATGATTATAATGGTTAATTTAATTTGGGAGTAACACACATCTAGCAAGGGATGGCACATGAGTCAGCGTGATAACATATTACTATTGTATGGTTTTTTTTAAAGTTATATGATGATCAAAAATTGAAAACAAAAACAATGCTAAAGAAGCTGGGGATCATCGTGCAAATCCAGTATGAATCATGTGATCCTCTTTGTGCACATTCAACTTTAAGTTCCTTATATTCCTAAAATAGTTGTATTTATAATATGATAATATAATGTATGTGATATGTACATTTTATCTGACCATCCAAAACTACTTTACACCTGTGTTGTTGTGGTTCCTGCAAAGAGTTGAGATGTTTGCTGTGAATTTCAAGAAACGCTGTTGCAGCAGTCAACAGCACAATTAACCATGTCTGTGAAAAATGCCTCGAAACACATTCCTCACAGGCGCCTCGCTGTGTTATGAACAGTTATCTAGAAAAAGAGGTGAAAAAAAAGTCTGAATACTTTTACTGATTTTATTTCTCACTGAATACTCCATATTTTACTTTGGTTTTTAAAACACTGTATCGAATAAGAGATGGAATGTTATGAATCTGGAAAATTTGTCAGCCCCAAAAGCAACATCGTAAATGACATAAAACCAATTTTCATTTATTGTTACAGTGAAATGAAAACCGCAACAAAGCCGTCTTCTGTCCTTCCTGCTTAATAATGAGTTTATAAGGAGTTACTCATAACCCGTCTATTGTCATCGTCATCTTCTTCATCTCACAGCTCAGTGAAGGCACAGCACTCTATCTCTGCTGCACTCAAACAGACAGGGACAAGTGTAATTGTGGCTTGCGGTTTGGCTGAGCATTCAAACGGAAAAGCAGCTTGTCCACATCTCTGTCTGTGTGTCAGCGAGGTCCATTTGTCTTCCAGTCTGTGCATGTGCTTGCGTGTGTCTGTGTGCATTCATGTAGATTATATCTGTCAACCACTGTCTGTGGTAAAGCTAGAAGTCGTGAGACAAAGATGTGGGACACACACACACACACACACACACACACACACACACACACACACACACACGCACACACACACACAAACCACAATTGAACTGCGAGGACTTGGTATGGTGAGAATGCTACGACGGGCGCCCACTGCTGCAACAAACATGAATAAACCATTTGTATAAAGCACTTTCCCAGCACACACACACACACACACCATATGCTGGATGACATATGACTGTAAATCCACATCTGGTATCAAAACTCAACACCTACACTAGCTTACACTGTACACAGGGGCATATTAACCAAAAATTAAAAAACAAGAGATGTACACATAACTCTGAAAAGCTATTATTAAAGTACTTGAAGTAGTTCTTAATTATCAGTGTTTCCAAAAAATGCGAGATAAACTATTTATTACGAATATTAAAAAATGAAATGATAAAGATTGGGATTTACGTGTGTGTGTGTGTCTGTGTGCATGCATTGTTTTGAGGCTATTCTCGTCTAGACTCTCTGAATGAGCGGCAAGAAAACAGGAATCCGACTGTTGAATGAAAATTGTTTGTGTATGTGAGACTGAGGGAGGGGAGTGTCAAGCAGACAAACCACATATCAAACACTGAGCATGTGTGTTGTGAGTGTGGTTTGATTCTTGTTGTGCATTTCAAGGCAAACACAGACTCCCTGCGCTTCCTGTGTGCACTCACTTATAACAGTTCCACTAAAACAGTGCACGCTGCACACACACACTAATGTGACACATGCACATGAGGTTATGTAGTGAGCATCAAAAATCACCCTGTTAGAAAACCTGATTTTAAACCCCACTTTAAATGTTTGGGCTGCTCTACTTTGGTTTTATGTTTCAATTCCACAGTTTGTCTCACACACACTCACACAGGCACACACACACACTCTCACACTCACTCTCACACAGGCACACACACACACTCTCTCACTCACTCTCACACACAGACAGACACACACACACACACAGTCTCTCGGGATGTTTTTAGAGAGATGTGATAAAGTCACAGGACACCATCCATCCTATCAGTCCAGTTCTGAGCAGCATTTAGAAGCTTCTCACGCTGGGCTCTAAACAACTGCATGAAATCATATAATTTACTTTGTAGATAATAAATATACTGAAACTGACAAGTGGGTCGGCATCTGGAGTGATGAGGGCGTTGTACAGGACCATTGTGGTAAAGATGGAGCTGAGTCTGAAGGCAAAGCTTTTTAATTAACTGGTCGATCTACATTCCAACCCTCACCAATGGTCACAAGTTCTGGATAGTGACCAAAACAGTGAGGTTTGCAATAATTTTTCTCCGTCGGATGGCTAGGTTCAGCTTTCAAAACAGAGTGGTGAGTTCAGACAGCCAGATGAAGCTCGGAGTAGAACCGCTGCTCCTTCACATCAAAAGGGGACAGTTAAGGTGGTTTTTGGAGGAACTACATATCCCATCTGGCCTGGGAACACTTCAGGATCCCCCTGAAGATCTGGAAAGCATGGCTAGGGAGAGGGACATTTGGGATGGATCATGTTGTGGTAGGTTCAGGTGATCCTTTCAACAATGAATAATAAATCAATGAACCGGAAAAGTAGACATGTAGGTGAAGCACCCTGGTGGTGCAGTGGTTTTAGCACCGTCGCCTCACAGCATGAAGATGTTTTTCTTTAACCTTCTACCTGGGTTGCCTTGGTTTTCTTCAGTTGCTCCGGTTTCCTACAAAAGGAAAGGAATCAGTCCAAGCAGTCAAGGACAGTGGAAAGTATGAAGGCAGCCTCACAGAGAAAAGACTATTACTGATTATAAGCCAAGGAAATTCATTTTATTAAAATATGAACTGCCAAAGTCTTTTCTTTGAAGATGATGGAATAGTTTCAGTTCAAATCTTGTGAAGTTTAAGATAGTGATGACTCCAAACAAACACTGAGTATAGAGATTACGACACTCAGCATATTCACTTCTGTCACTCTGGGAAATAAATTTCACCAAAAACTTGTTCTCACAGTTTCTGACTTTTTCCACCAAAACAAGGCTCATTGCACATAAAATAAATGTGGGAGTGAGTCTAAACGCCTTTTATACAACAAGCGCAATGAATCAGAAATGTGCCTGATTTGGCATGTGTGAGTGTTGGCATGCAAAATGACCCATTACATGAACATACCAACAGTACAGAGCTCCTGTGTAATTGTGAGGACTCTGGAAATCTATGCATACAGTTATTTACTCTTATTCTTGGATTCATAGTATGTGGCCTCAGATTTGTGAACTGTGCCCTCGGACACAACGTGGTGTGTGAAAAAATACTACAGTAAATACAATGTGAACACAATGAAAGGGATGAAACAAAGCACAATGCATTATAGTCGGCAGTTGAGTTCAGATTGAGTTGCAAATGATATAGTTCCCTCAATGTTCACTGCAGGAGACCACCTCAGCCTGCATGCATTCAAATAAACACGTATTACATGAATCATTTGTCCTACTCCGCTATGACCTTGTCCTCTAGATGTCTCCTGAAGATGCTTCTTCAGTTAGGACATACGCTGGATGCTTGGACCTGTTTGCTGGTCTAACTTGTTAATGCTAATTTCACTAAAGCTCTATGGCCCCATGGCTGATTCAGTAATTCCATAAAAGTATTTTATTTTACTAGTACTTTTAAATGCTGTAGAAAACTTGAGGGGAGAGGAACAGCATGGATACTTTTCAAGATGTCTGTCTGAACTTCAGGATTTGTTGCAAGAGTTTGGCTTCTGTTAAATCAGTAAATCAGTTTAGACTCCAACAAGCCGCAATACAGCAGTTTTTGTTTTCTTAGAACAGTAAATGGTGAATGCTTGATGAGGCATTACATATAAACAGGCCACACACTTGCCCTTTGCTTTTTGTCGAGCTGAACTATGATTATATTACTAGTGTGTGTGTGTGTGTGTGTGTGTGTGTGTGTGTGTGTGTGTGTGTGTGTGTGTGTGTGTGTGTGTTGGGTCAGTATTCCCACGGCAGGGCCAGTGCTTACTCTCCCTCTGGAGACACGAGTTCTATTTCAGGGAGTGGAGCAACAAGACGGGGAACAGACAGGTGCCAAGGAAGTCAGCGCAGGGGTCTATGAATAACAAACTGAAGGAGAAACGGATGATGGCGTGTTTGCAGTTGAAAGCAGCACACAAACAGATCACACAACCTGGAAACCAAGGATTCTTTTTTTTTTTTAACTTTTTGAAGGTTACTCTTTCAGTCAAATCATGTAAAGATAAATTGATGAATCTCTTCTTTGCTTTCTCCTCTTGTTTCTTTGTAAGTCCTGTCTCTTTCCAACTCTATATATCTCTGAAGAAGTCGCTCCCTCTTTCCTCGCCACATATTTCTCACAGAGTTGGAAAAACAGAGCGCCCACCTCCCTTCTCCACGTACTGTAAATCACTCTCTCCTTTGCTCACTCTCTCTCCCCCCTCTATGCACAGCTGCATGTTGGATGTCGGCCCGTCACCTTTTCAACGAGGCAGTTGACAGAACATTTCCACTTCATTGTACACACTCACACATTCTTATCACATATTTCCTGCCTTCTGGAAAAACTACAGAGAATTTAAATACCAATCATGTCCTTGATTTTCCAACCAGACAACACTTGATTCTGCAAAGGCACAGTGTCTATGTGTGTGCGCAAACAGGCAAACATTGGCGAGCTCGAAATTCTCATTTGATGGTGTGACGGTGGAGCTGCAGAATCCATGGATGAGTTACGCTCCAAGGACACACACACACACACACACACACACACGCACGCACACATGCACACATGCACACACTCGTGCAAAATTGGTTCCCAGAAGTTGTCTGTCAAGAGGTAATCCTTCTTGTCAGTTATTCACACCATCATGAAACAGTGCAGTATCTTGGCATCGTGCTGTGTACAGTGAAAACACAGATTGTGGAAAAACACTTTTGCAAACTGTAACGGCCACCCAGACTTGCAAAGAAAAATCCCATAGTATGAAAACGATTCAATAATTTCTATGCACATGAGCAAATCTGAAGTTGCATCCCTACTACTCTGGAAATGTTATTAAAATTCGCTTAGTTGCCAAACAAATGTATGCAGGTATTCCACTTAATCCCAGAAGGCTCAGCTGCCACTGAATAATTCACAGCAGCAACAAATCTGCTCTAGTACCTCTCAGTGCATAAAAGGCATGTATTCATTTATGAAATACTGCACAGACCTATAGTGAATGCAAGCACATCCACCCACAAGCATTGAGATAAATCAGTTGGCGAGCAGGGCCACAGAGATCCATATTATGTGGTTACTTAGTTACAGCGCATTAATAAAAGTTGTCCCAGTTAGAGGAGAAGAGAAACAGCTGTGTCTGGAGAAGGTCAAGAGCAGGAGGAGGAGAACTCCTAATGCTCTAACACTTATATTATGAATTTCCCTGCTGATTAAGTGTGTATGCAATGACTCTAGAAGAACAGTCACAGCACATAGAAGCACATTTTTGCAGCCCAACCGCTACCTAATTAGTTTTGACCTCTGCTCTCATATTCTCTGCTCAGATATGGCTGCTCATCTATTATCACAGGAAGCTGCCTTCAGCTGCCGCTGCAGATGGGAGATTATTTTATGTTCCTATTTTTTCCTCCGAGAGCCAAATTCTCACCCACGCAAATATCCACAGCGATAGGGACCAATTTTGGAGGCAATCACATCCGTCCGCATCCCAACTGGACCGCAACCACCTGCTCATGATGATTTCTGGGAAGAGCTCTTCAGCTGCCCTGGGCTGCAAAAAGGGAGTCTGCAGTTACAGACGAGCAGGGGTTACAGGGGTTAACCCTCCAACAAGAGACCAATTTACAGCCACGGACAGGAACCATCCATCAGAGGTCTGTTCCCTGTCACCAAACTAAGTCAGACAAAGGCACCACTAAAAACAGTGCTTAATAGAATAAGAAAAATGAATAGACAAGACAGTTCCTGGTGCAGGGGGGTGTCCTGCCACTGATGACCATTTCATTATGCTGGAGTTACTGCATGGGGATATTTTTATATGGGATATTATCCACGCAGGCGAACCCTTTTGGGAGGTTTTTCCCACCAGTCTGCGGAAAAAATATATGAAAACTGAATTCCGAGAGCTTCCTTAAAAGAGGTTCCATCTGAAACCATTCATAAATATCCTTTTATAGAGTGGAAGTGGTGTGTGACCACAAGCAAATGAACAACTAAAACAAACAAGTAGTCCAGATGATTTTCATTATCTGGTTATGCAGTATTTAGTGCATATGATGGGAGCACGAGCCCCTGATTGTGGTTGAGAGAGAGAGAGAGAGAGAGGCTTAGACTTTACATGGAGGATTTTGTTGTTTTTGTTAGTTTAGTCTCTGTATTATCCTAAAATGTGAGGCCTCAATATAATTTCTCAATGGGTGAAAGCTAGTAAGATGATAAAACAATAATAACAATACGATATTGACATAATAAAAATGTACCTTCTTTGTACACACAGCAAGTACATTTTCCGCCTCTGAAGACAAGCTGCACATACACAGAATTATAACCTGCACTTACTGTGTTTATTTTATTGAAGTGAATTCATTTGAGTTTGTTAATTAAGGTGAGAGCAGCTCAGTGGTGCAGTGATTTCCACTGTCCCCTCAAAGCAAGAAGGATTTAGACTGGGTTTGGCCTATTTCTGGGTACTCTGGCTTCCTTCCACAATACAAATCCAGTTTAGGATGGATGGATGGAAGAAAATATCAGTACTTATATTAATTAATCAAACTCATTCTTAACAGTGACTTTACAAGCATGTTGACACGTGTGGGTGTTGCAACTTATTAGACTTATGAAACTCATTTCTCATTTAAGTCACTGCTGATTGAGCTTAGTGGCTTTCCCTAGAGTCCATACCTCTGCCAAGATGGGGCAATCCCACACATGATTGTCTAGATCTTAGACATGGAAGAAAAAGTGCTCCTCTCAGGCCCAGGCCCCATCCCTCCACCTAGGTTGGTCAAAACCGGCATTATAGCTTTTGCGTAATCCTGCTAACAGATAAAACCAACACAAAACAGACATATCTTGGTGGAGATTACAAAATAGGAGTGATTGCTTCACAAAGGGAGGATGGGAGTAGCAGTGAGTGGTTAGAGGTGGAGTCAGAGACCAGATCATGGAGGTACGGGAAAGTGAAGAAAGAGTGTCAGGATGTGTGTGGATCTATAGCAGGGTAATGTGAGCCTGTTGTCCCAGAGGGGATCGATCTCCTGCAGGAACCCCCCACTGCCCAAACACCTGCATTCACATACACATACACATACACAGAAGCTTTAAAAACACCTCATTGTGAAATAAAGCCACACACCTTCAGACCCACTCTCCTGCAGAACATTTACACTTATGCACACTCGCACCATTCCAAGGAATTGGCAGGCCTATTAATACCACACTTCAAGGGCTAAGGGGATCGGGCACAGAGCCATAAGATGCTATCTGATGACTGATACACACTTGTGTCTCTCTTTCTGTCCTCAGGGTACTGCCTTTCACTTGGCCTGCCAAACTGAAAGGTTAGAATTGGTTACATTCCCACAGCAAGACCGAGTTGGTCATAACGAGGATGTGGCCAAGCTCACATGTTTTCATTAAGGAGGAGAACAGGTCCACATGGAAGAGAACCCCACTCTTTAGATTATGAGTTATACTGATGTCTTAGTGGGGTTTGTAAAGGTTTTGTTAAGGACAGAGAATTTGATCTTCAATCTTTAAATTAAAATGAGATGACAGTTTTCATGCAGGATAGGCAACTTCCCTAATTTATGACTTTCTTCATATCTGCTTTCTTCTTTTATGAAACAAATAAATCAAGCTACATTAATTTGTAACGTTAAATAGACGCAGTACCGTGAGAAACAAAGGAATTTAGCAATAAAATCAAAATTAATTTTGAACCGTTGGCATTAAATCATTAGGGACAGTTGCAGGTGGCCTGCCCATACTGGTGCCATGGCTGATTTTAGCTCCACTGAGCTCACAGCTGTTTGCTCAAATCAGACCACATTATTAATAATCATAAATCACTTCCTTCATATTAGTGCAGCTACTTTAAACCAGAAGGCACATCAATAGAGACTGCATGTTTCCGAGCAAATACAAGACCATATGTTATTTTAAAGATATATGTGTTTGTTATTAATGTCAAGGTCTTATTCCAGGATTGTCTGATAACATTTCAACCTAAAACTAAAAGACATAAATATTTCTTTAACTTGACAAATTCTTTTTGACTATAGTGTTGTGTTCGTTCTAAACCAGCCTGTTCTCTTGTCCTGTGTTGATGCTGCAGAGCTACTTCAAAATTAGTCCTTAACATTAGTGAGTCCTCCTCAAACAGTTCTACAATATTCTGTCACTTGTTATTGTTTGTTTTCTACCTAGTTTATCTTCAGTGAAGATTTTAAGTCATAAAATGAAACAGAATTTCCTTTATTACTTGTGTGTGGCTTACATATTAGTTTGAATACTGATTAACGGTTATTTTTTCATACATTGCATGTTGACTATTTCAGAGATCTGTTAAGCATTCCACACAATCTTCAGACACAAGTTCACAACTTTTCAAAATAAAAGCTCTGTAATTAATCTCGATATAAAGCACTGCTGCAAAAAAATGAAATACTGTGCTTTTACTTTGTTGACAAATTGCTGACTTGATGAATGTTGCCGTGATGGAGATCAGCACCTGCGAATGTCTGTGTCCTTTCAATATGGTGAAATTTAAAACGTTTAATTGTAAATGATCTGGTGGGACAGATGTTAATGCTGACCGGCCATCGGCAGTTACAGACCACTACTGTAGTTGATAAGAAAACGTAATCACACCATCGTCCAAATCACACCAAATTTGACACTGCACTTCCTTTGGCCTTTACTGATACTCATGCTAAGTGTGAAGCTGATGAGATGAATGGTTCTCGAGATACACAAGCCACATACAGACAGAGATTCCTGGAATTAGTAGACAGAGGTGGATTAAAGTTGAATCAAACTATAATAGTGGTATTTACTTACTTTATTTTATTCAACCAGTCTGTCTCATGTGGTGCGTAAAATTTTGCACATGGATTCTTTTTGTTATTGTGGAAGTAACAAAGGTGGCAGTGATGCAGAGTGCAGATTAAGGAAGTTAAGACTCCAGGGAGGTTTGATCCCAGGCCAGTCAGGGCACATGTCCTTCCAAAGGCAGGGCTCACAAGCATTAAACCATCAAAATGTTAGCCAGGGTGGGTAATTTGGAAAGGAAAACCACACCGTCGAGTTAGTCTTGCTGGCACCGACACACAAAAAAAGAATCACATGAATGTTGTGTTGAAGGAAAACTGTGTGGCATAGATAATTAGAAAGCTCTGACCATTTTTTGCTCGGCCAACAGCAGTGGAAATCAGGCAGTGCAGGACTGCAAAACAAACTCTCACACAGACTTCAGGCATTTAATAGGCTGATCTAATCTTCTATTGCATAAGCTGTTTTCAGTGTGAAATATAGACGCAGCAAGCTATATAGGTTCCAGCAGAGATAAACTCATAAAAAAATATGTAGAACTGATAGTGAATGATTGGAGATAGCATGCACATGAGTACATTATCATCATGCCACCATCAGTGACATGCACAGATGAAATTCCTAAACCCTCCTCAACCTCCCACTTCCATTGTGATTGGATACTCACTGTCCTGATGGCCCACCCCTGCAGACTGTTTTCCGTACAGTCACCAACAATTAACTACTCAACATAAATGTTTATATAATGCTTGCACTAACCCGTGTACTGGCAGCCTCATTTCCTCCTTCAGCTGATTGCTGGTTTAATCAGAAAAATGTTGTGCATAGAGAAATTACACTGCCACAGAATTAAATTGATTCATTATGAGCAGCCAGACATGTATGTTACATGCAGAGCTACATCTACTCAGTTTTCATTTGAGAATGTCAAAGTAAAAACGTGAGCTAATTTTGGCTCTTTATCAGTTTTGATTCCCGTCCATAATAACACGCCTGAAAATGCATATCATGTGACCACTCTTATGCACATGGTCCAACAATAACTTGCCTCCAACACATGTAAACAGTTGTGTCATTGTAAAAAGCAGAATTTAACTGCACAACAGATGTTAGCAAAGTGCACACCTGGTATTAACATGTGGGTTTTGTGATCTGATTCCTTCCATGCATTGTGTCTTTGTTAGCAGAAATGATGTCCGTGTTTATTTGCATGGGGCAGCCAGTGAGATCCAATCACAGGACTCATGTGGGGCCACATTTAAATGCCGGTTGTGAGCGGTCCACTTGTGATCGGATCACAAAAACATGTTATTTCAAGGTGTGAACGAGGGTGAAAGACAGGGTCAGCAATGCTTGAAATTAACTATCCATGTTGCTTTATACACTGGAAGGGGCTCATGCGATAAGAAACAAAAAAAAAACCTAATTAGAAAGCGGTTGCGTCTATGTCGTTGTTTCCAAACATCTCCGTTTTTGCCCATCCAGATTAAAACGCAGCCCCAGAGTTTTTTAACTAAAGTGGGGCCAGCAGCAATTTCTCCATTGTAGTGGCTCTAAAAAACCAAAGTAGTGTGGACGCTGGGCGTATCCATAGTGGGGTTGATGCATTTTTCAAATAGAACCATAATAATGTGGATGTAGTGAGAATACGGATTGTGCATAGAAGCGGGATGGCTAGAAATTACTCTCCTTGTGTATTCTTGAAAACCAGCACCAGAGAGTTAAAATGATTTATTATGAGCAGGACACGTTTACGTATCTTATTGAGTCTCACGCACTGTGTTAGCTTTATTCATCAGATCTTATCTCATGTTATCATTCACGACTTTTAATTTAGCTACATGCAGATTTAAAACCTCCTCGCATTGATCGACTTTGATTACCAGCCAAGTGTCAATTGAGGCGAGTAAATTTTAAGGGGAAGCCTGTTTGGTTATTAACCCAGTGGTTTTATGGCTTAAAGGGTAACTGTGGTCATTATGCACTCAGTGTGATGGTCATTAGTTTGTCAGTTCCAACGCGTTGTCTGCTCACCCCCGCTATTCACACCCCATTGTTAATGTAAACAGAGGGGACAGAGTGGGCTGGTGGCCCGGGTTGATAATGTGCCACTGCGCTCACCTCAAGCTCACTTTCTCTCCGTTAGCCTCACTCTTCCCCTCTCTATCTATTCAAGATTGATTAACTGATCTGATTAAGTGTTGCCACAGTGATGCCAGAAATTGGTCATGGGAATTTTTTTTCTCTGCTTTGTGCTCAAGTCTTTTGGGTAAGCTTGTGCCGGATTCTTAAGTCATTTTCAGACGTGATCGCTGCAAATTGTCCGGACCCAATTTTCCTTAATTTGCCTTTCACATGTAGAACGCAGCATAAGATTGTCCAAGTCAGACACATTCCCAGCAACGGCAAAATGTCCCGAACATTAAGGTGAAGGGTAACGCCTGGGTGGACCTGGACATTTTGCGGTGTCTGCCCTTATGGCCAAAAGCTCTCTGATCCTGTTGCATTTCCAAGTTACCTCCTAAGTATATGTGTGTCTTTTTCATCCTGAAATATTTGTATTGTTTTATCGTTTTAGTCTTGCATCTGTCATGTGTTAAGCCCTTTTTCCACTGGTCCAAAAACCCACTAACACCTGCTAGCATCTGGGTTTCGGCTGGAGTGGGAATGGATTCAATCTGTATTCACTTCTGCAGTAGACAGGTAGTGATGGAAGTGTGACACCCGGTGCGTCTGGGATGTCCAACATAATGCACCACAAAGAAAAAAAACAAAACACATATTCATATACTGGTAAAGGGAAAGGAGTCAACTGCCTTTTATTAGTGGTTTTAGCCACTAGTGGAAACTAAAACATAGCAGTATGGATGTAGCCTGTCATGGGCTTACTCAGATATTTTAATTGGGAGCTGGCAGGGAAAGTTAAGAAAATGTCCAGAGCAACTAACTCTGACTTTTGCCTTCTCATATACAAACCCTATAAGCTTTCGGGGTCCTGAGTTCAGTGCATGTCTGACAGAGATCTCAATTTCATGTTCTGATCCATTCACCTCCTTTTACATGCATTTGCAGGGAGACACACACACATATATGCACACACACCATGCCCCGCCCCATGATAACCATCAGCTGCAGGGCACAGTCTATTGTTTCAGCTCAGTGCTAATTACTTCAGGTCTTAACCCCAGGTTCAGCCACAGAGCAGCAGAGAGGGGGATGGTGTGTATGTGAATGTGTGTGTGTGAGCAGAGAGAAGTAAGTGTGTGTGTGTGTGTGTGTGTGTGTGTGTGTGTGTGTGTGTGTGTGTGTGTGTGTGTGTGTGTGTGTGTGTGTGTGTGTGTGTGTGTGTGTGTGTTGGCAGTAGGGGGTAGGGTTAGGCTAGGTGGAGAGGTCAATGCTGCTGCCAATCAATTGTCACACTGGATTCGCCCAAACATCACAGTATAATCCAGGAGGGAAAACCCAGCGGCACAAAGAGAAGCCGACCGGACTCTGATATGAAACACTCCAGGTTAAAAACAAAATCTGGAAGAAGGGAGGTTGACGCTTCAAATTAGTTCATTTTGTAGATAGGATCTGAATGTTTTCAATTGTTAGTTGTAACGTCTGTCAAATTACAGTAAAGAGAGTCATTACTTCTGCCACGAGGGTTACGATTTCACCCCTGTCTGTTTATTTGTTAGTTGGTTTGTTTGTTGGTAAGATTCCTGGACAGTTTCCCACGAAACTTGGCAGAAGGATGTGGTATGGGTCAGGGAAGAACCAATTCAGTGTTGGGGTGGATCCAGATCATGTGGCAGATCCAGGATTTAAAATCACCTCCTTAAACATTACGAGATCAGGCAGATATTTATGAGTGTGTGTAATTTGGTGCAGCATTATTGAAATAAGGGGACTATTGGGCCGTGGCGGAGGTATGAGCTATAAGTGTCGTTCTAGTTTTGAATGGGACTGTTCTTGTCAACCCACATTTAAAAAGGGCACATATTTCCTCACAGTGTGTGTGTGTGTGTGTGTGTGTGTGTTTGTGTGTCTGGGCCATGCATGGAATGTCAACACCAGGTCTGTTTTCTCACCCAAATCCAGCTGTGTCAAAGGGTCAATGCTCAAAATTTGAACAAATAATACTTAAGAAGACAAATAGTTTGATGTCAGAGTTCTCACACTAAGACAGATTGAATAAAAAATGAAAAGACGTGCCAACTGGCATTCTAATCTTGTTTCATTAAAACTCCAGGTACTATAACATGGGGTCAGGATGTGGTAGTGTTTAAGAAGGTCTGTGGAGCTTGATTACACCAGGCAGACACTTTCAGTCTCAAAAAATGTAAAAATCCTTTCCTCCGCCTAAATATTTGTCCCAAATCCAAGCACCCAAACCCACTTATGCAACACAAAAAAGCCAAAACAACCCTCTTCACTGCTAGTTTAATGCTATAAAAGAGAAACCTTCTCCCGGGGTGCCACAAGCAAAACCTGTCCAGTATGTGAATTCATTGCAATGCAAAACAGACTTCCAATGCTTCAGCATCACTTAAGGGCCTACTTTCAATTACAATGTCACGAGCAGTTAGAGCTGACGGGCCTTTTAGAGAAGGGGAGTGGAACCTGTGGTGAGGTTCCAGACAGCCTTAAAAGACCATTAGAGGACTTTAAATATAAAATAAACACACACTTATACACAACGAGAGACACACACTGAAAAATCCACATTTCAGATGGTTGTTTTCTAAAAATACAGCCAATAAAAATATATGTAAGGCCACATCACCCCATATAAATACAGGCTCTGGATATTGTCAGAATTAGTTGGGGAGTGCTTGCTGATTTTCTTTGCAGGAGGAAAAGCAGAGGAGAGGAGAGAAGGCGAAGAGAGGGAAATGAGGAAAGGAAAGAAAAGGATGCAAGAAAAAAAGGAGATAGGAGCTGAATAGAAGGAGAGAGTGTTAAAGGGAGAGGAAGCAAGGACAGGGAAATAAGGAAAGAAAAGGATACAAGAGGAAAGAGGAGGAGAAAAGCTGAAGGGAAGGAGACGGGGCAGAGGAGAGGAGACTCGCTCTTCTATTTTTCTCTCGGATCCCGCCCTCCTGGTCAGGGGTTGGTCAGGGACACCCTACTCCCGTGCCCGGATTGGTCTTCTCTGCTCTGGACGGGCACTATCGACTCTCCCAGCAGACACAATAAAGTTTAGAGCTGGACGCGTAGCAGCTGCAGAGGCGCAAACACCACACCGCTGCACACCCTCGTCTCTGCGCTGCGCTCCAGTCGGAGTTGATAACGGGAAATAACACATCGCGGACTGCGGGACGTATCCATATGTTTTTACGCGGCGTTGCTTTAACTGTAAACACGCGATTTTTGGTTTTACGCACGGACCTCGCAGCGTCTCCTGCAGTTTTCAGGATGTTTTAACCTGTTGAGGTGGATATCCTCCAAAACAACGCACGGACCTACACGCGCTCTTGGACTGTAAACACGCGCTGCGGTTCCCAGGGAGACCTAACACAACTTTCTGTGTGAGGAAATATTCCAAGTTCACTGAGGAAACTCGGTGCGCGGTGCGCACAGCCACACCATGCCCGGGACGAAGGTGTCGCTCGCCGGGGCTGCCCTCCTCCTGCTGCTGCTGCTGGCCGCTCCGCTCGGCGTGGTGCGGGCTTTCGGCGAAGAGGTGGAGGAGATGACCTGCGACCCGATCCGCATCAGCATGTGCCAGGGTCTCGGGTACAACGTCACCAAGATGCCCAACTTGGTCGGCAACGTGCTGCAGTCGGACGCCGAGCTGCAGCTGACCACGTTCACGCCGCTCATACAGTACGGCTGCTCCAGCCAACTCAAGGTACCGGGGCGCAGGGGTGCACAGGCAATGCTCACATATCACGCTAGAATAGAGCAGACTAGACAGTGTGTTATTAAAAGGAAATGCTTTTACCCACATGCACAGATTTAGCAGCAGTGATCCTGGTCTGAAAAAGGCACAGCTGGGTCTGGGTGCTCTGCTATATTTGTGGGTGGGTGGGTTGGGGTATGGTGGTGGTGGTGGTGGGGTATTGCTTATGATCTGGGGACTTGTTTGCCTGATGGAGACAGAAAGTAAGTCCCCATGAGTCAGAGTGAAGTCAGGTTTTATGTTGGGGTTAAGGTTTGTGTAAGTTTCCCAGCGTTTAATCTGTGTGTGTGTGTGGGGGGGGGGGGGGGGGGGGGGGGGGGGGGGGGCAGAGCACATGATAGGGAGCTACTATAGCAGTAGTTCACTTAACAGTTGTATTTGTTACGATGGTGTCATTGATGAAGTGTGTACCTCAGCCAAGGCCAAACAGTGTCCTTAAATTCAATCAAGCTGCACCAATATTCACATATTGGATGTGCCTGATTATTTTAATTGAGATCCACGAAGTATTCCCTGGATCTGCAGATTTAAGGGATTCTTCCCTGACCGACATTGTGCCATTGCACCAAGCTTCTTGGAAATCCATCCGGTAGTTTTTGTGTAATCTTGCACACACAAACAAACGACGTACCCTCACACGCAGAGGTAATAAGCCTCGTTCCCAGAAGACATTTGAATATGTCATCGCAGGATAAGCACAGGTGATGAGATGTTTCAGTTCAAGTGTCCCAGTAAGACATGATGATCCTGCAACAGTCAGCCAGCGTGCACAACTCGAGAACCCAAAGCAGCTAAATGAGACTCAGCCACCCTCTATTTTACTATTTACATCTGTGCTCTTCCTCCTGTGACATGTGGCAACGACCTTTGAGCAGCATAATGTCTGTTCCCATCTAAGTGGAGGGGTCCCTTCCTTCCTGTTGTGCCAGGCTGTCATGCTAATTTCAATGAAAATGCCCCCTCTGTCTGTTGACATTCTGAGTTCATGCCCCACACAGCAACAGCTGAGTCTCGGGGGCTATATACTGTAGTCTTCTTGTTAACAATAGTGCCCTCAGTGTGCTAAGACAAATGCTGCTTGTTGTGCCTCGTGCACCATGTATGAAATAAATAGATTGGTCTTATTACTTGTGTTTGAGGTTTTTACTTCAGACTCTTATTGTGATGACAAGTAGCACGAAGGGGAACTCAACTTTGGAAATATCAGGAGCAGTGTTACTAACATTTATTATATATATATATTATATTATGTGCGTTCTTACACCTTATTAAAAGTCCCACCTAGACATCTGCGTACAAAAATCCTCCCGGTTTGTGTCATTATTTTAAGAAAATCATATTTTCAACTCCACTAGCCTATTTAGAGTGGTATGTAATTTTCATTACAGTGTTATAAAGTGAATTATTGGTGCGTACAGGTGCTATGGTACGGGTACAAATTAGCTTGACGTGCTAATTGGACACAGTGTACATTTGTATACATGTGTATGAAACAGGAAAAGGAGCAACTGCAGCATGAAACCAAACTGTCCTGCTCCAGCTAAAAATTGTCCTGTAAGATAAGCCCCCGTCCTTCCTCCACACGCACATATACACATGCACACACACAAGCACACACACAAGCACACACACGCACACACACACACACACTAAAGAGGGAGGAAAGGGAAACCGTATCCCCTAACATTTGCCCTAATGGGAGGCTTCCTGACTGGTAACCAGAGCAGCTTTTAGCAGTGAAGTGACAGCACTCAGGTTACCAACGGTCGAGGGAAAACACCCAGAATGTGTTACATTACTGTCACGGGCAGGGTACACATAACTCACTGTAAGACATACCAGAAGTTGTACCTCTTTTTATAAACTTGTATGAGATTACGAGCAAACGCATAAACCACACACACTCTCTCTCTCATTCAGAGGGTAACTTTCTTGATTCTTTAATTTGTTGATCTAATTTAATCAAATGGCAAATTACTCAGGATGACTGTAATAAACAGCCTGGGAACAGAGATTCTCTATTTTGCAGTGAGAAACCTGATACTGACTCCAGATCAGCCAGTCTGCTTCGTTTGCAGAGATAAAGTTGTGCTGCAGCCCAGATACTGACCACAGAGCCGTGTGACAAATTGAGTTTTAACAGGTTTTGACATTTGATAACTTACAGTGAGTTTTTTTATTTGGCTTATCTAGAGACACTATTACCAGATCAGCAGCTCACTAATTCTATTCCTGTGATTAGTATACAAGTCATTCATCGTGGTTTAATTTTAAAAGTCCAACGTGGTGCACACAGATGCACACATTTTACTTTTTACTTTGCCAATAAACCCTCAAAGAAAATACAGATTTATTTATCAACCATGACACCTTGCTCCGGATTCATGTTTCATCTTGGCTCTGTTCGAAGGCCAATTTCAAGAAGGGGTTTTCTCCACCACTGGATCAAGGCTGCAAGTCCAAAACATTTTGTTCTGACTATTGCCCAATACATATTTTGGTATTTTGGTATGAAATGGAAAAAGTCAGATATCATCACATCCCCAGCTCCTGGAAGCTGTGTTTGTCTCATTTACCTAAACGTAGCAGAGTTAAGTGTAATTTCTCTTTCTCAGTATTTTAATTTCATGAGCTTGGTAGGATTTTACATTGAAGCTTTAGACAGATTTCACTGCAAAAGCATGAAATCACTTAAAATTGCAACCTTTAGTAACCCCTGGAGTCCACCTTCCCACACGTCTCAACCTCAAATGGTCAAATGTGACTTCGGATCGTTCACTATCTTTATAACACTGACTTGGATATCTATTTCAAAACCATTGCCATGGGACAGAGAAAACTGAGCCTTGGATTAGAGGGGGGGATTATACAGCATTACATGGCACATGCCCTCCGTGTTGTTAAGACCACAGATTGTTTTTAAAGACGCAGAGTTGTGTGTGTAACCTTGGGAGCAGGTTAGTGTTGGCCGTCGTGTTTTGACTCAAGTTTGGGAGTTTTTATTAGAAGTGAAAATGGAGAGCAGAGACTCAGAAAGGTGATGAAACTTATTGAAAGGAAAAGGCAGGAGAGAGCAGTGAGTGGTTACACTCAGATCCACGTGTGGCCACCTCCCAGCTGTAACCCTGTTGTATTATGTAGCAGAATAGGTCCATGGGGTTGTCACAGCAATGTTTCCACTTCTTTATAACAAGCACTACACCATAGACGTGACGTTCCTTATGATTCACAGTTGGATTTAAGTAAGAACTGAAATATTGGAAAACAGCTCCCTTACTCCCTTACTCATTCCTCAGTTTCTTTCTTCCCTGTCGCCCAATGCAAAGAGCTCTTACTTGAATAACAGAGAGATTGCTGAGTGAAGCAGGTTAATAGTATGGGTGGGACAAAATATGGATACAGATATAAGCCGATGTTTAGTTTTTAGTTAGTATTTTTGTTTTATGTCAGAATGGTGGCACATGTGGACACTGACAAGTTACAGTGTGTTTGTTTCAGACGAAGATAAGACTTAACGCCAATTTTTGTACATTGTTTCATCTCAGTTTGTGTCCAACTCTGTGAAACTGACACCAAACAGTGAATAAATACAGAAATCCTGCACTTTTGTATTCTTCTTCAGCTTCAGAATTCATTATTTGAATGTCTTGCAATATATCAATAATCGCAGAATCGCTATCGTGATATTACCGTTACCATGTAGCGCATGGCGAGCGAAGAGTGAAGCTCCTGTACGAACAAGAAAGAAAGAGTCCAGTAATTGACTATGAGACACACACGTGGGTCTAATTAGCTTGGGGGGGGGGGCTGCCTCAGGAGAGGGTTTCTTGTGAGTAAAAGGCTGAAACGCCCGAAAGGCACTGAGGATAAGTGAAGACGTTTCCCATCAGAATATCCTAAGTGCTGAAACACAGGGGTTCAGTCCAAATAACCAGTTATGCCTGATTGCAACACATTTGCAGTATCGTCAGTTTCAGCTTATTTCGTGATTTTTGTGTCAATGCTCCCTCTCTCGCAGCCTGCTCTTTGTAACTGTGTAAGATCAAAGTGTTTAACGAAATCTTTTATCTCTGTTTTTCTCCAGTTCTTCCTTTGCTCAGTCTATGTGCCCATGTGCACAGACAAGGTGCCCATTCCCATCGGTCCATGTGGTAGCATGTGTCTGTCTGTCAAGAGGAAATGTCTCCCCGTGCTCCACGAGTTTGGCTTCATATGGCCCGAGGTGAGTCACATGATCACAAGAAGATCTTGCCTGTATTACCAAATATAACTTTAGGGACTAGTCGGGTGATTGAAAATGGGAACGAAGACAAAAAGAAAATATTTTAGGAATTTTTTTTCAAAATTCACCCAAAACGGATGATTAGCTCAGAGAGTTGTTTCAGTGCCTGTCACAGCCGTAAAATACCATTTCACATCACATTTTCTCTAGGTGCTCAACTGCAGCCTCTTCCCACCTCAAAATGACCACAACCACATGTGTATGGAAGGCCCGGGTGACGAGGACTCCCCCTACCCGCCGGTGCGTCATCCTCCCCACCAGGAGGAGTGTCAGGCTCTGGGATCTGCGCCCGAACAGTACACCTGGCTGAAACAGACAGAGAGCTGCACCCTCCAGTGCGGCTACGACAGCGGTCTCTACCGACGAGGGGCCAAAGTCTTCACGGACGCGTGGATGGCGGTGTGGGCCGTGCTGTGCTTCCTGTCCACCACTCTGACGGTCTTGACCTTTCTGTTGGATTCACAGCGTTTCTCCTACCCCGAGCGGCCCATCATCTTCCTGTCCATGTGCTGTAATCTGTACAGTGTCGCATATCTGGTGAGTAGGAGACAGAAAACTTTGGTCCCTTGCAGATTTTTTCCAAACGTGGGTAAACCCGCTAAAAGGGCGACCTACTCTGATCCAATGCCAGTAGAAGAGTTTGCTGTTCGATTTTACAAATGCACTGGAAACTTTCTCGCCTCACTGTTTTGCCAGTTGTGTCGCTGTTGTTCTCATGGTTTAACAAAACAGCAATAAAAACCTTCATGGAAAAGTCGGCACCAATGCCCAGAAGTTTAATGTACGTCAGAACGTCACACAGAAAAGGTTCAGCGTCAGTGTTTATTCTGCCAAAATCCATAGCAGTGGAAATATGAAATAAATAATTAGATTGAAAAGGATCATTGTTTTATTCACACTAAAAACAGACTTTCAGTCTTTTTACACTAAGAGAGAACAATGATGCTTCTCTCCCACATTTTTGTAATTTCCTTTTTGTTCTCTTATTTCGTTTATAGGTACGTTTGACTCTGGGGAGGGAACGTGTTTCCTGTGACCTGGACACCACAGCGGTGCCCATTCTAGTACAGGAAGGGTTAAAGAGCACCGGCTGTGCCATCGTCTTCCTCCTCCTCTATTTCTTTGGCATGGCCTCCTCCCTCTGGTGAGCACAAAAAAACTTTCTCTCTTGATCAGTTCTCCATCTCTTTTTCCCAGTTTGATCACAGTCCTCAGCTGCAGTGAACTCTGGTGGAACAATTGGAAAAGAGACTGGCATCCTGCAGTCCTGTATCATAACCCCTGAACTCGATGGATTCATTTACACACACACACACACACACAAACATGCACACACAGTTCACTTTCTTTTCTGCACAACACAGTTACAGTGGAAACACGGTGCTGAAGCAGCACTTTTTTCTTCCTTTTCACTTTGCCCCCATTTTCCTGTTATCTTCACTCTTCTCTTGTGGAAAGACAATAAGCTGAAAAGCTCAAGGACTTCACTTTCCTAATGTAAACCCAGACCCTGTGTTATGTACCCCCTGACTATCTGGTGTCATCATGAGCTTTTTACAACAGAGGACTACAGATGTCTCCCTGACTAGGATTTTGAGATATGCTTGTATTAAACAGTAGCCTAACCTTTTTGGCGTTTGACACTTGTTATTTCTCCCATGATGAGAGAGGTACAATATTGTGATAGTTGTGATCACTCACTATTCTTGTGTTCTGTGTGTGTCATCTCTTCTAGGTGGGTGATCCTGACGCTCACCTGGTTCTTGGCTGCTGGACTGAAGTGGGGTCACGAGGCTATTGAGATGCACAGCTCCTACTTCCACATAGCTGCGTGGGCCATCCCAGCCGTCAAAACCATCGTCATCCTCATAATGAGACTGGTGGATGCAGACGACCTGACCGGACTCTGCTATGTCGGCAACCAGCAGCAGGAGGCGCTCACAGGCTTTGTGGTGGCGCCCCTAGCTTCATACCTTCTCATAGGTAAAAATAATGGCCACAATGGCCCAGCCGTTCTCCTACATACACAATCAACCCGCACACACTCAGATATGAGTCCCTTCAATGTGTCAGATTTCTTTCATCACGATCTTTGAATTGTTGAGAAATCAGCGAGCATGTTGAAAAACGTCCTGTCATGTAATGTTAAAGAAAGCAAAAATAAATTCCTCCATCTGCCCCTCAGGTACTCTGTTTATCTGTGCCGGCCTGGTGGCTCTATTCAAGATCCGCTCTAACCTGCAGAAGGACGGCGCCAAAACAGACAAGCTGGAGCGTTTAATGGTGAAGATCGGAGTGTTTTCTGTTCTCTACACGGTCCCAGCGTCCACCGTCATCGGCTGCTACCTCTACCAGCTGTCTCACTGGGGGGACTTCAGGGCCAACACCAGGGATTCATACGTGGCATCAGAGATGCTTCGAATCTTCATGTCGCTGCTGGTGGGAATCACATCGGGCATGTGGATCTGGTCGGCGAAGACCATCCACACCTGGCAACGCTGCTCCGTCCGACTGCTCAGGGACAGCAGGGCGAGCCGAGCGGGCAAGAGGGCGCCGGGGGAGGGCTGGATCAAACCGGGGAAAGGGAACGAGACGGTGGTATGAGGAGACAGAAGGAGAGAACAGACAGGGATGGTCAACCTGCTACTCTCACACTGACAGAAACTTTCTCTGTCTGTCCCGACAAAGGATGGAGATGTCAGAGATTCGTGAGAGCCACTGGATGTTATGGCATCAGAAAAAGATCGCCACGAGTCCATTAGCACGTCTCACCCCCTTCTAACCGACTCTGGAGTCAAGAAGGAGAAAAGAGGACTGCGTCACACATAAGTAGCAGCAGTAGCCTCTCTACCTCTGTTAGACTTTCTTTGGCCAGAGGAAAAAAAAAAGTGAAGGAGAAAGAGAGACGGAAAAGGCAGAAGAGAAGAATATGCAAAACGGACTCATGGATAAGCTGTGTGGCACCACGTCTACCTCTCTGTCTCTCTTCCCTCCAGAGCTGTCAGCAGAAGAGACTGAACCTGCTGGACACAGTACACCCTTATGTCACTGTGTGTTTTTAGGGTCTTCTGAAATGTGTGAAATGTTACACTGGAGGGTCCTGGTGCAGATATTATACAGATGTAGGCGGATGTTTGCCTCGAGAGCCCCTTCCACGATGCAAATATTAAAAAGAACAAAAAACACCAGACCAAAGCAAAGAAAATCAGAAATCTACTTTTATCTGCAGTGACTAAACATTGGAACAATATTCTACAGGTTTGTACATTTTACCTTTTTGTACAATACAAAATAACAGGTATTATTGCTCAGACGATTTTTGGGGAAACCAGCTCTAAGCTGTAATAATGCACTATAATTATATACAATATGTGAAGTGTCTGAAGTGCATTGACCGGGACAAATAACAAATCATCATGAAGTGTATTGAAGTGCACAGAACCATTAACAGGGGGAAATCTACACAAATGATGATGTGGTTTTTTGTTCAAATGTGTACAGATTCATATATCACTTTTCTTACAAATACTATGAAGGCAAGGGCAGTTTTCTTTTCTCTGTCTTGTACATTTAAGGTAAAGTCTGTGCTAGATATGAAGTCATACTGCAATGAATCCTGGGAGAACCCCAGCTGTGTCTTTTTATTGACCCATAAATGTGGAAGCGGCGAGGCGTCTGGGAAATGTAGGCCCGTGCGACCTCAGCACTCTGTGAGAAGCTCCGCAAACTTCCAGTGATGTGTGTGTGCAGACTTCCTGGAAACGCTGCACCGTGTACAGGAAACACCGGCAAATTACCATGAAATCCGGAAAACGAAATTATCCCCCCCCCCCCCCGCCCTTTCCAAAGATTGGAGCCGAGGCAGGTTAAAGAATTAAGACGTTATTAGACAATCACTCGCCAAAAGACACATTGTGAAGTAGGAAAGAGCCGTCGCAGACACATGCAGGTAAACACACGGGGATCTGTTCCCACGAATCTCGTCCAACAGCTTGTTAAAGACCGAGTTATGATCGGTATCACTGTCAAATGTTGGCTGTCTGCTTTTCTTCTCAGTCTGTGTCCATGTTTTTTTCTTTTCAATCACTTCAGTTCTACAAGGCCACAATGAATCTGGCACTGTCTGCTCTGCTTTTATAGCTGTGTCTTAATTTAAGGGCTGCATCCTTGGGAGGATGTAGTCTGGCTGGAACATGAAGACTGCCTCCTTCACGGGGCAGCCATCGCGAGAGCTCAACCGAAATTAGGCGATCTCAACTCACCCTTTTTGGAGAAAGATTTAATGCCCCTTATTTTGTTTAGTTTTGTGTGTGCCGCTGTTGAAACGTAATACTGAAGCCTTGGACATCTTGTGTCTTGCTGGCACCGTTACCTGTTTTAAAAACAGTTTGTCATTGGAGTGCAATAGATTCTGAGATAGTTGAGCTGGGAAGGATTCACCCGTTGGAGACTTTGTTTCTCGGGGGTGGAAGGACGCGTTTGAAGGAGCCTTCCAAATGGGAGAACCTGGCTGCACAGTCTTTGAATGCTGCCCCTGAATTTAGACACAGCGTGTATGTCTGTCTAATGCACTCGTTTCTCTTTGAGTTTGTCTTCTGCACCATGGTTCATTTCCCAGACAATCAAGTCACCCCTGTAAAAGATTATTGTTCATTACAGTTCAGGATTTCATGGATGATAGAGAAGAGATGAAAAGTATCTAGCAGTGCATTTCCTCCATTTTAATCTCACAGTCCTTCTCACTATCTGTAAACTTAAGTTACAATAATGTCTCCTCATGTCTTACTGCTGCCTTTGCCAAACTGCTCCTGTGTACCGTATAGTTGCCTGACAATCTATAAAGCAAAGCTCTTGTATTTCAGTGAGTCTTTGAATGTAAACTGTGTGGGGTGTGTGTCACAATACGCCACATACATCTGAGTAAAAAATGATTTCTGGGTAATTTAAATGTATAAGGGCTTGAATAATTTGGAGCTTTGCCTTCCTGCATCTCATCTGAAACCACTTAGTGCCTCAAACAGCCTGTCATGGTTTTTTTAAAGCAAAAATATTCAGAATGACACAGAAAATTTTTCCTCAAAATCTTTTTACGTAACTTCACCCTTATTGCATTCAAAGAAAGTTTTGGGCGGTTCTGGTGAAACCTAGAACCCCCCATTTTTCTCAAACCAGCGTACCGTGGCACATATTAAGTCCCAAAGTCAAACAAACATGACATGGAGTTAACGTGAATTAAATTAACCTCTGACGACCTGCCCTCTGAGCTAATGCATTTTCCCTCAGAAACCGTCTTAACGTTTTGGCAGTCTCCTCTCGTATGATCGCACCGAGCTTCAGGGGACGTTTCCCAAACAATAGCTGTTCAGTTGTGCCTTGAAGTGCGGCGAGTGTGCGCCCACAGCCTAACGAAGATGGAGAACCACTGGTAATGCAGATTGTGTAAATGCTTTTGAGAAAACCACATATGGATCAATGTTGGGAATGCTGATCAAAAGCCTTTAAGGTCTTGAGACTGTTCGTTAGTGTAGAAAACTCAATGTCTTGATGAAGTTGTTAAAGAAATTGTTAATTTATCCTCATAAGAAATGGCAAAACATTTGTTTGTTATTTAAAAAAACACTTTTGTATCAGAAGATGAATAAAAAGCTTTTGGTTTCCAACTTGTGCGTGCGTGGGGGTGCTTGTTGTCTATTTAATGAAGGTGCCTGTTAATTAGTGAGATTAATATGTAATCCTGTTTCTTGACTGTGTATCATGGCTGAACATTGTGGCTAAAAATATTATCCATCCATCCACGCCACTTTTCTTTTTTTAAATAACATTTTAATCCACAATAATATTCGTCGAACACAAAATAATGTACAAATCTGATGGAGGATGTGTTATACCTCCTCACTGTATTTACACAACACATAAACTATATACATGTGTGTGTTTATAATCTTAGTTGTACTGCTGAAATATAAATTACACTAATTGTTGATATAGTTTTACCACCCAAGTGTGTTGGTAGTTCCAATCCTCGTAAGCCCACCATGTGGCAAGTGAATGAATGACTTCTATTATGGCTCCATGTAACATCTTGGATCTAAAACTTTTCATTAGGTCCTCTGTTCACTTAAATTGAACAATGCTGCCCTCTCTTGTCCAATGAGGCAAATTATGTTTAGATGCTTCAGCAGCTTCTAAACAACTCATTACCCTGTGTTAACTCCACACATACAAACAACTGTGACCCTCTCTGATTTGTGTTTTTTTCAGTTACTCTGGTTCAGGATAAGAAACAATCCAAAACCACTGAATTTGTTTGGAATCCACAGCGGAAACACAAGGATTATACTGTGTAAACATTACTGTACCATACATCACATCTCATCAGCTGTGAACTTCCAACCTCCACGCACACGCACGCACATGCACGCACCCACACACAAATTGCAGATGCAAACACAGCTCTCACTTTAAAATGTAATTTAAGATGTAATTTGGTTTTAAAATTACAGTTAATGCATTTTGCGCTGTAATTTGCCAGCGCAGGGTAAAACTGCAACTGGAGAAACTGATTAACTCTAGGCATGCTTGTGTGTGTGTGTGTGTGTGTGTGTGTGTGTGTACGTACTAAAGAGAGGGAGAGGGAGAGTCTAAATATCTAAGGCTGCAGCTCAGATAGCTTTCCTGTAATTTACTGAGAGTGAATTGAGTGTTTGCTTAAGAAGTCAGTCAAAATCCTGAGGTAAAGAGAAAGTGACAGCATCTACTGCTCTATTGTTTCCAGATGTGGCTCCGCTAACACACATATATATACAGTATGCACGCATATACACAATTCATACACAAACAGGCAAGTTCACACACATTCACACAACACAGACAGAAAAAAACGAGTCTGAGGAGTTCAGTACTTTCAGATTCATACCCTAAATGGTCTTTTTATATGCGAGTGCATGATTAAGCACACAACATGATGTAGCTGTGTTCGTTGCAACGTCTCAGTTCACATTTCTCGCTGAACGCCACAGGTCATTGGTCTCTAGGCTTCTCCCTGCAGGCAGTGGTTTCACTGTTTCTGCAGCCGTGCACAGATACAGTTACTCGTCTCAAACTAAATTCTTTACCAGCGAACAGCAGCTCGGCCTAAATGCTGATTTTCCAGGCTTAAAAATAATAGAAAATTACACCTCAGACTTTACGTCTTACTCACAAATGACAGCTTTACATTGTACGTCATGGATATCTGCTCATGTGGTGACATTAAGACAACCAGTTCACACACACATGCACAGTAACACATGCACACTTTGTTCCCTCTCTTTCTTCACTTCTTTTTTCTTTGCAAAGCTGAAATGTGAAAGGGGCTATTAAAATTCCTTGGACTAATATTCCTGGGAATGTATTTTCAGAGCAGGGTTCCCTTGTGTGTAATTGTGTATGTAATGTTAGTGTGTGTTTCCATGCATGGCAGTGTGTGAGGAGACTGGAGGGAAACAGAAAGGCTGAAATAAGGAGCCACAGATACAGAAAATCAGAAAAGGAAGAAATGAAGAAAAAACTAAATACAGAGGTGAAAATAGAGCAGGAAGAGTAAAGTGAAAGGTCTGAACAAGAGGAAGCGAGTAAAATGAAATTTGTCAACCTCCAGCAGCAGGATGCTGCAGCTGTTCCCTCTCAGCAATGTTGAAATCGTTTTCCCATTCTGCTCAGTGTCTGTGCTGTATGACTGTAGTTTTGAGTAATGGCCACCACTGGGGATTGGGGGTGACGTAGTCATCTTGGCCTAAGAGCCAATTTGGTGTGAGAAGGATTAGTAAATCCTGATTCTTGGGCCAAACAAGCTTAGAGAGTAGAGAGTGAAATTGAAAAGCTCAGCCAAGAGAGCGAGGCTGGAGAATTATTCACCTTCCAGGAGCTTGTGCTGCACGGCAGGGGGCGTGAGAGGTTCAGTTCAAACACTTCCTGTATGTTTAAGTAAGTCAGGTCAGATACTTATAGTATATACTTAAGATTTAAACTGTTGTTATACAAAAGAATTACTTGTAAAATCATGTGTCTTACAAATTATCAAGCATTATGTTTTGGTCTTTTGACACAATTTTACAACAGAACGCTAAGGAATTGGTTATTTTCAACATGAAAGACTATAATTTAGATTAGTGGCAGACTTTCAATGTATTCTAATGTTGTCAGATCTATTCTACATATAATCTGTAGTATGTATCTGACATTGGTGCTGCTGCATTCACTGTTACACGTTGGTCACCACTAGATGTCACTCTTTAGCTTTACCCTATCAGAGGCATAAATATATATATATATACTATATATATATATAGTATATATATATATACACTATATATATATACACAATATATATATATATATATACACACACTATATATATATATATATATATATATTAATCACTCTACTGAAACTGTGGTAATGATTAACTTGAAGTTATTAACCTGTTCATCATTGTTTTATGGTCATTTTGGTGAGTCAGGGGTTAAACTGAAACATTAATAGAGGACAGAATATATATATATATATATATATACACACACTATATATATATATATATATATTAATCACTCTACTGAAACTGTGGTAATGATTAACTTGAAGTTATTAACCTGTTCATCATTGTTTTATGTTCATTTTGGTGAGTCAGGGGTTAAACTGAAACATTAATAGAGGAAAGAATTAGAAATAACAAATTACCTGGTTTAGTTCAGAGACTATGGTCATAATCTGATAGAAGCTGATAGAATCAGTTTAGAGATGATTAGTCGTTAATCAGAAAAGCAAACGCCAATTATTCTGTGAATGTTTTTTTTTTCCTGCCAACATGGTGAAAAAAATGCCAAACACTCTTGTTCCATATAACTGTCTTTTATATATAAAAGCAAATGTAAAATGTGATACTGACAAGGGCCCATTCTACATAAGCATGCTTTCTCTGTGTACATCAATACAGGACTTCTAATTGTAATGGTATATTTGTACACTGTGGTATTGCAGCTGAATACTTCTTCCACCACTGCTGGAAAGAAGTATTTTATAATGATCTAATAAAAAGAGATTCATGCAGGTCAATGGCCAGATGTAACCAAGAGGCTCCACTAAAACAGACAGCGAGTGTTCTCACTGTTTATTACACCAGAACATGATTAATATCCACATAGCCACAGGTGAGTGTAATTTTTACTACATCCAGAAATAAATGTGTGTTCATCTTTCTCATAATGCACACAAAGGGCCCTGGGGGGGGGAAACTATTCAGTGTGTATGGATGGAGCGCTGTTGTGAAGCCACTGTGTTACGATGAATAAATGTGTTACCATATGGGAAACAGGCTGAGTGATTCCCTGTTTTTTCAGCAGGATATTTGTCAACTTTAGAAATGTCAACCGGTCAATACACACACACACACACACACACACACACACACACACACACACACACACACACACACACACACACACACACACACACACACACACACACACACACACACACACACACGAGAGGGTATAGAGAGCATGCTGAATTGTATTTAAATGGGAAACAGATGGGAAACAGACTAAGGGAGGGTGGGTGGTTGGAAAATGAAACTGAAGAATGAGATGTGGTGGCTGGTGGTGGTGTTGTGGTGATGGAGAGAAGTCAGAGAAGAAGATGGAGGGGAGAGGAAAACAAGCAGAACATTACCCATCATTCTTAATCAGAAAGCCTTATTGGCAGGCGGAATTACTTTTACAAACATAATCTATCTCCACTAGCTCCTCTGGGTCTGTGACTTATTGGTGTTTTCTTGTACATCTGCACTAACAAAGTACACAGGTTTACAGATATTCTCCTGAAAGTATCCGCACAGGCTTTATGTGAGAATGCAAATGAGAAATATGAAAACACAACAGGATATCGTGTGGAGAAATCCAATGTCCTCTGAACATGTCTGATCCGGACAATCTTCTGCTGTGTTCTTTATACATGCAGGCAATGTCCAGGAAATGTCAGGACCCAACTGTGCAGACATTATTATTCATGTCTGAACAGGGCTTTAGAAAGACCTGTCTGATATATTGAAAGGAAAAGTCAGTAGATCACCAAAGTCAGTGGGACTTGATTGTAACTGTATTCATTCATTTTTATCACTGAAGTAACACAGCGACATAAACAGAATTGTTGTATTATGTATTGTATTATGTTTGTATTTTGTGTTAGCATGTTATATTCCATCTCATGTTAGGTAGTGTTGATGGGTGTAGGTGTTTGTGTGTGTGTGTGTGTGTTTTCTCACAGACCTTTGATTTTGTACTGCCACAAGTTTTATACTTTTCCTGGAAGCCTGAATATCAATGAGTCAATTAGCTAAAGCCTGTGATCCAGGCCTCCCTGTCCCGTGCTTATTAGAGCCAGTCCAACACACTACCGCTGCACCCCTGTCACACCGATATGGAAATGAAATGGCAAGAATGCACTTTTCCAAAAACACACACATTCAAACCAAAAGTCATCAGATAAGAAACAGAACAAGTTGGCACAGGGGAGGAGGAGAGGCCTGGAGGCTAAATGATAATATCTATTTCTCTTTAATGTTTTATCAGCCACATGATTGAAAAACTGTTTCCAAGAATCTGTGCTCTATGAACAACGTAAAAATCCAGGAGTCATCATGGTTGATAACCTTCTTAAAATGATTACTGGGACAAAACGTGACTTTTTCATTTGTGTAAATCTCTAAAATATGGGACAAAGAAAAACATTTTGAAAGTCATTTTTGAATAGCAATCTAACAATTCCTCAATACAGATGGATGTATATATATATATATATATATATATATATAAGTTTGGGCATTACTTGCAATCTGGTGTGATTAATACTATGCTGTGTTCTCAAGTTAAAATAGGTACTGATAAGGAACTGGAATGGAAAATAAAATGCTCCTGTCAATGCACGTCCCTACCTCAAGCTAACAGACAAGCCCAACATGTGAATGCCAAGTAGAATATAGGTTTAGTATTGGGGACATTTGCAGGACTTATTTTTAACTGGTGACACATATCCAAGAAGCCGTTTTTAATAAGTAAGCCACAAAAATTATCTCAGGAGATGTAGCAAATTTATTTTAAGTAACTGGGTAAAATGAAGAAGAAAAAATGTTTTTAACTGAACTTCTGTGAAGAACCTGTCATTAATATAGGCTCGATAGGGCTTCATGAATAGCAACATAATAAAGGTTCAATGCATATCAATTTAATGGGGAAGCTGTGGTTGAGGGGGTAGAACGGTCGTCCTCTAATCAGACGCTAGGTTGCATGAATACAGCAGATGTGTTTTTCAGTGTCTTTGCTTAAAACTGGCAGAATTTACTTACATCTTCCACATGCACTTAATAGCAGCCAATGAGATCATTTAGACAGTTTGGTGAAAACACATTGAACGTTTTACAAAATCTCTCTTGTTCATACTTTTCAACTTGATTTGTCGAGTTGGCGCAGTGGGAAAAGCACGATTAAAAATATGAAATGATGGTGATGGCTGATTCTATTTATCTGCTTCAGTTTCAGGGCCCTGTATGTCTTAGTGGGACACTTGAATAGAACAGAACCCCCTGTACATTTCCCCCTACAACAAAATGTGTGAATAGTGACATAATTCAATCTTAGACATTTTTATTATTATTTTATTTTTTCTAGTCGGAAATTGAGATATTTGACTCGGATTTGTTTAAAATTTAAACTACGTAAAAATGTAGAGTCAAATTAATATAATTAAAGCATTACCAGGGTAATTAAAGAATTAACAGGGTAATTAAATATTACAGGTTGTTAACGTCTGGTGTATGACTGCAGAATAATGTTACCCAACTATCACTACAAGCTAAATGGTGCATTGCTAACAACTGACATAACGTAACAAGTAAATGTGGTTACAACACATGAGCTGGCTGATAGCCAGACAGGCTATTTTCTGTGTCAGTGGTCTAATTGAAAATGCATGGGGTGACATCTTCCTGTCTCCCCATAAAATAACACTTATGCACATGTAATTTTAAGTTAGAGCTTCACATATGGTGATAAAATGCAGAGGGTATCGTGGAGCGGAGCGAGAGAGAGAAAGAGGCATAATGCCTGAGAGAGCTAAGGGAGAGAAGGAAAAGAGCTGGAGATTGATGAGACCAATCGTTTTCCATTAGTGAGGCCCAGATCTCCACCCTAATGAGACAAATATTACACACACACACACACACACACACACACACACACACACACACACACACAGTTACTTCGTGGTTGGTAAAAACTCCAGTATATGGTGATTTTTGTGGTTGGTCCCACTGGACACCAAATTAATAAACAGTACCTGTCTGGATGTGTGCACAAAGCATGTGTAAATATTCAGGTCTGGCCTCAGGGAGCATGAAGCATATCTAGTATTGCATATTTGCAGAACATCACACATAATGAGACAACTGATTACCCAGGGGTTATTACTTATGATGAGGACGACCATGGAGATTCTAAGCCTAAATGGAGAACAAATGTCAGTTTCTGTATTTCATAAATTTGGTTTGAATGTAGTGTGACGTCGTTAAAAGCACTAAATCATGATGGTAATAAAATGTTTAAAAAGCAGCTTATACATAATTACAGTAGATCTTTACTCAAACTCTGTATGTATGCAGCCTAACTACTATCATCTACTTTCTTAGACACATGCATCAGTGAAGTCTGTGGGTTTTACAGGTGCTTCTCCCTCCTCCTCTGTGAAACTGCCGCTCTGTGCACCCCTTTCATTTCATTATGTTTGATCAAATTTCTAGCATTCTGTCTTGCTGGCAGTATTCTTATTAGGAGACTCAAGAAAATCCCCAAACATTTTACATTTTCAGTCAGAGAGCAGCTGCAACCCTGCGGTCAGGTGATGACTACTCTTGTTTTACTGTCAGTGTTGATCATTTTGTGGTTCCGTCACAACTCTGCAGCAAATTGGAGAAGAAAAGTTCTATGCAAAAAGCCGATTGTAGATAAATATGAGGGGACCTGGTGGTTTCATTATGTTTCCTCCTATATGTAATGTCTACGTACAGTACTATATGTGTACTGATATCGACAAAACATTCAATAATTTAACGGGAAAATTAATCATTTTCTCCTTTCGAGAGGAGGAGTGGAGTAGTGGCAGTAAATTTAGGTGAGTTAAAGACCAGTCGAGCTGCTGCATTCTGGATGAGCTGCAGCGGTCGGATAGCACTAGCGTGTAGACCAGCCAGGAGGGAGTTGCAGTAGTCTAGGCATGAGATGACCAGAGTCTGGACCAGAACCTGTGCCGCCTTCTGAGTGAGAAGGGGATGTATTCTCCTGATGTTGTGCAGCATGTACTGTATCTACACTAGCGGGTTGTTGCAGTAATGTTGGCAGTAAGGGAGAGTTGACTGTTGAGTGTAACACCCAGGTTCCTAGCAGTCTGGGTGGGGGTTACACCCTGGACACCCAGCGTGTCACAGGACCATCCTTGGGGATATGTTTCCTGTCCAAATGAGATTCTTACCTAGAAGCCTTTGCATTTATAATGATCAGTGGAATGACCACAGTCACATACAACAACCTGCCTGAATACTGCCTACCGCTCTCTAGCACATCTGTCATCACGTAACACTGTAAACACGATATCCCACAATTTACCTGGGAGCTGTCAGAGGAGGAGTGATTCTGGCACCAAGGCCAATAACACTATATAAAATGACTGAGCACAGAAATCCATACTGTGACCACTCACTGCAGGAGAAAGAGGACAGTAAACACACCTTTACAGGTACCAGGTGGAAAGATATAAAAAATAATATGTACAGAGATACATTTTTTTGTTTCCCTTTATAAACTTGATTATTTTGCTTTTTGCTTTAGCTGCCCCCAGCTGCCATTAAAACACAGTTGTTAGAGAAAATAGAAAATAACAGCAAGTCCAGCTGATTTTGTACAGCCTGCTATTGAGGACATTGAGGTCATTTCGTCAAAACTGTAGAAAAAAAGTTATACATGGTTTAACTAATGATGAAGGAAACTAGTAAATGTTTGGCATTTTCACCTTTAAAAAATGATAACTGTAACTGTAGATCAAATAATTTCAATCAAGTTTTAATTGACCAGTTGTTGTAGCTCTTAAACTCTCGACTTCAATATTCCCAATATCCAAACTTCTGCACGTTACTTACTTACATGACCATGACCTGGGTGGTGATTGACCCTCTGTGTCTTTGGCAAGTAATTAGCTTTGGTAGAAAGTGCAGTCACGATGGATAATTCATTTTCAGAAGATATATTCAATGGGCTATAATCAAAGTGGTCATGTGTTGTATCTGCAGGTGTCTTGCTGTGCTCTCCCTCCTCTTTTCATCCTCCTCTCAGTCAGGTAGCGTTGGCCTGCTCCTGTGATGAGCGTCGGGAGGACAACACCTAAATGAAGTGCCCTTGAAGTTGACAGCCCTCTGCTTCAAAGACTAGATTGTCTAATAAAAGCTGACACCGCTACATCTGTGGTGACTTATTAGTTATTGCTTAAGGGAAATAATATGCAGTCAAAGCATAAATTAGCATAAAAGCGATGAACACACTGGATGAATACTGAATGACGTGATAAAACAACTGGCTGTGTCATCTGCAGCCTCTGATGGAAAGGTTTTAATGTCTCTGTAACTATTATTAAATGTGGTTATTTAATACTGAGTCAATCAGTAAATATTCCAGCCGCTCTCACATGGGCAGTACAGAGGGATTACTTTGAGAAATGAATTCAATAAGGATCAGATATTAAAACTCTCATTACTAAGAAGCGGGGTCCTGGCAGACAACCTCCCTGCCGCCTGAGCTGATTCACAGCCAGCGGGCAGTGGTGCCCATTTTTCTCCCCATGATCCATACCTCTGTGTGGCCTCAGGGTCTCATTAAACACATACAAAATGAGTCATAAGGAGTGCTGGCAGTAACTGTGGCTATAAAATACAATGTGTGTGTGTTCTGGACAGTTCAGGAGCTGCACACCGAGTCCAGCTTTTCCCCACAGAGAGGATTTTGTAAACCACATCCCATGAGCCATGGCTGCTCGGGTTGTTTGCATCTAGAAATGATTCCCTCCCTTCACAAGTTTTGAACAAGTATCTTTTTTTAACTTTTTGGGATTTTCCTGGATGACACTTAAATGGATGGTTCACCAAAAAAATGAATGTGAACATGAACACAGCTCCAGAGGAAGATATCAGAGGACATCTAGGCTACAAACATGGTATCGTGTTTGAATGTTACGGACCCATGGATGACCACAGGAGCAGTATGGAGGCATGTTTTTTTCCATTGTTATTTTATGTATGTCACCAGTTATTTCAATTGTACACTGTTTACGTTAGATACATATATGGAAACAGACAGAGTCTTTAATTTGTATTCTCCGTTCATTTTGTCCATATTTGTGCATGTCTTGAGAGCTTACGAATACAAAGCAAATGGCGCACTGGAAATCATGGGGGGATCAGTGCAGCCAATAGTTCATGCCAGATGACCAAGACACAAGCAAGAAATTTTAACATTGTCTTTTTGAGGAAAGCCTTTCCAAGTTGCTAAGAAACCCCAGGCTTCTACATGATGTTACTTATCATAACCTCCTCCACAATCGCCATGTTTGTTGTTGTCAGAACCTCTACTCTGCTCTGCTCTCTGTAGGATTCATTGCTTAACAACCATGGCAACGTAAAGGACACATGGAGGTATGTGGGCAGTGACAGTTACATCATCTCAAACGGACACATCGGATTTCATACGTAAAAGCAGCATGAATTCGCCATAAGGAAGTTTGAGTGTCTGCAGGATACAAGAGAGCGAACAGGTGAACATCAGCTCATCACTGGTTTGTTGTTCACGCAGGGATTCACAAGTCACACACACATGTTGAAAGTAAAACAACTCTTAAGTATATTCATGCATTTGAAGGAGTATTCAAGGCACAATGACTCATGCTTGTACAAACAACCACACACACTGAGGTGAGTGATGAGACTTATTTTACAGTAGCATTTGTCTGCAAAAATCAATGGGACATTTAAATGTCAGACGAAGAAGATTGAATGTCAGTAAAACTTAAATGTCAAGAAAATCTACATCGACATACAAGGCAGGTTGGTGCACAGAAGCGCACACACACACACACACACACACACACACACACACACACACACACACACACACACACACACATACACACTTTTTCGTCTTTTGGCCATGTCACCCAGCACTGCGTCAAAAGTTGTACAGTACAATCACAATCTCAAATCAGTATGACACAAATAACATTTATCTTAGATAATCAAATACTGTTTGAAACACATTTCAGCACCAGAAGTTAAACCAACAACTCATATAAAAGTAAAGTCAGAGGGATTCTCATTACTCGCACAGCCACAAGCGCAATATGAATGTTTGAGGGGAGACTATTCAGAAATGTATTGCACCGTGTTCGAGTGTGGCCATTCTGAAACACAATATTCCAAGAATACCCTTTGCACATACAATGACTACTGAAGCCTTAATGGGTCGTTAGGTGCTTTAGTCTCTTTCCTTCATTTCTTTACCTTTTTCCTCTCATCTTCTTGACCTTTCTCTCAAGATTTTACAAGAATCAGCTTCATTTTCTTCTCAATAATTCCACCTCCTCTTCCACTCTCCTCTCCTTTAACATCTTCTCCCATTTTCCCCTCAACCTCTTTTTACACATTTGTAATCCCCAAATGCACTCATGCATGCACTTCTTCCACCTCAGGCCACGTTTCTGGTCATCCTTTCCATCCCATCCCTCTCCTCCACTCGAATTCCTGTTGAGTGCTACTTAAGGCTATAATCTGTCCTCTAGTGCTCACCGCTGATTGGGTCCACAGGGACAAGTAGAAGGAGACAGGTGGAGGGACAGGACAAAGCTATGAGTGAAATAGTGTGTGTATGTGTGTGTGTGTGTGTGTGTGTGTGTGTGTGGTGGAAGAATGTCTGAAGATAGAACAGAGATCCTCTGGCCCTCTGTTATGTGAAACTTCCTCTTCTTATTTCTGCATGTTTCTGTCAAACACACACTAACTCTCTCACTCACTCCACCAATGACAGTGCACGGGTGCATGCATTATGTATGAATGTGGATGAGGGGATGTAGTAGACAGGTGAGGTTTGAGCTGGGCAGTGCAGTGTGACTGATTGGCTAGAGACTCCCGGTCCAAATCCCCTTTTAGACAGGTACATGGCTTTGGATCAAATCCTGAGATAAATCCGAGATGTGTGTGCTCACAGCTGCAGTTCACTCTTTATCTGTGCATAACAAGCATCTGGCTGATAAATCTGTGTCTGTGTGTTTGTTCCTCTGCTGTTTGAAGCAAATTAAACAAACTTGAATATCAAAACTTTAAAACTCTAACATCAGTTGCACTGCAGCTTGTGTACGAATACAACAGATTACCAATTATATATATACAACAGGGTTCTTCAGTAGAGCCTTAATAAAAAATAACTCCAAAACCCAATTACACAACAAAGGCCAACAGTAAATAGAATCATGGAAATCACATCGCATTGCAAGCTGCACTGCCTCATAAATCAAATCAAGTGGCATTTGCTATACAACCATCTGTACAATACAGTGTCCAGGGGTTGAAACTACCAGCGTTCATGAGCCGATTTACAGTGAATAGAAACCACTAGTGACAGTGAGCCTATGACGAGAATCACGAGTCCATCTGTTCAACCTGCTCACTTCCTATTGAGTAAGTGTCTATTCGAGCAGCATGGATTCTCTGTAAAGGTTTAATCTTCCCTCCATCTGCCACCACAGCCTTTTACTTCAGTTTCTTGTTTGACGACAGTGTGGGTAATTGTCATTGGTTGTCATTCATTGTAAATTTAAAAGAAAACAAGGACTTAACGAAGACTTCAGGGGAAAAAACCTGATATCAACAAACAACTCGACAATTTAATGTCATGGATTTATTCTAATGTTGTGTGTTAGTGATTCACTCGCTGGTGGGGGTTTTGTGAGTCAGTGCATCGACCATAAGAAAACATGACCATCAGGACATTTGTCACATTCTGTGTAAAGACAAGTAAATTAAACAAAGATGGTGCTTCAATGAAACAAGGAGAAAACTCACATGGAAATACTGAAGGCAAAGTCCAACCACCAGGGAGAGCAGTCCATGTCAATAATGTAAAGACTCGTAAACTGGGAATACACTGGGGAGACTGTCTCCAAGGAGATATGAGGGCAAGTGTAACAAAGGAAAGACAAAGCATGGTATATGTGGGGTTTCTTATAAGGAAACACAGGGACTGGACTAGCCAGGTGACAGGTGAGGCAAGTGACAAGGAAGCAGGAACTGAAATGACAGGAAGAGAAGTCACAAGACCAAAATAAAACAGGAAACACAAAAAGTCACAGAAAAGATCTGCAGGTGGAGACATTAAAGTACCTTTACATGACTTTTCTCCAAACGTGATATTTGATGTTATTTTCTCTCAGATATTTTAAATGTAAAGAAGATAAAAACCTTCCAGTTTGAGGGTTTCAGAGATCCTGGAGCTTGACAGTAATGTATTAGGTCAATGCAACAGGCTCTGCTATTGAACTTTGCTGCAGATATTGATTTCGATATTGATGTCTTCTGTAGTCCGCTACCTGACTACAGGAATGGCAGTAACAATCAATGATTTAAAAAGTGTTCCAGTAATCCACAAGAAAAATGTTTTAACAAGTAAACAGGGACTTTTCATTCAGCACTGACGGTCTGATGCTGTTGAGAAAAGCAAAGAGCTGCTGACATACATCATCGTGACCAAGATCAAGTAATATTTGCAGTAATTTCTACAGGAATCGATGTATTTTCATGCAAACCTGAACTTTGTAATTACAGCCTAGGCCAAATTCAACTTAACAACAGAAAATCCATCTCTCCCCTGCGTGTATCACTGTGTGTTTTTGTATGCTTGGGAATCATCTTCTAAAGGACAGTTGCAGAAGGCGACGGCGTTCCCATGAAGCCGTGCAGCAGGAGCGTCTGCCAGTCCCTGGCACTCCATCAAAGATGACAGGACGGGAACAGAAAAGAGGAAAAGACATGAAAGTGAGATGTGTGGATGTGGATGGAGCGGGGGCTTGTATTAGGGGGCATATGGCCTGTACGAGGAGACAGATGTTTGTGTGCAGAGGGGAGAGGTGAGCGCTCCGCACGTCCTGTTGCGTCTGCTATTGCGGTGTCCCCGTGGGAAGAACTAGACAGATGTGTGCAGAGGCTCCACTGGCACCTGGGAGTCTCAAAGCTCATCCGACCCAATGATATTCTCTCTTCTCTCTATACACCGATCATGACATGCTCTCCACTTCATCTCCTCATTTTCACAGTTACGGTTGCTCATACTCATGGATGTAAACTATCTCATCAGATTTTTTTCTGTCTGTAGTTCAATTATTCCTGATTGTATTAATACAATTTGTAGTAATTTGTAGTGACAATGAGGGAATCCCTGCTCAGGATAAGATTCTGCATTGTCCTAAATGAGAATAAGATACACAGTGATAGTGAAATATATTATCATTTCAATACAACAGATAATACAACCTTAACCCCATATTTCAGTTTGGTTCTCAGATAAACTACTTATATTAAACTATTGAAACCACTGTGTAACTCGGATCTGGATCAGCTGGTAGATCTCTGTCACCCTCTCTCCCTCCTCTCTGCAGAACGTGAACCGATGAGCGTGGTGTCAGGTCTCTGGTGGTCTCATGTGTTTGTCCTGTTTTTCACTCATTCCCTCTCCCAGCTATCGAGATTGTTGCTAATACAGCTATAAATCACGCTGCATGTCTGTGTGTGTGTGTGTGTATGTGACATGATTAAGCAGCGAGCTGTGAAGCAGCAGTGATACATGTGGTAAAGGCGAGACAGAAACAGTGGCTTCACATTCAGCTCTGCTTTTTTTAACATTTCAGAAAATGTCAGGATGTAATTTGCTACTGCTGCAGCAACACATGACACAGTTATCACTTATTTACACATTATTTAGTTAAATTATAGTGAATGCCTCTGTGATAACGGATAATGTTCATTTAATTTAATTTATCAAGGTCTGAAAAATGAAAACACTTTACAGATGAAAACCTCTGGAATGGTTAGAATGGAAATGTTTTCTTATGCACAAAAATTTCCTGGTTTCTTAGCATATTTCTACTCACACAGATATGTTTTATTTTCAGTTTCCATGGTGAGGAGAGTTAATGTCAGGTGTTTTTTGGTAATGGAATATAATGCAATGGAAAATAAATATAGGTGTAAAACTAAACATAAAACAGTTTTTACATTAATCATCATCAGTCCTACTTTTAAAAGTCTCCATGAACATGACGATACCCGATTATGTTTTGAGACATAATTAAAGAGTTAAATAAATCTCTGCGTGTGAGATTATTTGCTATGATGTATTTGTCTGTGACAGCTTCTGTTTATCATCAGCACCCTGGAAGCACTGCACTGCTGTGCTGTGTTTTATTCTTATATTGTTCACACCCTTATGACGGCTCATGCTGTGTTGTTGCATTCAGTTAATCATACAGAAAAATTAGGAAATCTATCGTCTGTCTGGAGCGTGATCTGTATTGTCAGCAGACTAGATGTAAATGAAAACATGGCGCCAGACAGTTTTACAGACTTGACACCGAACAGAGATTAGATATTTAGTCTGATGCAGGTCACATTCCTTGACCTTGCATGTGAAGTAATCCGCTCCTGGTGCTGCTCGTGTTACTATGAACAGGAGCAGCAGGTCAAGAAAACACTTGTTTTTAGTCTTGAACACAAAAAATCTGATCACAATCAAACACATACAATGGACACTTATACCTTATTTTTAGTATTAGCAAAGTGATAATACAGCAGAAACAAGTAGCCCGCCTGGGTGAGGAGAACAAACTGTTCACAGTATTTTCACCTAATAAAGTGTGAGCAAACAGTTGCCATATTAAGACAATCAGCAGACACAGAGCAACATTTGACTTAATTTATATTTGTATTTTTGTCAACCCAATAAATATAACAGCAATATTAAAAAAAACCTTTGGTCTCCACCAACTCCTGTGAGAAGTATTTCTCTGGACTCTTTTGCTGTACAGTTTTTTCCCTTCAGCGGAAAACTGAATTCAATATTCAGCTTAAAACCCTGAGCTGAAAGACGGCAAAACAGGCCAAGAACTGAGTGGAACAGCCTTCTACAATGTTGACCAAGTCTTTATATTTGTCTTTATATCGTTTATTAAGCTTTGAAACCAGCTCTTGCGCTGGTGAGATACCAGAAACGCCTGAGGGTCAAAAGCTTGACAGAGTTAAGTGGCCCCAGTGTTTTAATGCTAAAGTGGTAAAGCTGTGAATTAATGGGCCGTGTGTGTGCACCACATAACACAAAGAAGAGGGGGGGTATGATGAATTGCAGCTCGCCATGCAGGGATATCCCACCGCTGAGTCTTTACATGTCACTGGAGCGAAAATACAAACACACATGTAAACACATAAATATACACCACCAGCTGCACTGCAATTTATTACCTCTATTTATATCTGTTCCAGCTGTAACATAGGAGAGGAGGAGTGGGAGAGATTGGGAGGAGGATGACTGGGGATTGGTGAATGCAGGGAAATGGGGCAAGAGCTAGGAAGAGAAAAAGAGTAAGGGGGGGATGCAAGAACGATAGGGGGGGCAAAGAGGTAGAGGAGAGAGGGATAAGGGGGAGAGGGAGGAGTGAGCAGGTGTTTCAGTATAAACAGAATAAACAAAGAGCAGAAATAGACTAAAGAGGAGTAAGACGGAGAGAGAGAGGGAACAGAGATGTCCGCAGGATTCTGGGACAGCTGAGATCCTGCGGAGCAAGACGACATCCTCTGTTGCCATGACAACTGCCTCCACGTGAGCCATCACTCGGTCCCATGTTCGCTCACCCACACAGAGGGGAGGCACACACACACACACACACACATGCAATCACATACGTGCACAACACAGGCTCAAAGACACAGCTCTTGAACATGCCCTTAAACTCCCACGCTGCCTGGCAACTTACGTCTCATCTGCCCACCTCCCTCCTCCCCCTCCTCCCCCTCTCTGACAACCCGTCCATCTATCTGTCTGTCTGTCCATGCAGTCCACCTCCCATCACATCAACATCCTTGCTTCCTTGTCCTCTGCCAGCCTTACACATGTCCACAGATTGATTTCTGTTAGTTAGGATTCTTTCTTTGAGTTATCAGAGATGTAAGCACATTCTTAAAAGTGCAGCATGCTAATGCTCCTTATGTTATTATGCATTTGTGTTGTGTATCAATTTGACATGCAGATGTACATATATTTACAGTAGATTGTTGTTGCTTTACAGAAAATAATCTGTTTATCTCCACTTGTTAACATGCTTTCCTAAGGATGCCCTCGTGTTTGTGAAGCTATGTGTGATCAAAGATTGCGATGAGGGAAGGGGGGGTGTTTATTGGTATGCAGTGTGTGTGCAGTGCTACACATTAGCTGCTAGATAGCGCTGTAAGGCACCACACCACAGGGGACCACAGCTGTTGACCTGCACAGACACGCACAGGTGCTCCAGACTACAAATTCATGAATGTGAGGAACACACAGACACACACAAACAAATAGAGACACACAACACAACGTGTTGGGCTTTTAGTGATGGCAAGGACTGAATACACTTAGCACAAGGTCACATCAACATGTACATTCAGTGCACATGCCGCTCGGTGCACATCCACCAGAGGAGAGACAGTTGGCACAAATGAGAAGGGCATTGCTGACCAATTTCCACATCGCCTTTTTCCTGCCAAGGCAAAGCGAGGCAGCAAACATTCTGTCCACACACACACACACACACGCAGTGGCCTTGACGAAAACATCCATCCCAGGGACGAATGCAGAGCACCGGCTATTTACTTCCTGAGCAGAGAGACACATGTTTTAAAGTGGAAACCATTAAATCTACACTGCCATAAATCATATTGACGTTCGCTGTCTGAGCTGTGACAATATCTGGACACATTGTATGATAATGGGACACAAAACCAGTCCTATTCTTTCTACAGAGGACAGTGTGGTCTCATCCAGCCAGCACACACACACACACACACACACACACACAGAGACACACACTGTGTACGAGCAGCATTTGGTACAATGCATGTAATGCTGGAAACCCAGAGCCCCATTGTTAACATTCTGCACCAGTGGGTCACGGCCACTGTCCAGGGTGCTGATCTGGGACAGTCAGGGAAGCAGAGCCATCCATGTTGTCATCGATATAAAAACTGTGGCCAAGGTATCAAATCCTATAGAACCAAACTGATACAGAATCTGTGTAATGACAGAAAAATATCCCTGTGTCAGATATGAAGACATGACATACTTATTCATGCACATGCATATTGCCTCCTGTGTGCTCTGTTTAATTTTAGTGTTATCTAACACAGTCTGAACACTTTCTAGTGTTTTGATGATCTGGAATAATGTGAAAATACGTTACCTCCTTCCCATGCTGTCACTCCACTAGATACATGTTTGGATGAGAAAAAAAAAAAAAAAGACCTTGAATGCTCAAACATTTATTATTCAAATATTATTTTCCTCCATGCTGGAGGGCTGGGCCTCTCCCAGCATGCACTGGGTGGAAGGCAACAAAACATCCTGAAATGTCAGGCATGTACAGTACCTTCACATGAGTAACCAGGAGTATCCATGTCTTTCTCTATTTCTCCAATGAAAACTAAAAGCAGCTTGTTAACAGAAAATTGAAAATCTTGTCTGATGTCTAAATTTGTAGAAAATAAACTCTAACATGGGTCAAAACAAAACCATACACCAACATTCCACTGAAGTTCACGTCTCAGTCTTTTGTTGCAATAATAGATGACTGCGTTCATATCCTTTCTCTATGATTGTTTACTGTTAAAACAAGAAGAGGCAGTTCTTGTGGGCTTGTAAAGGTTTGAAGATCTAAGAGCTGTTTTTTATCTTTCAAAGGTTTAGAAAAAACACACGTTTCCATTTGACTTTAGAGTGTTTCTTTTCCCTGACAGTGTAAATCAAATTAAACTAAGACGATACACCGCTTGTCTTTCTTCATCAGTAATATTCTATAGGACATAGGACATGGCTACTCTTAGAGGAGAACGAGCCGATGTGGTCGTCCTCACACGTCTCTACCTTCATGTAGTAACAAACAGAAGACATAACGTCCTGTTCTTTGGCTCATCTAGAGCTTGTTACAGGTACAGTGTGGGAGTAGATAGAGACTGTGTCCCTCTTTAGTTCATGCAGTATGAGCTCATCTTGTGATCTAGACAAAAAGGCTTTTTGACAGATATACGACGGGTGTAACAGAAAAGTAAGCCTGTTGAATGACTACAAGAATAGAATTGCATTTCTACCACTATTTTCCCCCCTGCGTGCTTCCACATCCTCCTTAATTACTTGATTCATTTCAAATTTTCAGTCTTTCAGCATCACCACTGTAAAATGAAGTGGGGCTAATTGCTACACAGATTATTATTCTCTAAGGCAGGGGTGGGGAACCTCCAGCCTCCATTAGACAATGTCATCCAGCCTATACATCTCATAAGCAACTCAGATATATAAAGACATTCTCGTGACAGCAATTATTTGTTTCTGCAATAAATGTAAATTGAATAATAGACATACGTGGATGACGTGTCACCGCATCATCATGGTGGCTGCTAGGAAAAGGAAATTAGAAGCAGTGTGTTGCACTTTCAATGAGGAATACACAAAGCATCATGTTTTTGATGCTGTGTTTTGAGGGATGTGCAATGTTGACAAAGGCCGATGTTGAGCACCATTAAAACTGCAAACATGAAGTAAACTGGATGAGCCATAAACAAATGCACTTGGGTAAGGTTAACATTCACTTTCTGACAGAGACACTGTTATGCAAGCAAGTTTATTTGTGCACAAGGTAAAAGCTAAAAAGATGAAATTTAGAAAGAACACTTGAGGAGTGCCTCTGCCCTCTGAAAGTCAAACACTCACCTCATTATTCAGACAGTGGTTCTTCAAGTGAAGCATTCGTTTCTTTGTGTGATGCTATGACATCTGAATGTGCCTGGAGTGTGGAAAGATGTTCCAAGACAGAGGGAACTAGACATATTTGCATGCTGAATAATGTGAAACTATCAGCTGTACTTGACAACCTCCTTCTGCTCACATGAACTCTATTTATGTCCTGAGGATCTTCCCCTTTTGTTTGGACACAACTTTTCCAATGATATTCAGGTTTGGGTAGAGTTCGATCATGTTGGCTGCCTTTTCGACATGATTTTTTAAGCTGCTCATGCCTGTAATCGGAGAAAACGGGTTCAGCTCCAGTTCAGCTAATTTTCTCTCTGCCTTGGTTGTGTTAGGGCCTCGAGCCTTACTCAATACATCTCTGTTCTGGACAAACTACTGCAGCTTTTTTTCAAACCTGACATGGAAAAACTCAGTTCTGCATATCGATCAAATATGGAGGTTTAGTCACTACTTTCATTCATCCACAGCCTTCCCTAGGCCCTGCCTTCAATTCTCTTGTACTTTGTGTGTTTAATTCACTGCCAGAGTGCGCCTGCCACAGCCTTCACTTCCAACTCCTCTCTCAATATATAGCAGCACTACATCTGAGCTCAGTGCCTGTGTTTGCTCTGTGGCTGTTTTATTGCCTCTCCAATAAAATGTTATCTTTTATTTTCATGTATCTCCGCTGAAAGATATATATTCTTTTTCTCTTTAGGGCAATTTTTCACTTTTTTACAAATGCAGCTGAATTTCCAGGAGCTGTCTGTGTGTTATAGGACCTCCAAAGGATCGTAAATAATCACGAATGGGTTTCTTCTTGTTTCTCTAAGATGGTTTGAAGAAACTGACTCCAGTTGAAGGTATTTGCAAACATTTAACACAATTTAGTGTGAACAGTTACCGTGATCGGACTGACGGGTAAGGCATGGGCAATTAGTGTGTGTGAGAGTGTATGTGTGCGTGACTTTAAGTCATCCTGAAATCACGTGCAGCTTATATTCTCCTTATCCTGTATGACTGAGAAGTCTTGTGATTATAGTCTCTTGCTACGGTTCCTCTCTCTCTCACTCACTCTTTCTTTCTCTCTCTCTCTCTCTCTTTCTGTCTCTCTCCTTTTCCTTCTCTCTTTGTTGCATAGGAAAGGAAATCAAGGAGAACTACAAGGATAGGACCTGTAAGTAAAGAGAAATTAAACTATTGCTCTCTCTGCAGCTTGTTGCCTTAGAGACCAGCAGAGAGCGAGAGATAAATCTGTGAAATCCTCTGATCATCCATGTGTGTGTGAGAGAGGGGAGGGTGCCTGTGTGGGTGTACAGTGGTAAAGCGGGTCTGCCCCAGACACAAACTCACACACACACACACACACACAAACACATAACCTCTCCACTCCCCCTGCCCTGTGTTTTCTCTCTGAAATTGCTGCATTGATGCTGAAAATCAGATCCAATTATTACTAATTACAGAGTAACATCATCTTTCTCCAGTGCGTGCCCTTCCTCTATAAACCAATATCCATTAGAGTCTCTGCTGCACTATAGATTGTGTCTTTGTCTCTCAGGGACGGAAACAAACCACAGTGTTAAACAAGGCACAAGATGATGTCTTTACAGGGCGATAATTAGACCGAATGGCTGTCTGAGGCAGGAGAAAAGAAGAGGAGGGGTGAACGCAAACCACTGAAAAAGGTGGATTAACAGGACAGCAATGTTTTGGTACAGACAATATAGAGAAATCATAGATTGAATAGCACCTTAATCAAATTTGGAGACTGTGCTTTAGAAGCATAAAGAGGAAAATCAACCTTATTTGATCTGATCCAAGGGTGTTCTTTGTGATTGTGTTTATTCTATCACAGACATTGGAGTTTATTAATTAATGAATGGAGATTAAAGTTGTTCAATCTGAAATCCAGCTTTTCCTTTTCTAAGGCCAAGATCCGCTCTGGAAGCTAAATTAGTCTTAAAGAAATTATCTCATTATCTGTAGGTGCAGTATGTGGTGACCTTCATACCCTCTAACCATAACCCTACTTCAGCTCTACAGAAGAATGTAGGTATGAAGGTTTAGACGACACAGTCTTGTGTGTGTGCTGCGTGGTTGCAGTCACATGGCAGGTCAGCAGCAGGTCACTGAGGGGAAAAATATCAACGAACACGAGCTGTGAAACTGGAATCTGGACTTTTTCCTCACTAAAATTGGATTTTCAGCACAGTAGCAGAGCGAAGAAAAACAACAGTAAAAAATGTCTTGTTCTTAGGTTCTCAAGAAGATTGAATTAAAAAAAAGACACAATGGAGAGTGGCCTACATTCTATAGTTCAGTGCTATAAGAGAGTTAAAATGACATGATTAGAATAAGTCCTGCTTAGACTAAACCCCTGAATCAAATAGAAAGATTTGAGCAACCGTTTTCTAAAAATAACTAATTTCTTCATCATGGAGATCCAGCTAAGAAGATGTAGCTTTGAGTTCATTGCAAAACTTCAATTTTCGTGTTTGTGACGTCGTTCTTTATGAACAACAACAAGGTTGTTGGGTTGTTCATTTAGCCAGGACAGTAAAAAGAGAGACTTCAACTAAGAGACTATTGTTCTGGACTGTTCTGTAACAACAACAGCAAACACTCTGTGGGTTGTCTGTATAGCAGCATATGGCCCATTGTCATTTCATTGTTAGACAACCTCTAGCGGTTGTGGTTATTATGATGGGTGCATTCAAAGAATTCAGTACAAGTACAAGTCAGTAAAAGACACTGGATGGATCAACAAAAAACAAAGCACTAGAGAGTGAGGAAATGTCAAAACAGTGAAGACATTTTTTATTCCACAACCTTAACCCTGTTTATTGTAGCCATGACAACAAAGATCCCCTAACGTCCAACAGAAAATGATTAAATGTAAAGACTAAGGGTGGATTCTTACACAAATGTTCTCTCGGACCTGCACACAGGACTGTGCTCTTTAAACAACAGCTCCACCACTCTCTAATAACCATGGTCACTTTAACCAGTTTGCTATGGTCACGTAATCCTCAGTGTAACCCCCCCCCCCAACTTAAATACCACTAGAGGTCTCATCAGTCAGAGTAATTGAAAATAAATCACATGCAAACTGTAGGTCAGTAAAGCTGTGGTTTATTCATATGAACATGTTGAAAACTGGATACATCATTGGTTCTATAACCTGCCTCATTATAATGTATATAATATGTACATGTTTGTATATATATCTGCATTTGTGACATAATTACAAATATTACAAATATTGAACAGTGGAATAGAAATTTGATATAAAACAATTTTAACTAAAATTGACAGAACAAACATGTTTCTTTTTTCTTTAGTTTGTCATACAAGTTGTTGCCATGGTAATTATTTGGATTCTACATCAGTGATGAAAGTCATCATACATATACCTTCATAAGTACACATATAAATTAAATATGTAGTGAATATATCTGTTGAAGGCATTAAATAAAAAGGGCAGCATCAGATAAGGCACTTTAATTACATCAGTATAATCTGCTGTACATTACATTAGTGAAGACGCCAGTACATTCCAAAAAGATGGACAACAGAAAACAGGACTGGCCCCAGAGGACAGAGCCATAAAAATGACCATGTAAAATAAATCGAAGCCACTTCTAAGGAAACAATGTGAAATAACTGTAATGTTATCAGGACCGAGGCTGAACTGCTTCAGATCATTCTGATGAAAGAACATTTGTTTGTGTCTGAATGAAAGGGTGGAGATGGAGGATGGAGAAGGAGGGGTGAAAAAAGAGGAGACTACCACGGTTTATAAATGGAGATTACTTCCATTGAACTTTACAACAGATGTACTGTGATTTTCAGCAATCTCTCTGCGCATGTGTTACGTAACATGTGTGTCTATGGTAACCAAAGTGGCAGTGTCAAGGTTTGAAGTCGCCCAGAGCGTGACCCTGTCTTTTCACAAGCGCACACAGCTGCATCCACCTACTTTTCTTTCTTTCTCTCTAACTCAATCCATCCAATTCTTAGACCAGCTGCCTCTTTGTCAACCCCCCCTCACATATGAACACACACACCCCGGGTGACCAGAGTGGAGACAAGTTGGCACCCATACCTTCCTCCTTCCTCACAACGAGCCAAAGCAGTTCCTCCTCTGCCTCTTGCTCAAAGACAAACTCGACTTAGTGTGTAAATGAGATACAAAAGAGGATCCAGTTGTCAGGAGCTGTTACTGGGATCTGAAGCAGGACGAGCAAGTCCCGCCTTTATCTTTCTCTAACTGCGGGGTGATGGTGTCGGGGACTTCTGATTGGAGCAGGTCTTTCTCGCTGGCGATGATGTGTTTCACCAGGCAGTTCGCTGCTTCGTCGATGTTGATGTTTTCCTGGAGGGGGGGGGGTTAAGAAAAGGTGCAGGTAGAAAAAAAAAAAAAAGAGGGAAGAATAGATTAATGCAAACATTTTTATGAAAGCATGTGCAGCAGGAAACGGCGTAAAGGAGCAGAAAAGTGAATCAAATGGATCATTACGAGGTTGAGTGGATGGATGAAGCACCAGTGAGCAGCAATGATGTGAAGACTAACTGAAAATGGAGTGTAGCTGTCAGTGGTCTCTGCAGCCGAGGCAGTGACAGATTATAACTTTGCTTTAAATTCTGAAGAAAAGGAGAAAAACACTGCTGTGATCAATATAAAGACGTCGAAACAAAAATAGTCTCATTTGAATGGAATTAGAGCCTAAATACAAAACAAAAGTCAACCTTTACTTTTTAAATGGTTTTTGCAAACATAAAAAGAATGAACCTGTTGATTCCTCTTTCCCAGCAGGGAAAACGATCAAATAAAGACTGGCTTCCACATATTTGTACCGAAACAAAGAGCTACACAAAGGCAGGAGGGAGCTCGAGATGTTCCGGGATAATGAGAGAAACGTGTGCAAAATATATCCTAAGATTAAATTCCAATTCCAATTATGTGCCTCTAAATCTTACTGATGATTCTGAAGCAAATGAATAAAAGCAAAAGTGCATTTTCTGAGTGGTTGGTTTAGAATAAAAGCTGCGTCAACAAACTGCAGGCACTGATTTGAATAAACAGAACTGAAAACAGAATTATTCTTTTTAGTAAGTAAGACAGAAGCAAATGCTTGAAATGCTGCTTATTCTTTTCTGTTCCGTTCACATTGCAAATTAGGAACAACTATACATAATGTTTTTCGCACCACTGCACTTAATTTTTCTATGAATATAAATATTCCCTGATCCAATTGTGAAAAGTTATTCTGAGGAAGTTTTGGCTTAATTAGATACAGACAGGAAGTATGGGGGCAAGTGAGGTAAGACGAAATACAAAGGTCTGGAACAACTGTATGTGTCTGTGTTTCTCTCTCACATGCACACGCACGTGCACATGATATTACAGTTTTATAATATCCACTGCAGGAGCAGTAGAGCTCAAACAGTGCTCAGTGGGATGTGACATGGTGGAGTCTGCAGAGCCCTGAACCTCTCACACATACAGACCATCTGTGTGTGTCGTGATCTGTCATCCTTACTCCACAGATCTGGAGAGAAAGATTGTGCTACACCAAAATAAAACGACAAACACAAATCTGCTCCCCACAGTCGGCCGGCTCCACTTCTCTGCACACAGAGCACATCTAGATAAAAGTTGGAAATGACGCATCTGGCATTCATGGCAGTGGGCTTATCGGTACATGTGACATTTACGGCATCAAATTGATTCATCATTACAGTTACACATAGGCTGAAGCTGTTGGAAAATGGCAGCCCATTTCCTGCTGGGATGTTTTCATAAAAGCAAACTCCGAGCAGACAGCTCTGGACACTAACAGTGAACACCAGGTCACTGGAGCAGCAAGAGCTTTTTTACATAGCAGCTCCAGCTGTGTGACATTCTATGATTTGTCCAACATCACATGACTGGTTGTGTGTCTCTCAATTCATGAACTGGTTTTCTGCCTCAATTTCATCTGCTTGAATCATCAATTTCTCATGGCTGCCGTTATCGTTCTTTGCCTCCATCACCTGATTGTCGGTTTGTTTCTTTGGTATTTAGAAGGACATCCCTTAAACTCACAAACATTTCTCTTAATAAAATCACAAAAAATGTAATATCCTCTAGGTTCCCCCATTGCTGCTGTGTAAAACAGCAAAACAAAACAAAGCGTATGCAGAACTACATGTTATATACTGCACCATTATTAATAAACTTCATTTATACCACAAGTTTACAGTGTTTCACAAATAGAAATTCAGTTTGTTTCATTTGTAGTTAAATTGAAGTGCGTTTTTGTGCTGTTTATAAATGTGTCATAGGTTTGTACACGTGTGTGCTTGTGTGTCTATGTGCACGTCTTACTCGTTTTTTCTTTTCTTCTCATCCAACTGTGAGATTCCTGCTCAGCATTAGCTGCTATAATCAGGGCTTGTGCTGGTGTGTCAGTGTGTTAGTGTGTAGGTGGGTGAATCCTCAGCTCATTTCACAGCCACAAGTCACACACTGCATTTCTGACTGTGTCACTGAGTCCTGCATTTTCTGCGACTTCCCTTCAGTTCATTTAGGTTTTGTAAAAGGTTTATTATTTGTTATCTAACATTTTGTTTTCATTTGATCTATTTGCTGCTGAAATACAAGTTACAAGTGGGTTTGATAAGCACATAAGCTGCCATCAACTGAGGCTTTATTCATGCACTAAGACTGAATGGTCTCGTTCTACTCAGCATTTTTAAAGCATTTCTTCACACCCTGAATGTGCCTCTGTGGTGGCATCTCCTGAGGGCGATCAGGTGGTCTGTCTGACACAGTTGAGCTGGTCAGGAGTCAGCTGCTCAAAAAGGACATTTACACAAGAAGGACACGCCCGCTGACATGGGGGCTTGAACCTCAGAGCTCCTGTTGAAGGACAGTCATTGTATTCACAGCAACTTCTTTTGTGTGTGCGTGTGTGTGTGTGTGTGTGTGTGTGTGTCCCATCTTTCCCACCTTGGCAGATGTCTCGTACCATCCCGCAAAGCCGTTCTCCTGGCAGAACTGCTCCATCTTTATTCCGTTATTTGTAAGCACGTCCCGGCCCTGGTCACATTTATTAGCCAAAAGCACAGTGGCTACATTTTTCCCATTGGCAAGTGTCAGTTTGGAATCCAAGTCCTCCTTCCATTTAGCCACGGCCTCGAAGGAGGCGGGCCTCGTGACGTCGAACACAATGAAGGCGCCCATGGCCTCGCGGTAGTACACACGAGTCATGTTGCCAAACCTCTCCTGACCTGGAAGACACAAACACACATATCATTTTTGTATTAATTTCATACCTTCATTGATGCAAGTTCAGTTTGTTTTGTTTTAATTTTGTTGCACAGAGATCACCTGCATGATGCCACTCACAAAGGTAATGCAGTGTCATTTCAGCAATCGGACACAAACTCATACTGTAAGTCACTGAATTTACTCATTTTATCACATTCCAGAGGGAGATAGAGGCATGATGGGATGAGGAGAGAGGTATCTGTAGTGTGTGTGTGTGTGTGTGTGTGTGTGTGTGTGTGTGTGTGTGTGTGTGTGTGTGTGTGTGTGTGCCTGTGAAGTTTTTCTCTGTAAAAATTCCTGAGGGTAAAATTAATTCGATAAGCCCTGTTGGAATGTTGTATCCTCACGGATTTTACCATCCATAACTTCACCATCAGTACCAGCTGCATAGCTGCAGAATAAAAAGACCTTTTGTAAGACATTCCTCCCAAATGCAGTTTGCATTGAAGTAAAAGGAGTCAATATGAATCTACATGTAACTGTGCTGATTCACCTGCTCTTCAGCACATATGGATGAGAGCACAGGGTCGGCTGCTGGAAGGATGTGTGTCTTGTTCAAGGACTTACAGTATCAGGGGCAGAACCTCTATTATATTACAACACATATCAGTATAGTATTATCTTACACCAAGTAAAAAAACTGTTCCCACCTTTCTGTATAAGTTATTTTGTAGATAAGTTAATTTTTACATGTATTATTACGGATGTTTAACGGCCATAGTTTGAAATATTTCTCTATATTACGACAAATATACCATGTGGAAGAGACATAGGCAGTGGTTAGTACTCTTGCCTCACAGCAGGTTTGCATGTTCTCTGCATGTCTGGGTGGGTTTTCTCTGGGGGCTCCTCCCACAGTCCACAGACATGCAGATTGGAGTTGGGTTAATTGGAGACACCACATGACCTTAGGTGTGGAGTGAGAGTGAATATTTGTTTGTCTGTGCATGTTAGATATGCTAAGAGCTAAGAGCCGAAACATCTACACTTGATATTGTGTCTACGTGTTCTGAAGCCACACTACTCCCACAGCTCACAACATGCACAGCACATCTCTGGGATTTCAAAAGTAATGACAGCAGTATAACTCAGTCATGTCTCCGTGTACGGGCCTGAGCAGCTGCCCCTGACACTGTGTCGCTACAGGCCACAGAAAAATGGCCAACAAAAATAGAAAGGCTGAAGTTGTTATTTGTCTTGGGAAATGCTTCAAGGAGTGAGTGATTCATTGCATCTGTGACATGCGAAAACTTCAGTCCGTCCTCAAATCCCCAAACAAACTCACAGCAGTAGAGAACAGTCAGTCTGTGGTTCTGTCTCATAGATGCAAACGTAAATATTTTTTTATGGTATTTGATTGTTAGAAAGAATCTGCACAAGCTCTTTCTATATGATTCTGTAGTGGATAGAGTTAATCCTGAATCATGCAGAACTACAATTTCCGTTTTCAGCACCCCAGGACATCTATAACTTCAAGGCCCACTCAGGGAAGCACGTACTGTACCAGACCTGCAGCAGTTTTCTCTGAGGGAGACACTCATCCTCACATCACAATAGAAGCTTTCTTTACGCAAGAGCTTGGGACTCAAATCTCCCTCACATGAGTTTGAGACACATGACTGCTTGCGCTCGCTGGCAAGGGAGCACAGGAGGGGAGAGAGCAGCGGGTCAGAGAATTCTTCTAACCCCCAGCCGACACTCATGTGAGACGGGAGAGCTGTAGCCTTTAGCTTTTTTATCGTACCCAACAGCATCACAGTCAAACGTCTGTGTTAACCCATGACGTCTGCGCTCGCCCAAAGCCAATCAAAGAATTCTACTCATGAAGAAAAAACACGACAATTTCTCACTCACACATTTCTGTCTACAATTCAAACAAGGAAATAGCATAACATTTCCCAACAGCTCGGAGTATCGCACAGATCATACAGACGGAGAAGGCCGTGTTATTCAGTATGCAAGGATGGGGAGGAAACTAGTGGCAACATAGGTTCAAGACTGAATTACTGTTTTTATTATACTTAGTGTATATTATACATAGCGTATAACTGTATGTTTGAATATAATTACACGAGTGTGTGATCGAATAACTCTGGGGTGTAAATTTGTGTAAAGTGACATTTGTGTGTTGCTTTCTGGCTCAATTTAGATATTTTTTATTCATGTTACGTCATTTTTGACTGTGGTTTACACTAAAAATAATAATGACGTGGCAAACTGTTGCCATGGCTACTCTCTTATATCATGTGGTGTCCTGGTGGTCTTTTATGAGGTCATGTGGCTGTCAACATAGGAAATAAGGCAAATTATGTGACTAAATGATGTAATTGATTTAATAGTTGATACATGAATTAATTAGATTTTATATCCGCAGATTCCATTACTGTGCTGCACGAGTCATTGAGAGTTAAAGAAGCTGTAAATACAGTCTGTTAATAAAAGTTAGGTATAGGTTGTATATATCATCAACAACATATAGAGTATATAAGAATTCAGTATTATACAGTATGTGATTGTAGCTCTGTTTTCATGACTTCTCTGTGTTTTCCTTGGGAATGTATTTGGAAATGAAGCGTGTCATTGTAGAAATGCGTGTCCAAATGATGTGGATTGAGTAACGGGTCAGCTGGTACAAATGAGGAACATTAACCTCAGATAGCTCTATCATGGTTGTATGGACATGGATAAATAACACATTTCTGTTTTCTTTGGGATCACTTTTCTTTATAATTCTAACCTCAAACACTCTAAGACTTTGAAAGTATGAATTTAATGTGAGTTTTTATTCTCAGGCCTCACAAACACTCATGAAATAATTTACTACCTTCGCTGGAAGAATAAAAAAGTGTATGTTTTTCATCTGAGCGGTGGAGCTAATTTTTGTATTTTATTGGGAAAGCTTTCACTTAAACTTTGAGATTTCATATACTTCACTGTATGATTGTGAAACACATTCATTCAGTAGTGATAGAAATCAAACGTGATTAACACCATGACCATTATCTTGGCACTAATATAACTCATTTTAAAATGTAGCCTTCAGTTAATTTTGACTTAAAAGGAGGTTTTCAACAAAGTCCCTTGATTAAATTTACTAACAAAGTGATGCCCATTTTTGCTTATTTCACAAAAAAAGGAATCCATCCTTTTTGACCAGTATGTTATATCACAATAGAATAGAAATCCTACAAATGTCTTATACATAGGATATTTGTTCTCGTTCTCCAAGGCTGTGGCTGGCTTCAAAAACGTGCTTAAAGTAAGAGTCATACAAAAGTAAATAACACAAACTAACTTTGTGGTGATGATTTCACATTTCTTATCATATTTTCTCAACTTCTATGTTTGTTTTCCCTCTTGCTTTTTCCACGTGAGCCGTGCGTAAGAGTCGGGACCGTACCTGCGATGTCCCACAGCTGAAGGCGCACCGTCTCCTGGTCCCAGTTGAGGACTTTGAGGGCGAAGTCCACGCCGATGGTGGCTCGGTAGTTGGGGCTGAAGTTGTGGTGGACATACCGCTTGATGATGCTGGTCTTGCCGACCCCGAGGTCCCCAATCACAAGAATCTTATAGAGGTGCTCCTTGTGGTGGTTGTTCTGCATGGCGACCGAGGAGGGCGAGAGCTGAGCATGAATCCACCGTAGAGGAGAGGACTGGTGGGGATGAAAGGGGGCAGAAAGCACAGGGCAGCGCAGAGGGAAGTGGAGTATGAGTGGGTAATGAGGAGGGGAGGTGAGGTACGCCCTGGTCCACACAGGGAATTGGAACATAGACGTCTCTGGACCTTGTGACTCACGCAGTGGAGCTGTTTGAGTCTGTGCGCAAAAGTCTGTCTGGAATTAAGAAAGAAGACATTTTATGAATTGTTTGGTTACATCAATAGAAACGATAGTTTGTGAGATCAGGTTAAGTTTAAAAAAAATAATTTCTACATGAGCATGTCAGACAAATAAGAGTAAAATATTTTACAGTTGCATTACATGGAAATACTCAAGTAAAGTCACTAACAATAACTACTACTATCTAATAACAAAGCTTAAATAATGTACTTACCATTTTTCTTGAAGTCCCAGTCCTGATCAATTTAAATGTAAAAATAAACTGTTGCATTAACTCACATTAAAAGGAACCATTGCGGATACAATTTCTGGACACCATTCATTCGCCACATTGAGTTTTATTATTTCGCTTTTTGTGTTTTTGCCATTGAGAAAACCGATTGTCCGATATACAAAATGATATTGAATATTGAATAACATCCAAAAACCAAACGTTCACGAAATTCTTTTATTCCATCAGTGCAAATCTCACAACACAATGTAAAACACATGCTTTCAATCAAACAAGGCTAAAAAAAGAGGCAGAATCAAAGGCACTACATCCAGATGAATCCCTTTGAAATGAAATCCCTTATAAATGTTCCACAAATACAATTTTTTGATGCAAGAATTGAAGATAATGCAGTTCTCCCCTGAGCTTCCCTGATACTAACAAACAAGGTCCTGCACCTCACAAACACAAAAATCCACCTCTACATTTTGGTAATTGCCTTGAAATGTTATATCCTCTTATGATTCATCACTATGTAGTACTAAGTATGTACCAATCCATTGATTGCATTGATTCCAAGTCTGCATCGGCAGTTAAAGCTTGAATTAAATTATTAATCGGCAGCGAATCAGCAATTGTTCAATAGTGAAAAGTGACCTGCATGCATCAACACTTAAAAATCAACCATAAAACAGAAGTGTTGGTGTCCCTAATTCCAACTCTTATTAAATGAAGCTTTCACAGCATAATACTGAACTTTGTCTTGTCTTTTTTTTTTTTTTTACATGTTATTCCCATAAACCATCTTTCCAGAATAAACACAAAAACAATAAAATCATTGGGATTCACTGTCAACATGTAAACATGTGACACTTGACTTAAGAATAATCTGGCTCAAAAGTCTTGCTTTAGGCTTTAAAAAGAACATATTAAAACACTTTGTCTTGTGAAATGTGCCACTTTTGTTTTTTGGAGGATTATTTCACTTTGATATTTTTCATTTGAATGCTGAGCAGTTTTTAAGCACATTAGTTCTTGACATCTGCTTGTTGGATAAGAGAAATGAGACATCGTTCCATATGATGTCAAAAAAGTTAAAGATTTAGCTTCAAAATTTCAACCTCTGGAGCACACATTGAAACCAGATCAAGAAAGTTGTGCTACTGAGAGTCCACTTCAGGACACCCACTCCTCCCATCCTGACTTTACTGCGTCTACAGTTTGGGGATAGGTTTAGCTGCGACTGCGATGCTCTCGATGGCGCACTCGTCACTTCCGCGGCGGATTCGGAAGTAGCCGTCCTCGCCCCAGCTAGTGCCCCAGCTGTTCTTGACAATCCAGTACTTCTGCCCGGTCTTGTGGCAGCGGCCGTATCCCACCAACAGCACAGCGTGGTTGGTCAGCTCGAAGGGATTGAAGCGCTCTGAGAGGCCTGTGTGGTGATAGATGCCCTCCTTGTAGTTCATGAAGTCAGCGTAGACCTGTGGAAGAAACCATAATTTACTACGCTTTTTATTCACTTCGTTTTTTTAGTTTGCATTAAGGTCTGTGGAGATGTAAAGGATTAAGAACATAAGATATTTTATAAACAACTAAAGGGCCCAACGATCCTCTTAAATTCAATCAAGCTATATTAAAGTGAACACACACATAGACAGCAGTCCGCTTCATATGCATCAAGATCAATGAGTTATTCCTTGGCAAATCAATGTTGAAAAACGGACAATCAACTAGTTTTTGTGTCATCTTGTTCACAAACAAATCAACCAACCAATGAATGGAGTGAGGGGTGAAAACATGACCTCCACATGTGCTGTTGGCCAGTATAAGGCCTGTAAAGTGTTCTCCAAGAACATTGTGATGTCAAAGTGAAGATGATGTTGGACATGAAATTTCATCACCTCATTTCATCCTATTAGATATTTGGGTTAAATTACATCACAATTAGTTTATTAACTTTTGATTTATGGTGATATCACAGCAACCTTCACCTCTGACCACCAAAATCTAACCAGTTCATTTTTCAGTTGATATGAACATTTGAGTCAAATTTGAATGTGTGTTTGAAATATCACATTCATGAGAACAGACCACTGATAGAAGACATGTGCATATGAGCAGGTGTTTTACCTCAAACGCCACTCCCATGGGTCCATTCTTGACCAGTTCCAACATCATGGCCATCTCACTGCAGCCGCCATAAAACCCACCGACGTAACTGTACTCTGCCGTGTAAGCGCGGACGCAGTTTTTAGGAACGCCACAAGGAGTGTCCTTTGCAACGTACGGAAAGCATGACTCGTCCACTATGCCAAAATCCTGCGCATACTTCCCGATCAGGTATGGGAACCCACCGTCACAACCTAACAAAAGATGAGATCAATGTTAGATGTGATTTGTTATATTTTCAGAGGTTGTCCTGGTGTTCTTACAGGGTGAACTCTCTTATAATAATAATAATATTAGCTTAAATGTATGTAGCGCCTTTCAAGAGACGCTTAACATGCGTCAGTGGGGACAAGAAGAGAAAAGAAAAGAAAGTATGAGGCCCAAAAAAGTAAATGAGGCTTCAGGGCTCTTCACAATAATGGAGTGAAAAAGCTCTAAATCAGGGCAGTTAAGAAACACTTCAATCTGATAAGTCTCACATAGCCAGACTCTACATTGTTGTGTCAGCACTGGAGTGTGGTCTGACTACACCTGTAACAAATAAATAAAGGCTGGCCTGTTAGCATTTCTTTAACCAATTACAGTTGTCTTGGGCTGCGCTAAACACAGAACGCAAACACTTGACCTTCTATGATTAGGGAGGAGGGCAGTTCAGCATTTTCTACATACGTCACCTCATTTAAATGTTTAAACTGCTGCTCAGTTCATATCATATCATACAGCATTTGGAATCTGAGTAGGGAACTGCCTTCCAGGAACTCTGAGCCGTATTGATGAATCAATGGTGGTTTTTGTACAGTTTCTGGAGCAGCCTGCAGGGTTCATGTCACACATGAGGGTTTTTGTTGTTTTGTTTTAAAAGGAAGATTGTGTGCCCAACAAACAGATGACAGAAAGACACATTGAAAGCAATTGCTGCTAAGTTAAACACAGTATATTCCAAATACTATCATTTCTCCTGGGTGAGTAAAAATACACATATTTGATGTCAAATTATATAGTAGCACGACAATAAAAACCACCTTGTGAAGATTGTACCATTTTTACTGATGGAAATATGTGTTTAATGTCTTGTTTGACTGCTGCTGTTGCATTGGACTGCATTATATAGGTAAAGGTTTGCACTTTTCTTTACGAGCTCATGTTGAGTTAACTGCCTGTGTAAAAGACAACATGTACTTTAGCAGTGCTGTATTGTACATGTCATGTCTTGTTAGTTTACCCACTTCCAGTTTCTAAATAAAACTGTTTTTCCTTACAGCTGAACCACCATTACATTCAAATATCTATGCCATATTTAGAGTGTAGGTCGCTAGCAGAGAGGCTGTTGTCTGGATTATTAACATGGTGACAGGCTGGAAGTGGAAGGGGAGAAAAATGCCATTTGAACCAGGCGCCCACTGGTAGACTCATACCCACAGTCTACATCCGGTGAGTCAGACATGAAACACTTGACTTTCTAAAGTCATGATTAGAGCTGATGGCAGCTATGAGTTTTCTTCATACATCACTGACTCATTTAAATTCTCTAACTTCTGCCCAGTTCATATCTGCAGCATTTGGCATCAAATGATTCAAATGAAGTGATAGTGTTATTTACCTTGAGAATATTGAGAGCAGGAGACCACTTGCTGCGGACTGAAGACGGGGGTCTCACTGTTGTTTGTGAGGACTCGGATGCGAGCCTCTAACATCCCCATGGAGGCGAAGGCGTAGCAGCTGCCACATGATGCTGAATGAGAACAGAGAGATTTACACTGAAGTCAAAAATCACAACTTTGCAACAAAACAGCGTTGGAATAAACTGTACTGAAGCTGTGTTTGGAATTTATTGACGAGAAGTCAAACCTCTGAGGCTGTGTGTTGTACTATATTGCATTACATTATGAAGTGTTTCTAATATGCTGTGGGGATTTGCAGCGTATTTCGGTTTTTATCTGGGTCCCTGACCTTATTAAGAGAAATAAGGTGTAACAACAATTAATTTAACTGGAAGATCTGTGCTAGTAGGACACATTTGCTGTCCCAATAATTAAAATATATGATGTGATCAGTTTCTGAGAGGATTCAGGATAAAATAATCCATGGACTGTCTATACGCTTATCCTTTGAGGGTCACAGGGGGAGAGGTGGAGCGAATCCCAGCTTACATTGGGTGAGAGGTGGGGTACTTCCTGGACAAGTACCACAAAGCCAAAGACAAACAATCATTCACACTCACATTCAGGTGTACGGACACTTTAGAGTTTCCAATCAACCTAAACCCAGTTGGGCATGTCTTTGGACAGTGGGAGGGGGAAAACACGCCAACTCCACACAGAAAGACCCCCAGCCCAGGATACAAACAGTTACACCTGCATCTTCCCTTTAAATTCAGCACTGGAAAGACCCATTTATCACCAATCCTTCCAATGTGCCAAAGAAATCCACCTGATTCTGAAGAGTGGAGAAAATAACAGAAAGTACAGTGGCTTAGGGGGCTTCTATTGAAACACTTCAGCTCTCTCCAGATCCTTAAACCCAGCTCTACAGAGGCCCTCTCAGACACTCAAACTGCTCAGCACACATAATCTCTCCCTCACACACTAGGCTGTGCAGAAACACAGGAGCAGAGCAGAAATCAGAGCAAGGCCTGCCCGGAGGGGAGCCAAGTAGCTGGCGGGCTGCTGTTCAGTCTCTGCCTTTACAGACAAACGTGTGAGTAGAAAGGTTTGGTCTTCTTCTTACTGTTTCTGAAACTGTGAATTTATGGTTCTATCATGTGTCCGGGGGTAAAATACAGTTTCAAGATTTCCGTTGGTGATTGAACATTACCTTGGTTTCGCACGGGGCTGATAAAGTTTACACCGTCAACGTTTCTCCAATCAAAGTGCTCAGGTAGAGCTGCAGCAATCTTGGCAACTTCAGCGCTCACAGGCATGGGGCGCACACGCCTAGTAATGAGAGTGATTAAAAAAAGAATTGCATATGATCACAGGGGCATTTTACATCATTCTGCACAAAGATAGTTTTACAGAAAACCTAATAAAATAAAATGCTCTAGTTGCACCATTAGTAAGAAGAATCCATTAGTGCTAGTGTTATTTTAACTCATGAGCTTTATCTTGATCTTTGTCAAAGTACCGGTTTTATTTGCACAGACTAATTGGTGGTGAACTATGAGTCTGACACACATATTCTATTATAAGATATGAGGGGGCATATTATAGTTGTTATTCGTATTAAAAAAAGCCACTTTTGTCACAGCTCCAAACCAAATAACCAGGAAGGAGCCCAGCATGACTCTTGTAGATAATTGTAATTGTTAGAAGCACAAATGACTCATTTATGTACATTTCTATAGCTAATCCTTCATGACACATGAGAGGCTTCAGGGCAAGTAAATACTCACAAGGGGATACGGGAGGCGGGTCCCCCAGCTCTTCGGTGCAGTTCCTGAAGAGTGAACGTCTCGTGCTCTGAGTAGGACACAGCCTTCCAAGAACTCTGAACTGAATTGATGGAATCAATGAAGTCCATGTTGTTTTTGTAAGGTTTCTGGAGCAGCCTGTAGGGTTTATGTCACATGTGAGTTATTTTTTTCTCGACAAATTGCTAGCAATTGCTATTGAGTTTACGCAGTATATTCCAGATGTTGGTTGTTTAACATGTACAGCCTTGACAAAATACACATACTGGACAGTTTAATAACACTTTACAGTTGCTACACAATGTGTGAAGCTTGTAATGTTTTTATTAATGGGACTTTTGTGTCCTTGTGTTACTGTGCTGCTGTTATGTCGGACTGCATTATATAGTCGGAGGTTATCATTTCCAACTCCCGTTTAAAGGTCGTGTGTAAGATTTAGGTGAAAGAGATGTATATGATATAAAATAATCATAGTGATGTTTTCATTAGTGTGTTTCATTTAAATTGTACAAATTGTTGTTTTCTTCAGAATGGGGCCTTTATATTTAAATACTTTATATTTACACCTGGAGAGGATCCTCTCTACAGAGGCGGCCATGTTTTTTATAGTAGTGCTGTATGTGACAGTATAATGCAAAGTCATATGTTAATGTTTTCCCACCTTCTGTTTCCAAATGAAACTGTCTTCCCTTTCTGCTGGACCAACATTTCATTCAAATATCAATATGCATCCTTATTAATATCTGTACCACAGTTTCACAGTGTGAGACACTTCTGTGTGCTAACTTGGATTATAAAGCTTTCCAAAGACATTTTCGATTTGTTCACACTGATGTCATGAACAGCTTTATAAGGCAGTTTCAGGCTGTTTCCAATTGCTGCAGATGTTCCCGTAAAAACTGTATCTATCTAGTACAACTGCCAACATGATATAAGTCATTTTCCTCCAGACTAAAAGACAAAACAGACCCACAATGACCAAAGTGCAGCCAAGAGATGACAAGCAACAGCAGCCTCGACGGGAGCGTTGCCATTTTAAATCCACTTATTTTAACACAAGGGTAAATCACTTCCACAGATGAAAACTTTCACAAAGTTTCATACAAGAAGAACATGTTCCCTTCCGTTTAATACTATCAAGTATAAATGTTTCAGTGGTAATTGTGAGCTCATCATATGTGAGGAAAACACAGCATGATACAATCTGAAGTGTGAGGATGTGGAGAAGTTCTGACTGTTCCTGGGTTGATGACTAATTCATTTTAATTTCAACAACAATATTTCCATGCAAATCATTGCTTGCAAGTATTGTGTCTTCTTCCAGCAGGACAAGGAACAGAAAAATGGAATAAATGTTTATGAGGAGCATCTTAATCCTTTGTATGAGAAACAAGAAAAGTTCACAGACAGATCTCAAACTTAGATATTTGGACATTATAGCAGCTCCAGTGAGAAAATTACTTAACCAATACATTAAATAATACTGCTACCAACAATGATCTGGTCTTAATTGTTAGCTTAAATTTCTCTACTTTGCATTTTATTTATGTACCAAGCTAATATATACATACCTGCTGCTGAAAAGTGGTTTGTAATCTACACGGGGTGGCACTGGTTTCACCTTCTTTGCTACAAAACAAGCCCAGTTGTTTCCCAGGACATCATGGACCCACCCTGGGAGGGTCTGGTCACAGTAGCTGGTGACTGTAGAGCCCTCCTCAGAGTACTGAAGATGTACAGACAGAAACAGGTTAGATGGCTTAATATGCAAGTCACAGCCAAAATATGGAAACAATACGCAAATACAATACAAATTCTAATTGATGGGTGCTGGATAAAAAAATAAATGCAGAATGTTTGGGAAAAAGGAGAAAATCTCGACACTTAGAAGCTTCTGTGAAAAGATTATTTGCTGTAGGAAGGTTTTAAGCACAAGGCTCAGACTGACCAATATATGAGTCATGCATGTCATTTTATGCAAATCTTTAGCTTTTACGATAAAACATTTACAAGATATAAAAAGGTAAAAGCTATTTTCAGTACATTATCCAGAAAAATATTTGAATTATAAGTTTTGCTCAAGTGCACAAAGCATATTTCTCGATGAAGCTAAATAAAGTCCAATGAATGGGGAAGTTAGACTAGACAAGGATAAACTGTAAAAACAGATAAGCGATGACGCCTCCCTCTACTGAGAGTCATGTGAGTGAAGAGAAGTGACACATGAGGTGGAAGATAAAATTTGATTAGTGCGTATACATATTAAGTTTTTCTAAGAGTACTCTTATTACTCTTGGGGCACAGTCATATAGCACGAAGAGAGAAAAATGAGTGCTAGTGAAAATAAAACCTTAAATGTCACGACGCAGTTCAACTTCTTTTATTTCCAATTACTTGTCAGTGTCTGTACAGCTGAATTGAACTTTGACGACATTGAGTTTGTGATCGATTGGGCAACGACTCGATGAGGATAAGTGGTGATTGTGCAACAATTGTGACCTACATAACGATTTTTAGTCATCTGCAGCAAGCGTTTTCAGTAAGCTGCAGCAGCCAAGACATGACAAACCAAAATGTAAGTAGCTCATCTTTTACCTTAAAGAAGGCGAACCATTTGTAGCCATTGATGACCACTTCAAAGCCCTGGTTGTAGATGATGGTGAAGAAGCCAGTGTTCCCAAGTTCGTCCGTGGCCACAGACAGTTTTTCTAGGTTCACTGTCACGGCGCTCTCCCCTGTAGCTGAGGAGGAAAACCAGAGAATACAAGTGTTTACATAGATACATACACTTTAAGATGCTCCAAAGTCTAACACCACTACTTCTGGTGAGCAACATTTCAGCATTTATGCTCCACGCTGCTGGAACACGTGAGGACCTGAGAGCAGCGGAAGTGCTCAAATCTTTAAACACAAGATTGAAACCCATCTCTTCAGCCTGGCTTTTGATCATGTGGGATTTGTAGAAATTATCTTATTGCATCCATGTTTTTAATCCTATTCAATCCAACTGTTAAGACTGTTTGTTGAATTGCACTTAGTGTTTCAGTGACCTTTAAAATCAATTTTACAGTTTATCTTTGTCAGCATTATCATGTGTTAGCCTTACTCCTCATCTCTCAGGCTCCAGCTAGTTTGTCAGCGTCACTGGGAATTCAATCTTTGCACACCGTCCATACTTCTGTCCAGAACCTGCGCCCTAAAGTACAGAGCAGTGTTCAGTGCAGCCTGGATGTGTTTACCCTGAGTGGAGCAGTTGACGGTGCGGTCGTGTCCTCCTCTGGACACCTGGAACACCCAGGTCCCCAGCAGCTCCTCGTAGGTGCAGTTCGCAGGTGTGTCCCCCCGCGAGCCTTCAGCCCAGAGCAGACACACACACACGAGCACCGCGCTCAGCCTCATGGTCTCACACACAGCTAGCTTACCTGCTAACACACACGGAGCTAAAGAGCTGCGCAACTAAACCCGCGTCTCCAAATGGAAACTTCAAAGTTGAGTTTCTGTGACTCGCCTGTGGAAACTGTGGCTGCCCTTTACTTAACTTTAACCAAAGACGCGCACTTCAAGAGGAGTCCCCCGAGACAAGGAGTACCACGCGCATGCGCTCAGTTAGCTAATATTTTTCGCTGGCTAGCTAACGTGCACGCAACATAAGGCCGCTCTCTGGAGGTCTGTGTCTCTGAGTTGTTCTCATGGACACGTGTGACCTGTTTACTCGCTCTCCTCTCGCTACGAGCAGCTTATGAACAGTGACTGTGCTGGTGAGCTATCCCGAGCGACCACGGACGCACAGGACACGGAACCATCTTGTTTTCACCGTCTCTCTGCTTTTTGGTTTCGGTTCCCTTCGTGTCATGTGACCGTGTCAGCTGAGAGAGGGCCGTTGCGCATGCGCAGTAGATGAAGGAAAAGCTATGTGAGCACATGATTGAGACGTAAAGTGTTGCTTCAAACTACTACACGTCTCTGATGAATGAAAAGGAATATCCTTTAATTGTTTACTGCAACATTATGGTCACTTTAATGACATTTTTCAATATTAAAAGAAATTCATAATTAAATAGAAATATTAACTATTTTGAAACTGATATTCTTAATATATAAATGCTGTTTTTTTTACTTCGTTTTGGTCATATAACTACTGTTATTTACTCATAATTATATTAATTCCCCCACCCCCCACCACCGCCATCAACAGATCTCTAACCTCTCCATCTCTATAAGCAAAGACTGCAATGATGTACAGTTCATTACTTCCCATGAAGGATTTTCAAACCATTTTTGTGCTATTCTGGTTTTCACTTCTGTCATCCTATCCACCCTTATGACTGCACACTATGTCGTACTGTGTACTATGTTTTGAGTACTTAATATGTTGCATATGTATATTTTCTGTTTTTGCGTACTTATATGTTCTGTTTACTTATAGGTTTACACAAGGGATCAGAGAGAAACTGCACTTAAATCCCATCTATGTCCTGTACATAGCAGAATTGACAATAAAGTTGACTTTGGCTAATGGTAACTTTAGTTATGCCAGTTCCAAAGCTCACAAAAACAACTTAGAATAGCTGCTTTCAGACACAGAATCGGCTCCGGACTTTCTCCAGAGTTTCACCCAGGAACAATACAGCAGGAGAACATCCGCTCAGACGTGTTCACAACAACAGGGAAATCTCCAGAGCGTTCAGGTGAGAGCAGCATACAGAGGCAGGACGTAACATTAGTTCTGCTGCAGAGATCACGTGTTCCCACAATGTAACAAAAAAAAGGTGTATCCATAGTTTCTACATTATTTTCTGTAAACAATCCAATCGTAATACGACACATTTTATACATGTACAAATGACATCAGTGGCAGCAAACAGCCTGAAGAGCTCATGATCACCCAGAGGTGATCTGAGTGTTTGAAGATATGTGACCCCCTTCATTACTTTGCGTAATAGTGTCAATATGCTTTCCAATCTGTTTACTCTTTGTTTTTCACATTGTAATCTATAATGTTGCTGTTCTCTAATAATCCCTGTGGGAGAATTTTATCTACACTTCTCCTTAGGGAGGCCAGGGGGTTAAGTGTCCCTGTGTGTGTGTGTGCGTGTGCGTGTGTGTGTGTGTGTGTATGCGCGCGTGTGCGTGATTGGGTCTAGATTGGTGTGTTGTTAAAGGGGTTAAAGAGCTTATTTTAGCCAGTGGGCTCTTAAGATAAGTGCTGGAGGCTTTAATCACCATAGTAACCACGACATAGACTGACTCATCTCCTTGACAGACCATAATAAGCACTCATCTGAAGCAGAGACTGAAGATGTATTAGTCATGCAGTCTCATTAGTGCCATTAACCGTGTTTGTGTGGAAGTGAGTGCATGTGTGTGAGCACATTTTTTTTGCATTTTATGTCTGTGTGTGTGCATATGTGTGTGTGTTTGTGTGTGTGTGTGTGTGTGTGTGTGTGTGCCTATGCAATCATGCAAACTGGAGGAGCACAGAGCAGAGATGGAGGAATAGTGTTATGAATAAGTTCCCAATAAGAGTGACTCATTGAAAATTGTGTTTCAATCTTGATATTGTTCTCGCTTCCACTGGCAGGAAATTAAAACAGAAGTGATTTTTGGTTCTGTTACACTGGCAGCCAAATATTTGTTCCCAGCTCGGTTCCCTCGCTCCCTGTCACAGGTTTCTCTTCTTCTGTCCTGTCTATCTGGTTTCTCTCCTCCTTTCTCTCAGTCAATTGTTCCCTCGCCATCGCCCTCCCTATTGTTTTGTTTCATTTGTTGCATGTTTCCCCACTAACAGACATTATGCAACAGAGAACACGTATCTAGATCCTCGTGCATGTTAAAAAGATTCTTGATTAATTTATTTTCCATTTCATCTATGAAATTTTATGTATTAAAATACGTCCAACTCAGTTTCCTAATGCTCACTGTGGCATATTTGAACGTCTTGTTTTCTCCAAAAACAACACAAAGCCCAGAGTTAATAACTTTGCAAATATGTAATAAAGAAAATATATACCTGTGAAAATGACACCTGATTTATCGGTGTCTTCCTGTACTTAAACAAATAGCTCAACAGTTCTACTACTGCTGCCTTCTTTTCTGTGCTTTCTTACTGACATTAATCAGCCAAAAAAAAAAGATGCAAGAGAAGCATTTCATTAGGTTGGAGATGTGGGTGGAGCCACTTCATCAGAGTGGGGTTGGCCACTCCAACCTTGTGGTGTTCATGTTACACCCTTCACATGGAAATGAATTCCTCTGAAGTGGCTTCATGGTCAGTTACCTCAGCCATACAGCCGTGTATACACCTACACACAAACACAACCAAGCGCTGTGAAACGTTTTCACCTTCCTCACACATATGCTCGTGCCCACCATAGACTGGTGCCCACACATGCTATGTATATGCACAGAGCTAATTTATATGTCCATGCACATGCATGCAGAGCCTGACACAGTGTGAACCACATGCTGCATTGACACCCCTTGCCCACACAAACTTTATACACAGGGGCTGACACACTGAACCTACAGCAATCTGCTTGCATAGGAAGAAACAATATGTATGTTTCTTATCACGCCCGTTGTGACAGTTTATGTTTTAATTCTTTCCATTCATATTAGATACTCTCATTGACTTACTCTTGTTGATTTTCTAATGGCACCATTCAAATCTGAGCATATAGAACTACAGAAGAGAAAATGAGAGGTATTTTGAGGGACTGCTATAACATGACATCTCACATCTGAGTGTGTTTCTTTGAATATGATATACACATACATACATATAGATGGATGACACTACTCCACTTCCTCCCAATATCCAGAAATGAAGCCAAAATATTGTGGATACAAATGCTGCCGTCTTATACTAAGGATGTAATTTGGAGCCAGAGTCTGCGCAGTAGCGTCTGTTCATGTTATTGTCCCACGACAATCAGCCATTAAATAGAAGTAGATCAAACCTGAGATACAGATGTGACTGTGCTTGTACTTGAATAATTCCACCAGTGACGCAGCAGAACTGATGACTGTGTTAGTGGACTTATTACATGAGCATATCTCAACTCTGACGACAAACCCATTACTACACGATTTTTCCTTCCTTTGTGTATTCCTCCCATCTGGATATAATGTTTTTCTTTATTTCTGATTGTTTGAGCAGCAGGTCATTTGCAACAATTTGGAGATTTTTGAACCGAGAGCTGAAGAACAAAAGGATGATAGAGCAGAGCAAAAGAGAGAGAAAAAGGGTGAATTAAATTGTTGAGAGCAAGAGGAGATAGGCAGAGAGAAAAAAGGAGACGGGTAATTTCATTCTATCGACCTATGCGCCTTTGGTTAAATGGATGAAATGTTTTTCAGGGAACAATCCATCAGCTGTTGTCACTCCATCATGGCTGCCATGTTCCTGTGATAAGGGGGAGATGGAAGAGGGAGCAGATATTACAGAAGCTGTCAAGGTGCTGTCGAGCAGCTTCCGCTGTAATTAAAGACTCCAGACCTGTACAACAGGGCGGCATGGTGGCGTAGTGGTTATCACTTCCCCATGTCTGTGTGGGTTTTCTCTGGGTACTCTGTCTTCCTTCCACAGTCCAACAACGTAGGTGTATGTGAATGAGTGTTTGTCTCTGTATATATCTTTTCCAGATTGGAACCTAGCCCAATGTCAGCTGGGATTGGCTCCAGCTCCGTCAAAGGATAAACAGTATAGATTATGGATGGATGGATCGAGACCTAAACATTATAAGGTTTATGAATCTGTGAAGATTCTCAGTCAACCAGGCCATGGTACCATCAGGAGTTCTAGTGGGTACATCTTCCAAACGGTAATGAAAACTCTAAATCTCTGTACTTCATTTGCATCTGGAGTCATGTTGAATATCCAGCATTGATGTCAATGAATTAAATAATTCAATGTAGCAACGCTTGCAAGCTAATTCTGGCAGTGAACTCGAGCTGTGCTGCTCTAATCACACTCACTCTCCACAACCCTCATAATACACACCCTCCCAATTTGGTAGACTATTTAAGCTGCAAAGATTTCTCATCATTCCCTTCAATGCCTCTGCTGCCCTGCGTCAGTGTTCCTGCCTGTAAAAATCAGCCCCTCCACCAACCCAGCATGCACCACAACGCACTGAAAGGAGGGTAAAAGATATTTTCTCATCACTTCCCATCATTTGTGATGTGATGGAGTGATAGAGTCGGAGCATAGATGTGAAACTCTATGTTCTGAATGAACTACACTCACACTTTATAAATATTTATACATAGTTCATATGAATTACCTGACAAGATGTTTTTAAGCCAAGAACAAAAGTCTGTCTAGCACAGGCAGAGATGGATTGATTACATGTACATAAACTTTATATTAATACCTTTGACATTTATCAATGATTGATTGGAAGACAGAAAAGACAAGGAGATCATAGAGTTTTTTAATAATGATTTCAATAATGATTGAAAGGTACTTTGTAGTACACTTACACAATGATTTATCAGTGGAAAAAAAGTTTTTTCCCCCACAGCCCTGCTGTCTGGTGGTCACAATGACCAGAGGCTCCCAGAAACATTGAGTTAACATCCCAGCGAGAAAGAAAACATGAAGAGAACCATGTCATGATGAACAGCTGTAGGTTTAGAGTCGATGGAAACCCTGTGACTGTTCTTTTCCCATTTTCAGTCATCTAACCTGTTTCTTGTTGGTGTCTAGAAATATCACCTGTTAGTGCCAAAGTGCACAGTGTTTCTGCAGAGAGGAGACGTGCTCAGCAAAAGATTGAACTAATGTGTTTCCCGTACCCAGCACGCACTTACAAAACCACAGGGTTTCTTTTCTGGTGTGTGGCCGTGTGGCAGCATAGAGCCACCTCATTCCGGTCTTACTTCAAAGGTGCTCAGTCTTTTCCCTGTTGCACAAGTTTCCGTAAGCTCGCGGTTCTTCGCAGATCCCATTAATGCACCTGCACTTCCTGCCTAGCATCTTTGTTCCTCACTTCCTGCTACTAATGACACAAGAGAGAAAAGCAAGTATGAGATGCAGCGACGCAGGAACTGGAGTAACGTGGTATTCCCAAACAGGAGGCCCAGGATGACAGAATACGAACTATTTGAATCAAACTTTTTGCTAGGCCTACTTTTAAGCACACACGGTCCAACTGTCCTTGACTAAGAAAAAACACTTGTTATATTAAAATCACAGGGAGCATCTTATTACCACTGCCCACTCTCCTTTCGGCTTACAGCTCCCAGTGGCCACAGATCGGCTCAGAGAAGTGCCTTTGTGCGCATCACCCTGGGCCAATTTGGAGTGAGGAGATGAAGATTCATTAATTGGGAGATGAGAAGAACTCTGTTCGGCCAAAAATCGCTTTCGTTCTAACTGCCAGGTCTGTCGGCAGCCTCTGAAAAGCCTTTGAACGAGGTCCCCGGTGTCGGCCACAAACAATTTGGACCCCAGCACATTTGGAAAGCAATTCATTTATATCAAACCTTCTGAGTTTCTAATCACCAAGGCTGGTCTCAAGCTTATTTGATAGTAGTTGGGGGTAAAATCTGCCAGAATGAGACATCTACAACCTCCCACCCCCAGCAAAAAGTCACTTAAAAACAACCATATATTCTCACATTTCACACTTTACAAAGCTGAGTGAAAATATTTAGTAGACAATCAAATATCCAAATATAAATTCAGCTTCCATTATCACAGTAATATGTAGCATCAAATTACATTCTACAGTTCTGAACGTCAGGAAAACAAAACAGCAAAAAAGAAAAGAAAGTCATGTTTCTTAAAAAATAATTCAGGGTGGATAAACACTACAAAGCTTCCTTTAGAAAATGATATATTTAAGTAATCTTCATCATATTTATTTGGCACTGTTGAACAGCTTATGAAAATATACATATATATATAATTTACACTTTTCACCACAGAGGATCATATATCTCCAGTTGAATCTTTTTTGTTGTGTTTATCCAACCCAGCTAAAAAAATAAATGCAGCAGCATCTGAAATAAATAAAAAAAATGACAAAAAGTTGGCACTGAGTGGAGGAGGTTGAGCTAAGAACAATATAAGGACTCTGGAGGATAAGTGCGGATATGCTGCAGTCGATAAGCCTCAATAAATGACTCGTAAATTTATATTTTTGTAATCGTCATTTTCTGCCTGCACTTAATAATACTTCTAAATGAGTAAAGAGAAATATATATATATATATATATCACATTCTACACCCTCAGTTTATGGAATTCAGCTCATTCCACATCCTTCTGATAATGTTTATGTTAACTCCTCATCATTTCCCGTTTTATCAAAACAAATCCCAAAGTAGCCGCTTCAATGAGCGGCACTGAATGAAACTTTGGATGGGTCTGGGTTTGTACAAAGATAAGAGCACAACACAGGGCCTTCATTTATATGCAGATGAGCTGCCTTCGTCAAAAATAAGTGAAACAAACGCCACATTTATTCACAAGCTTGTTAAACGTCACAACAACTGAATCCTGTGATAAAACGCGATTGTCTGAATGATCTCAAGTGAGTGGTGAGAATGTAAACGTCTAAAGACGGCATTATTCATATCACTAACGCTCTACTGTCAAACACTCTACTGAGAGAACCTCATCAGAATTTAAAGCAGGGGTATTATTGTTTGCAGGATGATCTACATATGAGGAATATGTAAATACAAAAAAGATTGGTGTTAGATATCCATGGTTCCCTGCAGGGATAACTGTGTCATGTGGTTTAATATCACAGCTCTGTTTGGTTTCATTCTCTCACCAAATGAAACAAGTTTATCTCAATATATTTCACAAACCATTAATACACAATACAGAAACTTCTCCAATCTGCCCGATCTTTTTGTAAAACAGAAACATCCCCCACACACATCTGCTTAATTATAAGTTGATAATAAGGTAGTCCACTGCCCCATAAAGCCTGATGTCAAATAAATAACTATACACTCTCATCTCTTACTTAGGATCAATATAATACAGAATCTATAACTTCTTATTACACAACACAATCTCCTCTGAACGATACGACCAATACCGACTACCTAAAATCTGTCATTTTACTCTATTGGCTGAGGAAACAACCACATATTAAAAACACACATGCCCTTTACTCGGTTATAGAAAAACAACAACATTCAAATCAGCAGCTGCAGACGAAACCTACAAAAATACTGTTGATGACTTTTAAGACATCTAAGTCGTCACCCCTGTGGGCCTCGGGTTTCATTCAGGCGAGGGAATTCATCCAAAGTCCCTGCAGGATAATGTTTTGGGCGCCGGCATTCTCAATTCTGTTAGTATCCCCTGAAAATACAAGCTGTCAGGTAGTTTCACAAAACATAGTCAGAACAATCGTTTTTTGGAAATTACCAAATGCCATTCTCAACACGAGTGCTGGATAAGGTCCTAAAATAATCAATACATGATACGTATAAATCTTAAATAATATAATTTACTGGGAGGTTGACCATATCTTCCATGTTCCATATCTGCTGAGTTACACGTACATGCCCATGGTTTCATTCAAACTAAAATGAGGGTCCACATTAAATTCTGAAATTAATTAAATAGTGGACCTCAGCGGAGTGGCGGATGCAAAACTATGAATTTGGCTCAAGAGATGGGTATCTTTAGGGTTTCATCAACACCGACATCTGTTCCTCTCTGATTTGTGGGGAAGAGAAAGACAACAGAACAGAAAAGACATGACTGTGAAATGATTCACTGGTTGGCAGGAAGAGGGAAGAAGGCTTGCTGGATTTTGGCCTTGACATCAACCTCTCTAAATGGAATAAGTTCTTACCTCTCACCAAAACATCTTTTAATTTACTTATTTCATAAACACTGTTTAAAAGGTAAGAAACTGTTCGATCTGTCAAATGACACGGAGGTGTGTTCATCATGATATGTTACTTATAATAATTATGTGAGAGACTGTCAGAGCAGGCAGTCACAACAGACCTCTTGCCTTCTGCCCTGACAGCATATACTGTGTGCAGCCATATGTCAATGTTTACACAGTAAACATAGCTCTGTGATTTGTGTGAAATGAAAAAAATAATCAGGTGTGGCAGCAGCTCTGTCTCACTACAGATTAAACTGTGTTGATCCATGTTTCTGACTGGCCTTCGTCTACAGAGAACATCAGCTTTAACACAGATATTAAGAGGTGGAAGTACACAGAGTGATTTTCCTCAGGATCAACACAGCAGGGTGGCTGCTGGTCTTTCTATATAATCACAAAAGTTGCACTGGGCCCTGAAGCACCATCATTCCAGTGACTGGTCAAAGTCTAAACCATTCATATTCTCATTCAGAAGGTTTAAAAAAAAGTGACCTTGGGTTCCTGCGATCAGCAGATAAACAAGTCTGGATTAAAAGTATTTTTCCAGCGAGGGGATTATCAATCCAATTCTTTAGAGTGCATTTCCAGAAACAAGGGAGCTGACAGCGTTTTGGGTGGACATCATCTGGAGATCATCTTCCTGGCGAACAGAAGATTTTACTCATCATCATAATAATCATAATCGTCATCATGTTTTGGCTGGAGTATGAAGGGGAAACAGAGATCACCCCAGATTACTATGAGTGGTAGCTCTCTGTGAACCTTGAGGTAGGGCTGAAATGTGGAGCGATGCCTCTATAAAATGCATTATTATATCATTTCCAAACAAGGACAATTACATGTTCAGGATGACAGAATTATCTTTAATGTCAATTTCTCATGATTCTCTAATTTAATAATTTGAATATTTGCAAATACTTGCAAATTTTCCTTGAATCCTCCTTACGACCTCTGTCCCTTTAATGCCTGTGTTGTCTCATGACTATATGTTGTTAATTGTGTGTGATTTTAATGTGCGATGGTCACAGAACTGAGCCCTTTAAAAGAATAAGATCGCAACTGATGTCATACGCTGATCCCGTCTTTTCTGCAGAGGCAGCACACAACTGTCGAGCCTCACCCGAGGGGCCTGAAAACAAACAGCTGAAGTGCTGAAGCAAGCTCCCGGCACGTTATAAACAATATCAGTGACAGCAGCACATAAACCGGCCCCACCTCGGCAACAATAACGTTGGTTTGTGTTTGTGACAACCAGTCTCCGCCCAGATTTAAATGAATAGATGTAGAGGTATTGATGCACAAACAAAACTTTTGATATTCTTGCAGATTACAAAATAGATTCTCCAAGATAGTGATTGTGCGTATATCCATAAGTTCCAAGTTCAAACTCTCCATTTTAAGGTCCAGAGACCAGCAAAACCGAGTTAGCAGTATACACTTCTTTAAAAGAAATGCAAAAAATAAACAATTAATGACACACATCATCTCTTACTATCTCCCCTGCACTTACGCCTTCAGAAGATTGGACTGTTTAGATTAAAGAATGAAAAGGTGGAAAATGTGGAACTACAAATGAGACAATTGCAAAAATAGGGACTCACATCCTTGTGGCAAGATTATAAATGTCTCCTTTTAAATATAGATTTAGAAAAAAAAATCCGTTCTACCCATATCCTTCTTTTTGATGCCCACCAGTGATTACTGAGGGATGAAAAAGAACAACGTTGGTAATAGCTTCAGAAACCCCTCTGATGTGCACCATATACGTATGGATAATATTGCTTTTACACTGGAAAATGTGGAATAATTATATGAAAATATCCAAAAAACAATAGAAACAGTTTTACATTTACATTTTTTGTCTTTTTTTATGAAACCATGTATTTACCCACAAGCTAGTAAACTAGACCCTCTCTAACCCCTTTGGCACAATGAATCATATTCATATCAATTATTATATCATTGAATTACAAGACATTTGAATAGGAATGGTCACTCACACATTCAGAGTAGTAACACAGTTTCTGTAGTCGTAACACATATTGGTACTGTATGTTATAACATAGTTCAAAAACATCTTTTTTTGTCCTTTTTTTCACCTGTAAATAAATGTACTTTTATCAGAAACAAAACAGAACCGTCTTTGCATGCCCTTATTATTTACAGAATCACTTTGTCTGAGTTTGTTCTTGCTTGCTACTGTAGAGCAGAAATACCACACTCGAAAAAATAAATAAATAAAATAAAACCGGACCATGGGGACCATCATGGGCAAGAACACACAGGCAAATTTTGTTGTTGTGATAGCAACAGTCTCATTAGCTTTGATTGAGTTCAATTTACCTATCCATGTCTTTGCTGCAGGTAATATTCCTCAGATAAAATTGGTGTATCACAACTTTCTAACTTTAGATTTCTTGTTTGATTTTTTTTCTGTCTGTACTGCTGAGTGTTTTCCACTGTGACTTGAGGCCAAGGTCCCATTTCTCAAAGCATCTTAGTGAATGCATTCATCGGCACATTTTATATCCCAGCACTGCTCTGAGTACCCTCAAATGCTGTTGGCACAAATAAGCACAATATTTCATTCAAAGGCATATGTTTGTACCCAAAGCTTCAATGGTTGAAGTAGTCAGATGGAGGTTTTGCAGAGTTTTCAAGTTCAGGTCTGTTTACACCATCCACACCAATGGTTCCCAAACTTTCAGCCTGTGCCTCAAAAAATCAAGGTGCCAGAGACCTGCAACCCCCATTAAGAGCAGAGTTGGTTGAATCATAGAAAGGATATGTATTTGAGCTTGTTAGCAAAAGAAAAAGAAATCTGTAACATGCACTTCTCTGTATTTTGGACCTTGGCTACCAGTGTAGGATGCAACATGGATAATTAATTACAAGTGTGGCTGACTGTGTTGTCTTTGCTAACAGCTGTTAGCAGTTAAATTCTGCATTTTACAATGAAACAACTGTTTACATGTGTAGTAGACGAGCTATTATTTAAGCAATCTGTGACAATTCCCGGTGTCCTGCATGCCGCGCCGTGCACACTGGACACCGCATTTACAGTGTATGCTAGTGGTCACGTGCTGTGTGATTTCAGGCTTGTTAGAGTGGATGGGTATTAAAACTGAAAATAAAGTGTAGGCGTATGGATGTAGCCTTAGTGTCTCGTGACCCGCTGGGGGGCCCCGACCCCTAGTTTGGGAACCACCGATCTCCACAGACATTGAATTTGTGTCACTTAATTTGACATTCAATCTAATATTAGAGTGATTCTCTCCATATATACCAAACCATGTCTCCTTTAAAAAGTATTTATATACTTATAACTAGATAACAGTAACTTTCAACATTACTCCCGATCCAGGAAGTCTCGGATTAGGATAACCAATAGATAGGTATTTGGCATTACGCTGATTGGCTTTCATGCTGAGAGTGACTTGAGGATCCATACCACTCTCATGTCTGTCCATTCAGTATGAAGCTACAGCCAGAAGCCAGTTAGCTTGGCATAAACACTGGAAACATAATGAGCCTGGCTCTGTCCAATCTGCCGACCAGCTCCTCTACAGCTCACTAATTAACATGCCACCAGACCAGACACCAGATATATTCTCCTGACAGATATAAGAGCTGCATCCATCTCATCTCACTCTTGGCAAGAATGCCTAAAATGTTTCAAACGTGGAATTATTCCTTTAAGTCAGTACAGTTTGACATGTGGGTATAATGTTCTCGTCTATGATTTCATTTTGACTGGCTTTTAACTGGATGTCAGTCGTTCTCTGCTAGCAGGTTGGTTTCGTGAGACTAAAGCCGTTTTCAGACATGAACTCTGGAAAAGTAAAAAGGAGTTTGCCTTTAACATATGAAGAACGCAACTGAAGATTTCCCAGATCAGACCCTTTCTGAACAAGGAAAATGTCTGGAGAATTCAGGTTAGGAGTGGCACCATGGTTGATCGTGCAGGATGCAGGTTCCTCTAGTAAATTTCAGAAAAATGTGCATGTCTGAAAGCAGCTTCACAGTTATGAAAGGTGAAAGCTTGATTTGATCTGTGAGCCTCTTATGTTGTTCAGCCTCTCTTTGTGTGAAAAGAGTGGCGACCTTTAAACGGCTCATAGCACCTGTGAGACAGATGACCTTGGTTGAGGCTGAGACGGACGACTCCTTCTCTCTCCCAGCGTGGATCTATCAATCTACACCCACTAACATTAGAGACGATTGTGATTCCAATTAATTCCATTCAAATGGACAGCTTTGATGAAACCAAGCGACGCTTGTGTCCCGCTGACAAACAAGAGAAAATGTCACGACTAGGATCCAGCTAAGCCTTGTGTAACTCTCTGTTAAATGTCACACTCTAACAATAAGCTTTGAGGTCAGATTTCATCCAATAATCTACCTGAAACTAAATCTACTGACGAGGCTGTTCATATTAAAAAACGAGGCCAGGTCGTGTCCATCCCGCGTCTCCCTCTTTCTCAAGTCACAGAAAGATTAGAGAGGTACAAAAGGTTTGGTCCCAACTGCTTCAGGAATCATGTAGAAAATATACATTCAAACTTCTGAAGAAAACACACTGAAAGAGTAGAAAATACTGAAACAGTGGTAGGGGGAAAACGAAAGAAAGCAGCGAGAGAAAGAGGGATGGAGGAAAAGAAAACGATGTGGAGGGAACAGCTGAATAAAAGTTCTTCAGAGTAACATACAGACCGGTATGTTAACACAATGCACTTTTGTCAGAAGCATGTTGGATTTTATCGACAAAGAAAAATCCACAACCTCTCATTTATTTACAAAGTGATTCCCTTACAGTGTGTGTGTGTGTGTGTGTGTGTGTGTGTGTGTGTGTGTTTGTGTGTGTGTGTGTGTGTGTTTGCCTCTATTTAGTCCATACAGGCTTTTGGAGTCTGACCCTATCAATACTGTCATGTTGCCATTAACTCTCATTAAGTAAGATACAGCAAAAACACACTGATGCACACACACACACACACACACACACACACACACACACACACACACACACACACACACATATTCACAGTCTCTAATTAGTGTATAGCCATGTTACCTTAAGGCCACTACCCAAACCTAAATGATCCGTAGCTCTAGACCTTTCTAGAATGATTAGTGGCTCTACAGACACCGAACCACTGCAACATTACCATGGTTATTTTTGCAGTTCTTTAAGTTCGACTTGTGAGAGACAGCACTAAGAAAACACGACGCGGGAAAAGCCTCTTATACTTGCATCTCACTGCGAACATGTAAACACAAACACAGCTTGGTGCCTCCACCAACCAGCCCTCCATGACTCCTTCACGTCAGGTTTTTAACTCCGCGTAGGGACAAAACGGATTTCAGTCTCTTCGTCTTCCGCGTGACCCGTTGTTGTTTTTGGGCGCTCCTCTTCACTGGCGCATTTTCTTGTCATCTCTGCCTCACAGTGAAGATGAACTCTGGCTGTAGTTTCTGAGCGTCAGTCTGCTAAACCTGGGTGAAGGGGGAGAGGGGGGAGGATGGGAGGGGACTGGTGGGAGACAGAGGTCTGCCTCAGAGACATGTGAGCTGCTGCTGCTGCTGGACGCCAGAGAGTCACGGAAGGGTGAAGGAGGAGTCAAAGCGATAAGCTCCTCTTCCAGCTCCGCCCGCCTAAGAGGGGAGTCGCTCAGGCAGCTAACCAGGCCTCCGCGCATAGGGGAGAGAGAGGGGGAGCCCTGGGGGTGAGGAGGCAGCAGTGGGTAAGGTGAATGAGGAATAGAGTGAGCGAGGCAGCCACCCCGGCCCCCCAGGCTGGACTCGACAGGTGGGAGGGGCTGGACATCAGCGTAGGTGGTGAGGGTCGGGGCCATGTGCAGTTCACGGGGTAACAGATAGGGGTCGGTGGGGTGAGGGGAAGGGGGAGTGTGTTTGTTTGTATGTGAGTGAGTTGGAGAGGGTGAGAGCATCATGCTGTTGAGCTCGGTGATGTTGGCGGTGAAGCGGTTTACTACGCAGCTGATCTGATCCATCAGTGAGCTCTGGGCCTGCCCTGGGTGATCATCCACGATGACCAGACGACCATCACTCCCAGCGATGACAGAACAGCTGCTGACGGGACCACAACTGCTGCCGCTGCCGCCGCTGCAGATGCTGCTCGGGTACATTGGAATAGCAGACATCTGAGGCTCCTCCCCTAAACCTGTCCCCAGTCTCTGGCTGACCGTGCTGATCGGCGAGGGCGTCTGCGGCTGGTACGTGATCGAATAGCGCTCCTCTGCTTCCGAGAGCTCGTACAGGGTCTTGTCTGGTCCGGCGTCATGATGGGAGGACATGGAGGACATGGAGGGGAGGGAGGGCAGAGGAACGTGCGGGGGAAGGTTGCCTCCTCCACAGTAGCGTTCCTCAGAGGTTTTGGAGAAGGGCTTGATGACGGCGGTCTGATTGTTCTCCTTCTTCTTGATGTGGAAGGACAGCCGCTGCCACAGGTGGTTGCCACGTGTACTGCTGCGCTCCGTCTGCGCCCAGGAAACTGATTTACCGTTGGAGCTGGAAAAACCGGAGGGGAGGAGAAGGTTGTTTTTAATGTTTGAAGGCAGATTTATCACCTTCAGATAAAACCTTTTGGTCAGTTTGGAGTAAAAAAATAAACTTAATTTGTCTTTGCATTAAACAAACTACATTTCTGATTAAAGCTTGGGTTGGTAAAAGTAGAGAAGCTAGCAAGACCAGGGTACACAATGCAACTGATCTATTTATTTATCTATTAAATACATTTTTCAAATGATAAAATAGATGTGTTGCAAAGCATACTAATATATTTTGTAGCAAATCTAAAAGAAATAGATTTATCAGCCAAAGCAACAAAAACACACGTAGCAAATACATTACACAACCAGCTCCTGTTCTGTATTAGCTCCAATTTGTTCTCCTGGATGAGTAATGTAATTTAATAGACACAAACATCTTTAAATGGAGCCTTGATTCAACCACCAATCAGTTGGTCTTCACATGCTGAGTAATTTCATTACAATTCATTTTCCTCCACTAGTTGGTTCTTCATTTTTCCTTGTCAGGTTCTCTCTCTATTTCTTTTAACCATCTTTTTTCCACTTTCCTCTTCATGCACATTTCTTCCTCATATCCCTTTGTCAGGTTAATAAGTGTGATTAATCTATAAATTCTAATTAAACCTCACATCGCCGAGGCTGGGCTGGTAACTGAAATAACCCTGTAGACACTACACACATCCACACGTGAACACACACGCATCCATATGCCGCTGCATGTGTCGACCTGCACACATGCAGAGTGATGAGATCCACTTGTTACATCCCATAGAAAGAGAAGGCTTTGGAGCGTGGAGGACCACTGCTACTGGAAGAAACACATGTTGCACAGAACTTAATTGATCTATTTTACATGTTTCGTATTGTATCCAGCTCTGATGATTATTTTAATGACTGGTGAAGAAACACCAATCAACCATCAGTCAAACATTTGCTTCAAACCATCAGTCAAACATTACTTTCTTTTTTTTAAAGATTTCTTTCTTTTTCCCTTGTGGTCCAGCGGTTTCATGTCTGTGCGTCTCTTCCGACGGCACAATGACAGCATCTCAAAGGCAACAGCTCCCAGCCCCACACCCATGAAATAGACAGCCCTGCCAATTACCACCACCCACAGAGGAGGATAGGGCCAAGAGACATGGACAGAGGAGACAAAGAGGATGAAAGAAACAAAGATGGAAACACTTCTGACATTTCTCATAAGAGTGTGATTGAAATCGTGCTTGCGAGAGCCGGAGTAACCTGCTGACAGACGAAAATGTCTTCTTGTCTCCCTTTTCATTCCTGGCAAGTGACGTCACTCCCTTTGTATCCTCTGATCGCTTCCCTGTCACAGTATATGACTTCTGGATGGCCTTAAGCTGGCTGTGAAAGCTATTACTTCTCTTCTTTTCATACCACTCCTTAAGCGCTTTCCTCCTTCTTTTCCATCACTTCTGCTCATCACCTCTCTCTCTCTCCATTCCCACCACCCATTTTGTCTCTCTCTCACTCTTCTCCTTATCTTGCCTTCCTCAGTTCATTCCTGTCTCTCTCCTTTGCCACATCTCCATTAGGCCATTGTCTGCAGTTCATGTTAGGGTCAGGAGAACAATCAGGCAGCTTAGGGGAGTTCAGAGAATCAATCTCTCTCTCTCTCTGTCTCACACACACACACACACACACACACACACACACACACACACACACACACACACACACACACACACACACACACACCGTAAATAGTCTCAGAGTGGGGCCATTACAGAAACTGTAACTGAGGACTAACCTGGCATTAACCTGGCCAAGACGTCACTAGTGTACAAACACACGCACACGCACACACACACACACGTACCTGAGTGTCTCTCCAGTGGAGCCTCTGCGTTTCCACAGGTTAACCAGACTAGATGAACGGCTGGCAGCTGAGGAAGATTTGCCATCACCCACGTGCATGCGCACCACGGTGCTAGTGGTAAAGGCACTGCGCACGTTACGCTCCGGTTTGGCCAAAATGATGTACACCTGATAGAAATGAAAACACAAAAGGACCAGTTAATTTAGAGCAAACATAGAGCTCTAATAAACATACAATTCTCTAAAGAGGCAGCTAATTGTTTTTATTGATTGCATTTCTTATTCAGCTCCACAGGATATGTAGCTGTTAGCACATAAGTGGGAGAAACCATAACACAGGATAATATTTGAAATGGGTTTTCCACTTCAATGCAGACATTAAGTGAGATTTAATTTCAGTTTTTTAATTATTTATTCATAAACTTAACTTGAACCCTCATGTGTAGTTTATGGGAGTTCTGCCAGTGCATTACAACTCTCCATGGTCACAAGCAAGACATATTTTAGCGCATTATAGTCTTGTTTAAGTTTTCAAACATTGTACTGTATTGTGTGACTATGACTGCAAAAAGTAATAATACAGTGAAATACAAGTGTTTCTTTACAGCAGCCATTCAGTAGAAATTAAACTAAGGTGATAGTAGTCGCATGAATGAATGCTGCCAACTATGCAGACAATTCCAACAAACGAGTTGAACCATCATATATGTGTTTAACGACTATTCCATGTCAAATTGGCTGCCCCCAAAAAAAGTAAATCGCTTGTTAAGTGTGACATCACGTGTTTATTACTGATGCATCAATAAGAGTAAAAAGGGACTAAATTCCTCAAAGAGCAGGAGCACACACACCTGACTAGTTTATTCCACTTCATTATATCTTCACACAGCTCAGTCTAGCTATCTAACATTAGAAGACACGGGCTTCGTTTTATGTCTATTCCACCATCTGAGATCTACAATTACAGCAAGGGACACCGCACTGCGGCATCTCGAAAATACCCGAGCTTGGACCCTCCAATGACTTAACAACCAAGAACAGCCCCAGTGACAGACAAAATACAGACTGAAACATTATCAAAACTTTCCAGACATATGAAAAATCTGACTGCACATTTTTGTTTCATTGTTGAAAAATGGCAAATGTTCGGTGTATCAGTGTATAGCTGCAAATATAAACACAGATACTGTCAGCCAATCAACAAATCATTCTGGTTCTACTGACAAACTTCCAAAAACGTATTACTGGTGTCTTGAAGCAGAAACTGTGACTGAAACATGTGAAGAAACAGATAAAACAAACAAAATAAAAGAGTGATTTATTCTTTAGCTTCAGCCTTACCTTGGGTACAAACATGCAGCACAGAGCCACAGTGGCACTGAGGCTGACACTGAAGCACATGGTGATAATTTTGTAGTTGGACCCAAAGTAGATGGGTACAAAGGCCAGCCAGATGATACAGGTGGTGTACATGGTGAAGGCGATGTACTTCGCCTCATTAAAATTAGCCGGGACGTTGCGGGTCTTGAGGAGAGAAAAGTGAAAGAGAAAGAAAAGACAAGTAAGAGCCTTATTCAATCATTTCTATACAGCTGCTAAAGATAAGACTGTGTTCGCTGCGAACCATTTGCCTTTGCATCACAGTTTGATACGTTATGTGAAACGTGGGGTCACAACCCAACCACCCCCCAACCACCAGTTATATTGGTTTGTTCTGCTGCTGTGTAAACACAGAAAATGTATTTGCTTGATGTACAGTCTATTTCAGCTGCTGTCTCTTTTCACCACTGGGCTCTCACTCGCTGCAGGCCACCGCTAATTAAACATTGACTCTTTTATGTGTTTGTTGCAGTAAAATTTCATTTACTGCTGTTGAAAGGTTGTAGAGCAGCAATACATTACCAGTGGTTTCATCATTGCTGTTCTGTTGTGTGATGATGTGCACTGTACAAATTGTAAAAAGAGACATGTTCATATACTTAATAACCTATGGATCCAACTACAGCTTTAAAGCACCCAGTTATTGTCAGTATATCTTATCCTGTGAAGATTTAGGACTTTTTCATTTTTCAGCATATTCAATGTTTTAATTCAGAACTGTAATGTTGTAATTACACTTCTGTTAGTACCTTGAAGGCATAGAAGGTGCAGCTGAGGATGAGCAGGCCGTTGTATCCCAGCGGGGTAACCACACCCAGGTTGGTGGTGTTGCAAATGAGGTTGACCTGGCGGATGCTGGGGTAGTCATGAATCACCTGAAATAAACAGGAGGGAACATGGGATCACAAATAAGAGAACCTGAAAAGGCTTTTGCAACAACAATTATTTTCTTCATGGGAACACAGCATTTAAAGCTCCATCGGTGAGTCCAGCTGAAAGTTTGTCAAATAGTAACAAACAATGTAAAAGACCTCTCACTCACACACACACACACACACGCACACACACACACAGGATACCTCAGGTGGCTCCATGAGGAAGAGAGCCACGATGATGCCCAGCTGCAGCAGGATGAGGAGGAAGGCAATGATGAGCTGAGCGCAGGCCGACATGAAGCGAGGTTTCTTTGTGCAGATTTTTTTCTTGCTGCCCGCCAGGATCCGAGCGATGCGGTTTGTCTGTGGTCACATCACAAACAACGTCAGGATATTTTCATTAACTATACACTGAGCACACTGGACCTTCCATTTGCGCCATTATTTGTGAGTAAACACAGGAGGTCACAATATTGTGATATAAACTTAGGGTCATTTCTAAAGCAGTGTAGGATTGACCTATACCCTGACTTCTGATGTAACGATTCCCATATCCCCTATTTATAAAAAGGGATAACAATCTTAAATTTCCTGTTTCTTATTCAGTCCGCACAGCCCTGCTTCCACCCACAGAAGTAGATGTGTCCTTTACCCCCGAACCTCTCACATCTGCCACAGCTTTTATCTCATACTCACTTTGCAAAATTCTTAATTCCGTCCTCACCTTAGTGACAAGTGCAGAGTAGCTCATGGCAGGTGAGAGGCCGATTCCCAGTCGTTGGAGGTAGCAGTGGATAACGTGGGGTTTAGCTATGAGGCTGAAGGTGCACAGGTAACCCAGGCAGATCCCTGCCAGTATTATGTAACACAGCTCCCGACTGGAAGATTTCACCACTGGGGTGTCCCGAAATCTAAATACAAATATGTTTATTCACTTATGTGCACAAATATGGAAAATGAAGACATATAGTGTATATAGAAGGATTTCAACACACACAGGAAACATAGACTAAGAAAATTGTAGAAATGTGCAAAGTAGGTATTAAACTTTCTATTTCTATAGTGCATTGTTATCTACAGTTCTATCCTCAGTTTACATGTCTCAGAGATTACAGATTTGTTACCTGATGAAGACGGCAGTGACAAAGAATGTGGCCATTAGACCGAGGCAGGCGAAGACCAAAGCAGCTATTGGCTCAGGGTCTCCCCACCGCAGGTACTCAACTGGGATTGGGTCACAGCCTGGAGATAAAGGGATAGATTTCTTGAAACAAAATAAATCAAGAGCTTTTACCTCAGCTAGGGAGGTTATGTTTTCTCTCCTGTCTGCATGTTTGGTCTGTTTGTTTGTCAAGGGCACATTGGACATGGACAAAGAATGAACCTATTCAGTTTTGGAATTTTCCCAGGAATTCTTTTCAAATTTTCTTTCACAGTGTGAGATAAAGCATTTTTTTGACATTTTCACCAATTTCCCAGAGAATAATGTATGGATCTTGATCAGGCATGTTTGATAAGCCAATATCTAGTGATTGGTGCAGATCCAAATAAAATCAGGCTTTTTTCACCCACTGTATGGTAACAAATATGGCATCAAATCTGTAGCTACCGCCACTGTGTAGCTGATATAATGTGGATTTAGTAGAGAATCAACAGTTTATATGAATCTTCAATAGTTTTAGAACTATGTCCAAACGAAAATGGTGCCCAATTTAAATGGCCTTTCTAGTTTGATGTGTGTGAAGGTCAGCAACTGAACAATACAGAGAAAACCTGAGGTTTATTTCTTTTGTCAACATTTAACCCTGTATTGATATCTTTCTCTGCCTTTGTATCTTTTAACATCAAGCTTTCACCCACATCTGCTCAGGTGAACCATCAGTGTGCAGCAAACCGTACAGGTCAGGGATAGTTGGAGCTGCACATCTCCATGTGGGAAAGTTAAGTGACTGTCCTGTACTGACGCCTCTGTCACACACACGCAAATGTCGCGTGTCAGAGTTCATCAAAGTATAACTCTGAGGACGCCACGCAGCAGATGTGCTTTGCTACAAATGTTTTATTCGCCTCCTCACACTCACAGATTGGAAGTGAACGGGAGGTGAAGGTTCACGATTGTTATATTCGTAGTATTTGTAGCCGAGCCTAAAGACCGCACCTGATCCTGACTGTGTGATACTGTGGGTCAGCAAAGGAGTTAAACATGATTAGGAAACATGGGTATAGTTGAATTAGTGTGTGTGATTTTTTTCAGTTACCATCAATCTGTATCAAATCCATTAATTAAACATATCCAGCCATTAATAAAATATTATACGGATTACTCCACATGGCACCTTCATTAGCCACTGCTGCTCGATGCTGCTCACCTTCTATCTTCTGTTTTGAAACATACTTTTCTCCCTGCATTACAGATTTCTCTTCTGTCCACTCTCTCCTCTCCTTCATCTTCTCTGCTCATGTCATTCAACCTTGATCCCTTTCCTGTCGCTCTTTTTTTCTTTTCTGTAGTTCTCATCCATCACCCTGTTCCCATCTTTCCCCACATCTCTCTTCCTCCTCACTCGTCCCACATTTCTCCCTAATTCTCTCCCTCCACCTTCCTCCCCCCAGCTCTGTCTTCCACGTAGGCCTGGAGATAAAGAGCCATTAATTAAAGGGACATTTTTAATTATGATCTGTCCTAACACTTGCTGAAATTATCCAGCTGGTTGGTCTGGACGTACCAGAACAGCAGGGGCACACATAGACTGAAACCTCCCGTCACTCCACATCATCCTTACTCTTTCCTTTCTGTCTATCTTGCTCTTTTCTCTGTCTCTCAGAAACACACACACACACACGCACGCACACGCACACACACACACACACACACACAGACCTGCTTGTATAGAACTGGAAATCGCAGAGGGAGGATAAGACAGAATAGTCATTTAACAGAATTAAGTAATTTAATGACTTTGTCTTAACACAGTCATTAAACTTTATTAAATCAGAGATTGGTTTGGTCTAGGGGCATCAACAACAGTGTAATTGCTGAAAAGGAACCATGTGGATGGTAGCAAACAGAAACAGAATTTTTTGTTAAGGATGCAGCCTTCATAAATCATGATTCAAAACACTGAGTTCTAACTCATGCAGCCTGGGGAAGACAGAATCTTTCCCGTCTCGCCAGGTCTCCCCTGTCCACAGGTGAGGACCACCCAACTGTGAAAAATCTGTGATGGGCAGAAAAGTGAGAACCTGCAGAGAAATGAATCCTGGCCACATCAATCTAAATGTTGGGGCTGAAAATCCCAGATCAGTGTGTTTCTCATGGGTGTTGTAAGCATCGACTACCTCTGCAAATTAAAACTTAATTAGTTCACAGGAGCTGCAGGAAATCATGTCGTGTTTGACCCCGAGCCAAACTGCTGCGTTGGGGGGAGGGTGACGGTTCGGAGGGTTTCAGTCAATATAAAGTTTTGAGGAAAACTCGCTTAAACGTTCTCAGACTCAGACTTGTGGAACTTTACTCATCAGTGGAGAGACTCAAATCCCAAAGCTAATCCTCCCTTTTCCATTTTTCTGCTCCTCTCCCTGGTCGCTGCCTCTGCCACAGCCTCTATTCATCTCATCTCTCCTCCTCTCCCGCTCTCTTTCATACTCACTCTCAGCATCTCTTCATGTTTGAAAGTCAATTCTCTCTCACTGTCTTTTTTCTTGTTGTTATGCTAAATTGCTGTCCCCTAAACTCTCCCATTGCTTTCTGTCCTTATTCACACCCACTTTACCTCTGGTCCCTGCCAGCTGAGACCTTGTACTATTCCCTCTGCCCCTTTATCTCTCCCCCACTTTGTCTCCTTTCTTTATGGCCTGAGGGAGATGGATCAAAATGTCTGCCAGAGGAGCAGGGCAAGCAGTTTGTTTACACCTCATTATTACTGTTTCTATATAACCCCCCGCTGGGCGACACGCAGCATTTACTGTTGATGAAATGAGTCACATACTCACACAGATGTGAACAAACATACTAAAAAAAGTTAGACATCTGTAACCCCAGACACACTTTCCATCCTCTTCGTCCCCTCGTCTTTCAGTGTCTACTTTCTCTGTCATTTTCTCCCTGTTTCACTCCCTGTTTTAGGCGGAGGACGCTTCTGTCTCTGGCACAGATGCTCAATCTGAATTTTCAGCAGGGCTCGGTTCATGTTTTAATCATCGAGCATGCTGAGGAGCTAGCAAAGCATTGTAATGAGCAGCATACAAAAACCAACCGCTTTGGATGCAGTGGAGGGGAAATAGGTTTTCATTGAAACTGAGATGCATTTGCATTGAACGTTCATCGTCAGAAGGAGGATGAGGAGAGGAGAACAGAGGAGAGGAGGAGAGAGGAGAGGAGAAGAGAGGAGAGGAGAGGAGAAGAGAGGAGAGGAGACACAGAGGGTTTGTCTCTCTGTTTATCTAATATAACTGGTAGAGGACTTATTGTATCGTAGTAATAATACTGCTGTTATAGCACATTGAATCAGAGAAAATACACACACTATCTAATTCCACTAACACACACAGGTTTGTGCAGCTATCCTTATTAAGACTTTATATTGACTTTCATTAATTGTAGACAGTCAAATCAAAACATTATCCCTTAACCATGATCAATTCATACCTAACCATTACTTTAACCTGCCCACAATTCACATCTTACCACTAGTCTTAACCAGGAGCTCATAAATTAAGTTATGCCTTATTAGGACCGAGCTTTGATCCCCATGAGGTCTACTGGTCCTGACAAGGTCAGTGTTAATGCTGGAGAAGGTCCTAACACACACACACACACACAAGCACACATGTCTATGTGACTTCAGAGGACATTACATTGCTTATATTGTTTTCCTGAGGACTTACTCTAACCTTAATTCAAACCTAACCTTAAAAAAAGTCTTTGCCTTAATTCATATTTAAGATCTGTTAAATATCAACACCGCTACCTCCCTGATATTAGAAGGTTTTATGCAGGAGCATGGTTAAAACAAAGTCGTTCCATGAGTTCACTGTGGTGTTTCTGTTCTTTCTGCTCTTGTGTGTGACTTCAGGTTAAAAATAAACACACAGACACTGACCTGTGAGGTCATCAGTGGGCCACGAGCCCAGCTCACAGGCTCGGCAGGTGTACTCGTCGAACACAAACTCGTTTTCTTTGCAGGGAGTGCACGTCCAGCAGCAGCTCACCTCACCTTTACGGATCACCTAGAAGAGGCACAGTGTGCATTGTAACTGTTTGCCTGTTTCTTCCAGTACCAGTGAGCTGGATTATTCATCAGTTTCAGCTCAGTTCTAGCAGCCACTGTATCCATATGGAGCTTTTCTTTTATTATTTAAATTCCTTATGAGCAATGCTGATAAGAATTTGACTGGCCTATAAGAAACCTAGTCATGTACAGTCCTTACCACTGCTTTCTATTTTTCAAGGTCCAACAAAAATAAATTTTTTAATGATTCCTTATTACAGAATAGGTAAACTAGACACAGAACAGCAGGTAAATAGAAATGATATCTGTGTAAGTCTTATTTACCTTAATCTCTCCTTTGGCACAGGGTTCACTGCAGACTGACTTGATGATGGCCTCTTTGTTGGGCCAGATTTCATCATTGTCTATCTTCAAGCCACGGTTGTCCCAACTGCCAACATTAATGTAGTCGTAGTAGTCTTTCCCCATCTTTTTAAAGTTCATTATCTCATACCTGTACACAAAAAAGAGCACGTGTGAAAACATGCAACACATGTTACACATAAATACATCATTTCAACTTTGCCACCTAAAACCCCATAAAAAAGAGAGGATGTAATTTCTGTAGTTACTGCACTCACCTGCCGGGTGAGTCTCCATTCTCGTCAAATAAGATTCCCTCCCCTGACACGCCGGTGAAGTTAGTTTTCATCAGGAAGTCCAGCAGTGTGGCACCATCTATAGGTCGCATGGCATCACATAGACCCTTAAAATACATGGACAGTCGCGTCATGAAAAACACATATGTCCTGATCCACATGTTCAGGTTAGAATCTGTAAAAGTAACTTTCAATTGTGGTCAATGGTCATTCATGATAAAACTGAATGCAGCAGCTATAAAGTAGTTTAAAAAGTTCCTCCAGTTAACCTTTAACTGTATATTCAAAGTATGATGATTATTGCAACACTGGAACTCTAAATCATACCACAGTGCATCATCCATACAAATGACGTGAAGATTGAAATTGTAAGACTCACAAAAAGTAACATATAGAATAAAATACAGATTTACTGATTGAAATTGCCTAAATGTTCTTCTGTTTCATGTGAGCCTGTATAATTTATTGAGAAAACATCTGAAAAAATCTCCCAATATTAAAGAAAGTTAATAAATTCCCTGATCTGATAATACCTTTATTAAACTTGCTCCAAAATCAAATGAGTTTTCTCTCGGACCATACGTCACCCTTCCACCAAGTTTCACTTAAATCGCTTCATTAGTTCTTGTGTAATCCATAAAACACACAAGCAGATAAGCAGCAATGAAAACATAACCTCCCTGGCAGAGGTAAGTAAGGGGCCCATGGAAACAAGTTCTACTGTAACATGGCAGCAAAAACCCATTTGGCACCTTCTTTTTTTTCCTTCATCTCTTTGAGTCTTAGTGTCCCTCTATTCATTCATCACAGCGGTACCAACCTGATAACCTGGGCAGAGAGCCCGCTGCATATTATGCAGGCCATATGCCATTGAGTAGATGGCATTGATGACGAACCCCATCTTGGTGTCCTGTGCGTACTGCTGCCGAAGCGACTCTCGCTCTGCAGAGGTGGGAGGGCAGGGACAGAGGAGAAAAGAAAAAAAATTCTGGTATATCAGTGCAAGTCTTAATTTCAGGTTTTCTTTCTAATTTAATAAAGGAAAGTGTTTTTCTTTTCTTCCTGACATCAAAGACTGCTCTCTCCCCTTTTCTCATCGTCCACTTCCCCCTTCGCATCTCATTCCTTTCTGTCCTGTTTCACATCCCATTTCATTAGAATAAGTGAGACATGACTCCCTTTGATGCAGCTCTCATGCACTGTTTTGATTAATGGAGGAACCGAAACAGAGAGGGACGGGGGACAGACAAATACATGGACATAAAGAGAGTGCACTCGTAGCCCCAAAGGGTATGAACAGATGAACAGGAAAGTTGTGTGTGTATGGTTTTGTACGGAATGTGTGTGTTCAGGGTGTTTTTTTTGCATATTATGTGAGTGTATGTTATTTGCGTTAATACTGTCCTATCAATAAAAGCAGATTGACACTGTAGCCTGTGATGTGAAAAATGTATTTTCCCAAATATGTCTCAAGGGATTTTACAATAAACAATAATAAACGTAACTGGTTTTGCTAACAATCCCTCGTCATGAAGAAAATGATATTAAAGTGCTGTCACCACAGAGAATTCCCCTGACTGCCCGTTTACTTATGTTTCTTATTTTCGGTCTGTACTCACTGCTACAGGTGCGGTTGTACTTGCTGCTCTCCTGTGGGTGGCCTTTAATCCGACAGTGAAAGCGATGCTGCCAGAACTCTGGAAACCAGGGGTTCCGGAGGTTGTTCTCAGGCCGAAGTTTAAGATAGTACTCGTCAAACCACTTCACGTCGGCCGACTGGAGCTTGATGGTAATACCACCGGCTGCCTCCCTGACAAATCCGTCCGTCACGTCGTACCTGTCTGCCCATCCGTCACTGTCACAGAACACAAGGAACGACAAGCAGAACATTTAAGCAAAGCTTTTAATTTATATGTGAGACTTGAAAAAGGGTCCAACAGTCCAAAGATAATTTTCATCATTTCTTTGTGGTAGCGTTGTTCTTTAATACAAAAGACTTCTGCAGATTTTGCTGCACTGGTTGTTGAGGGAGAATTTGATTGGACATATTCTCATTTTCAAAGATAAAAAATTTGTGAGGAGACTGAGATAGAAGTATGACGACAACCTTTCTTTGTGTCCAACCATTGTAAATGGACATCCTTAAAATAACATGATGTCAACTTGAGGACAGTCTCGCTCAGTGTTAAGGACACATTTTTTCCTGCAGATAAAGTAGGTCTTATTGAGTATGATGCAGTCAGAGAGAAGAAGTGTCTTCTTTAAGTTTTTTACATTTGTTTGAACTTAAGTTTCCCAGAGAATTTCTGTGTGTGTGTGTGTGTGTGTGCGCCAGCCGCCCTGGTAAAATGTCAACAAAATGTCTGAGCGAGCCCATGTGACAATACAGCAGGAAAATGTCAAGTGAGGCAGTGGGCGTGTTGATGACGTTTCTAACACATAATAGACGCAAAACTGGAAGATTACAAATATCTCAAGATGTAAAAGAGGTGCCATACACATAGAAGTACCAGACAGACATGTCATCTTGGAAAAATATAACAAATACACTTATGCCGATGAGCCATAAACAAAAACACTCTGCTTTCCGAAGCAGAACTCATTCATGATGTCCTGCCTGCATGCTCTACTCAGGTGCCAGCCTTCACCTGAATGTTTCAGAAATGTTCCTGTTGTTGTGAACACATTTGAATTGGACAAACTCTCGCTGCATTCTTCATATGTGAAAGGTAAATTCCTACAGATGCTTTAAAATTAACTACAGTTGCTCAGTGTGTGTGTGTGCATGTCTACGTGTGTGTGTATGTCTACGTGTGTGTGCATGTCTACGTGTGTGTGTGTGTGTGTGCATGTCTACGTGTGTGTGTGTGTGTGTGTGTGTGTGTGTGTGTGTGTGTGTGTGTGCATGCCAGTTATTGGGTGAATTTAAACAGTTGTCTTGACAGCTGAAGCGCAGGGCACCAATATGGCATCATGCTCCAGTCGCTTGGCAAAAAAACAAAAGACGTCAGAGAAGGAGAGCAGGAGACTGAGGAGCAGAAATACCAAATCAAGGAGAAGCCCAGTGAAAGACGACAAAAACAGAAGGATAAGCAGGGAGTCAGAAGACATGTGGGAGGGAGCTCTTGTATCATTATGGGCAAAGTCCAAAATTCTTCATATCGCTGACAACGAGGCATAAACACTACGCACAGACACACACCAACATACGCCAGTCGGGTGCTCAGATGATCTAGGTCAAATGGAGTATTTTGGCTGCAGCTCAGCAGTCGTGCCCCGTCAGACACCAGCAAGACGAATATATCTGCTTCACAATACACGCACATAAACTGTGGAGACATAATACTGTCGTTTGCATTTTTTGGAGGAGACTTGGGTTTATTGCTCCTTAAGGAGGCACAGATGGCACAGAGTGTGTGTATGTGTGTCTTTGTGTGTCTGTGTGTGTCTGTGTTTGTGAGAAAAAGAAAGATAAAGCGGGAGGAAAAGAGTGAAAAGTGGACGTGAAAGACAGATCTCTCCCCCTTTCTACTACTGCCAATGTGGCCTAAGGCAAAACAATGATCCTCAGTTCCTCCAATGGAAATTTTCATTCCTTACTTTCTTCTTTCTCTCCTTCTCTCCTTCTCTCTCCCCCCTCCTCTCTCAGCCTCCAGAGAACAAAACTCATTTTCTCCTACAGCAGTCCTCCTAGCCTTGGTCCGATTGGAGTGCTTGTGTGCATATGTAAACTGCCTTCACCGTCTGTCACCATTTGGGTGTCTGTAGCTCTCTCTTTTTTTCTCTTTCTTTTCTGGTCATGCTCTACCTCTGAGCTGTAAACACAACTCATGGTTGTCCATTATATGACAGACCAGACCTGTAAACATACAAATAAATGTGCATGAGATGTGTTGTTTGGAATCAGTTGGGGGTTGTGAGCAGTGGTTCTGGCACCACAGACGATGAGATGAATGTCATGTCTCCACTTGTCCAATGTGCCATTTTGTAGTGAGGTAGCTACAAGTTTGGCCAGTCACGAGTCAGTCTCAGCTGTCATTCATGAGGTTTGTTTTTATAGCCTCAAATAACTAATAAACACCAAACCTACACACAATGCAAGCAAAGCAAAACAAACCACAATGCAGTTCTGCGACACATGACGTCACCCCGTTCAAAGTGAACAGGCCGCTTTTTCTATTCACGCCTCAGTTACAGAACACTCAGCCATAACCCTACTTCTCTTTAGCATTGCATGGACAGCTACCATGGCACCTTAGCAGAAAGCCAGTAATGTTGTGCGTCCCAAGCTTGAAACTGTGATTGGCTAACAGCAGGAAGCTGGAACTCCCACCTTCAAGCTTTAAAGGAACATGTTAGCTCTCAGTTACAGATGATAAAAGATAGAAGAATAAAAAACACTATTTAATTTGACAGCTGATGTTTGCTGTAGGACAGAAGGACATGAAATGTGCCTCAGAAAGTCTGATGTCACATGATAAAACAAATCAAACTCCAAACAAAGCTTGGATGATCAGACGCTGTTGATATCAGTTGTTTCAAACCTGTGGGTCCTGATGTCAGGAAAAGAAATCTTAGATTTTTTTTTGTAACAATTACAAATTACCGTGTCACTTATTATCGGTCACAGGTGAAATCATTTCAAATAAACAACTGTAATGCATGTCACAATCACATTGTCACCACAGACGTATTTCCCTGACGCACTGTGGCTTAGAAGGAAAATATCAAGATGGTGGATGCTTGGATCATTATTTCAATAACAATTAATTTTGGTTGGGTGATTCTCAGCACATGTTGTTCTCTGGTGACACACAGCGGATGTTGTTCCATGCGGTGCAACAAAGTGCTATTATCACACTGCACGGATCGATCGGCAGCTCCCCCCCGAGGAACGAATGAATACGATTTGGGGTATTTCTGGGAGTATTTCCTTCTGGGGTGTAGTTAGCACAATGTGGTATTGACATCAGGAGACACGGTGGGTGGAGGAGTGAGAAAGAAACAAAGTGAGAGAAGTGATTGACAGGCAGAGGCAGAGAAAACAGATGCAGAAGTAAACAATCCCTGATCATTAATCAGGCGCTCTCATCCTGTCAATAGATTTCTTTTTTTCTCTCTCCCTCGACGTTTTTCGCCCTCTGTCATTAACACCTTCAGCATTCCCTAGAGTCCTTTCATTTTGTTTTCCTCTCCTCTTCCTTCTCCCAATGCTCCAACTCTGCCACATTTCACTGCATCCATCTGTCAATATGCCCTTTGCTTTTCCTTTAATGCTTTTGTCATTTACTTTTTCACCGATGCAACACATGCTTTACATCTATACTTGGGTTGGGCATTGTTAGGTTTTTTTTCCGATCTATACTTTGGAAATGCTATTGTGCCTAAAAAGGTGCCAGAACTGAACCTTTTTATTCTTTGCCAAGGTAGATTGGCAAGTTGAAATTGCCTGTAAGCAGGGCACATTTAGTGCAGAGCTAAGGTACCGGATGAAGGCACCAAAATCTTCATTGTGGTTCTGTCCATCTATGAGGCGTACTTGTTATTGTCACTGTTTAAATTCTCGCTTTCTGTCTCTCACCCATCCTTTTTCTCTCGTTGGCTTCCACCTGTTTGGCAAGTTTCCGTGCAGGTTACACCTGCGGCTCCTCAGAGGCCAACATAACGTGGAAACAGACACAGACACACACAAACACGCCTGGATAAATCACCACTGGAAAGAAAAAAAACCTCCTTATTAATTTCAAAAAGTAAAGTCTGGTTTCGAACCCAGTCTGTGACCTTCACCATGTTCATGTTCTCAGCAAACATCTTTAAATCCCACTGTGTTAAACTGTTAGTGATTAAACATCACTGAAATAAAATACTTAAAGACATATATGGCTGCAGGGGGGGAACTGCAGTGTTTTATCAACACATTTATAATTGCCCCTTGAGGAAATAATATGTTTAGTAAGCTCTGCATCACAATCACAATTATATTTTCTGTGTTCTCTGCCTTGCACAAATAGTACAATAAACAGGATTTTAATAGTTTCCCAGGTTGCACACTGACACCCACACATTCTCATCTGAAATCTGCAGATCTATTTTATACCAAATGTTTTTGATGTTTGTTGCCAATGACTTGTCTTGATGTGACAACAACATATTTAAATGTATGTTTTAAGAGCACACTTTTGTTGAACCCTCATAACTTAGAATTCAATGAAACAGCAAGGATCACTGACACAGGATAGTTTTCACCTGTACCACTCTGCAAAAGACACATTTACGAGCACTTCTGGTGCAGAGCTATTTTTCTATCCCACCGTTGGGTTTGTATTCAGCTGCACCTGTTAGGTTTCTTGGTGATTTGCCTTGAGTCACAGTAGGCGGTGAAGCGCAGCAGGGTTGAATGTTATTGTCTTCAAAACAGCAAACTGCAATACAGGTGTCAAGCCTGAACACAATATGTCAACACTATACACAAAGCTGTAAAACATGTATTCTTTCATAATTGTACTGCAAAACTTTGCCTCCTAGAGTTCAATGCACAGAAATGCATTTCTTACAGGAACAGCAGATCATTTTAGCAGTTTTTCACCTCCCAGTTTTGTGTAGTAGAAATATCTGGACTCATATTGCTTTGAAATTACTTGTTAAATCACACTGTCTATTATATTATTATTAATATATCTATTGATATATACAAACAAATTAATGTATATGAATGTATTAACTCTCCCATGGCTTTCATTTTGATTTAACGTTTTTACTATTAAAATTCACAACATGTTAAACTGGCTGAACAAGTTTATTTTAAATTACACAATTACACAGTTTGACTATCAACAACTGAATTAAATGAATTAGCCTTTTAGCTTATTGGTTTTTATGCCAATTTCCTGTAACAGTCATTTTTGTCAACATACACAGAGGCAAATTGTGGACCAAACAATATCATACGAATCTCAGAGATCACTGAGGTTGACGAAAACCTCCAGCTGACTCGAACACAGTGGTTTAGAAATAAGGTGTAACGGCACATGTGGTCAATGTGTGGATCCATATGCTTCAAACTCCTACCAATGAGGATTAATGGGAAAAGTGCTGAGCTGTGTTTTGGAATCTCAAATAGGATTTTCTATTAACAAAATCAGAAAATCTTGGCGAGGACGACTCTCCTGTATTTGATGTGATTAGCCCTTAACACACCCACTGATTTTATTATTATGAATGAATCCTCTAATTTATAGCTCCCAGTTCCACCCATTTTGAACCTGCACTGAAAACGTGCAACGTTCCTTAGACAACAAAAATACCAAACGTGCACTACGGGCAACCCCTATGAAATCTATACATCTAAGCTGTGCACTCTTTGCCCCCGATTCAGAAGACTGCAGCCTACAGGGTGTGTGTATGAGCAGTATGGATTTTGAACATGAAGCTCAACAAGGATACGTAAACATACACACAGTTTACTGATCAACACAGTGTGTAACTGTGTGGGCGATGCTGCCATGAAAATAGGGATTTACAAGAAGTCTTCAGGGTATATGTTGGCATGTAACATGTGTGTGTGTGTGTGTGTGTGTGTGTGTGTGTGTGTGTGTGTGTGTGTGTGTGTGTGTGTGTGTGTGTGTGTCATCATCAATTAAGCTGATCCCTCACTCACTATTCTTGATCGCAATAACTGTTCTTAATGAAATCCTGGTACTCTCTCTCTCTCTCTCTTTCTCTGTCTCTACATGTCTCGGAGCCCAAGGCCGTTGCCATGGTTTCCAGCCCACGCTCAACCTGCTGTCTGTACTTTGTGTCTCATTAAAGCACAGTGGATTTTAAGTGTATGCACACAGACACCCACACACACCCTCTCCCACTCTCTTTCTTACACACACACGCACACACACTTAATTTTCAATTCACTATTCAATTAGCATTATGCAGCCTGTCTACCAATAGTGGGAACATTATTTGTATAATAGTACAGAATTATAGGTCGACACATTACCTTCAGTAGAACTTTAAAAAGTGGACTTCTGACTCAATTTCACAGCTGAAGAGGGTTCTCACTGTCTTTTTGACAAAAGCAGTCAATGGACGAGTTCTCTGACTGACTGGCTTTAGTGATAAGAAGCATTCCAGCTCAGACTGATTTCCAAACTTGCCAGGAAGTTAATCCTTCTTATCATTTTCCATATTTCTTTCCATTTTTATCTCTGTACTTTAAAAACTAAGTCGAAAAACATGACTTGGACAAACACATGCAGGTTTTCATTCAAGCTTGTAACATTGAGTTTGCATGTCCGATATCTTTATAAGCCATACGGCCATTCTCATATGTTATATCTTTTAATTAAGAAAGATGAGGATCTGACAGGATAAGACATGGTGATTTGGACATTTATGTAAGAGACGGTCTTAAATATTAAATAAATGAATAAATTATTATTATTTATTATTTTTATTGAGGTTGCTAAATTCAGATCGGAGAAGATGGTACAGATCAATTAAAACTGTTCTGACTGCATCATTCCATGAACTCTATTGTAGATCAAACCAAAACAAGAGCTAGGCCATCCCTGCTGAACTGAGTAAAAATGAATATTAATATTTGATCAGTGAGTGAAGCACAGTGTTTAGTGATCCACAGCTTAAAGCAAATTTTCAATTTCATTATCGTCTCCCTCTGACCTCAGTCGTGATGTGCCTGGTCACGATACAGTCGTAGATAGAATGCAGTGGCACGCGTTTCAGTTTTATCGTTGGAAATGAAATATTTGGTTGGTTCCGTTATCATTGGAGTAAGATCGTTTCAGCTCGAGGAAATTGGGTCACAGATTTGATTTTTGACAAAATATTTCATTCTGACCAAGAGCTGATCTGCACAGGTTCAATCATAAAATGCCACCTGACCTCAACCCACCCACTCTCGAGCTGCCATGGCAACCTGGCGGAGAGTCTAGATGAGCATCTGCTGCTTACGACTGTACATTCTGCACATGCACACACGCAAACACACACACACACACACAAACCAGTCCACCAACCAAACCTGACAGCATTAATTAGCTGGACCGACACCACGACCAGGAAAAGTGAACATGGAGCATGAGCACACACACACAGTTACAATCTGTGATCACCTACAAGTAGAAAATGACTGTAATCAAGTAAATCCAGTTGTAATTATATATGCGTGCACAGTGCAACTATGATACATAACATTTTTAATAAAATGCAATAACCCGTTCATTCCTAGAACATTTTAGAGTGACACTTTGGGAAAAGTTGACCTCTGACATTTTTTGTCAGTTTGTAACATGATAGGAAACTATCAACTAATCGTGACACCTCATTTATAAACAGCCTCAGCCTGACAGGTCAAAGTTCACCATGACAACAGCAAAACTCATTACGCCAAATGTCAGAACTGTCTCACACACAGACTTTGTGGCACTAAACTGTGTGTGTGTGTGGTAGAGAGAGAGAGATGGATGCATGGCCATGTGTGAAGCCAACTGTGTAATTATGTGAGTGATCGGATCGCTTTACACGCCCGTCATTCAATATAACACACGCACACACACACACACACAGACACACAGACACGCCTGCTTACCTAGGTAGCATATTCACTTTTACTCATCCATCGATGCCACACTTCATTAAACTCTGTCTGCATTTCTTCTGACTCTCTCTCAATTCATCTTTTTCCTGTTTTCATCTTGCATTTTTCTCTTTTCCCATCTCTTCCACCACATGCCTCTCTCTTTATCTTTCATATCGATTCCCTCCCTTCTCCACACTTCTTTTTGTATTACCGCTCTTCTTCTATGCATGTATAAATGTTTATATGTATCTATCCATCAATCTATCTAGCTTTCTTCATGTATCTACTGTCAGTCCCATCTGTCATTTTCTTAATTCCTAAATTACTTTTGTCCATTAACTCCTTTTGTCCTTCTCCTTCATTAGATTTTTTCTCTCTGTTGTTTACATTTGCAATTTATTTTCCAGACAGAACCATAATTACATTGTCAGATAATTGTTCAAATTCATTTACCTAATTGCTTGGATGAAAATAGAATAGAATAATAGGAATACATCAAGTAATTTCTGATACAGACAAATATATTCTTGTGAATAAGAGACGTGGAAAATGTCAACAAAATGAGCATTTGATCCTTGATCTTTAGAAAATAAATCAATCATTGCACTTGTTAACCTTACAGTTAAAATATTCATATAACCAAACCCTGAAATAAACCCTTTTCAACCCAAGGCTCTAAAAATTCATTAACTTTTGAATCACCTTCACTTTCTCAACTGTCTGTAAAGATAAGTCTCATATGAATATATATATATATATATATATACATATATATATATATATAAACCCACACACCAAAATATCTTTCTAACACTCATCCACACACACTTTGTTCAGACTAGTATAGACAAACAGAATGTACTTCAGATTTTGACAACTTTGCTGGTTTCCCCCGAGCTTCAGACAAGACGCTCGAGTTTGATGTGTGATGGGGACAGAAACAAATCTATCAATGCAGAAGAAGAGAAGAGAAGAGAAAAGTGGGGTAAATGTTTTTATTCATAAAACTACAATTTCCTGCTGGATCACTGTTGTTCCCCTTTTTATAAAACAAATGCGGTAAAAACTGATTCTGTTCGTTCTCTTTCATTCAGGACTGACTCACTGAAGCACACCACAGCTTGAAGAAGGTCACTGTGAGAAGGAGAGGAGGAGGAGAAGGCTGAGGAAGGAATGGAGACTAACAAAAAGCTCCAGCCTAATGGAGAAAAATGGTACATTTGATTCTTTTTTTCCAGCATGCTAACTTCAGCAGTGCGTACTGACCTTCAGGGCTTGTTCAGACTCGCTCCATCACAGTTTGTCATAGAGAAAATGTCTTCCTCAGAAAACATGCCAAAAGCAGCTGGGAATAGTTGTTTGGTAACAGAGGGGAGATATTCAGCAAAGGGGCTTCCCGTTACCGATACGCACATGCCCAGTGTATGTGAATAATCAGGTGATGTGTGTTTTCAAGTTTGTCAGTATGAATGAGGGTAATTAATGACACTAGAACGCCTGTATGGACGTGAATTGCTTTGGTTTTGAAAAGTCCCTTTAACAATTTGTAGACCATTCGGACACAAGTTTTGAAATTATATTTCATAGGTTTCAGGTTCAGGGGATAAATGACAAAAGAAGATGGCATTGTTTCATAAGGTTGGATAAGCATGTTCTTATGAAATGTTTGGAGACACTGAGGCGGAGGAGTTATGTCAGGAGGAGAGAGTTAGAGGGCAATATAGACTCTGCGTATTCGACCTTTTCCTCCAAGTCTGGCTTCATCACTTTTTATTGCTTCACAAATAAAAGTGTCGTCTCTCATATTCAGCACAGCAGACATTGTAATATCACCTGCTGAGGTAATACACCACCAATGAAACATTACTCTCTGCCTCATCTTTATCACCACGGTGGCCCTCTGGTCCCTCGCTCCCGGATGCTCTCTTCTCAGTCTCTGCTTTTCCAGCTCTCTCTGTCTATCATTTTCTTCTCCTCTCAGCACTCCCACACGTTCTTATTCTCTACGATCAAAGACCTCTGCGGCAAATCAAAGTCATTTAACTTAACTTTCAAAGTCAAAAGTCCCAGCCTGCAGGGACCAGATCAAGGTGAGTTTGAAGGAGTGAAATACTTTGGCAGTTATTTCAAATTCAAAACAGCCAGATGATTCAAGACAAGGAAAGGTTAGGTTTATTTATTATGTTTTAATACAATACTTCACAGGCCATATGTGCGTTGACTAGTGTTGGGAATCTTTGTTGTGTGTCTTTTTTTTTTTTTTAGCAATAGCGGTGCCAAATGGATACTTTTAAATTCACAACGAGTTGTATTCAAACATTTGCTGCACGTCAGTGTCTGAATCCCTTCCTGTGAGAAACAGTCGCACTTTTGACCTTTAATCTATGGTTATCTTGTTCTTGCGTCAAGTCTAGTTTGAGGTAGCTAAGCTAAATGTAGGCTGAGGTTAGGTGCATGCTAGCGCCATCTGTAGGTTATGTTAACGTGACACGTGTGGTAATGTTTTATGTTGCCTGTAAGCAGGAAAACTATTCCAGAACAAAGCTGAGGCACAAAAATGAGGCACCGGAACTTGCACTGTGATTTGGTCTGATAAATATTGGATGTGTAGGAACCAGATTTTGGTATTCGCGCGCACACACACACACACTCCGGTCCACATAGATGCAAGCACACAGCCATTAATGGACATCTTGTGTAACCTAATGATGGGCCCCGTGTCTTAGAAGCAGCAGTCAGAGCGGTTCCCTGCTTTACACGATGGAAATAATTATACTGGTTGGGCCTACGCACACACACACTCACTCTCTCACACATATACACACAGAGCCTGGCTGTTTGACAGCAGGGATTAGCAAGGAGAGGTGCAACTAATGCCCAGTAACGAGACATCCAGCTTATCGCCCACAGAATCGTGTGTGTGTATCAGAGAGAGAGATAGAGAGAGGGGGAGAGAGAGAGCACCAGACGGATCTACAGCAAATTAGCAGCATGTTATTCTGGACTTTGATGAGTTTCCCACATCTCGTATCTAAACCAGTGCTCATGTTTCTCTCTCTCTGCTTCAGTGTTACCCGAGCTCAACTTAATATGTGCTTTACACATGACTCATGAAAACAACAATACGTCAAATGCAAAAAATACAAGCGTATCTGGTTGTGTGCATATGTGCGTAGTAATTTACATATAGATCCATGTAGCCTACATACTATGAAGCAGGTACAGAGTGGAAATACTACACACATGGATTAATGATGGTAGTATTAGACAGATGTTTGTGTCTAATCCGTTGACAGGGGATGATGTAACCTGCTGATATTTGTGGTTGTGTCGGTTCCTCACAGCTGAACTCATTAATTTGATATTTTTTCAGCCAACCTTGGGAAGTAAGCTCCTCTGATGGGCTTTTTTTTTTTATTCTGAGCAGCAGCGTAAAAATTCTGCATGTCCTCCGTGTATCCTAATTAACGCTGTTAGCATACTCTGTTCACTGGGAATGTTCTTGCTGTGGCAGCATATTTCTATGGCCACACTGTGCCCGTGGAGTTATGTGCTTAATGATTTCCTTTGCTTAAACTGCTCAATGTGAGTGAAACATGAATTGGTTATACATATATTTCTATTTAGAATTTGTGATATGTTTAATTTGATAGTTGTATGTGTATTTTTCCTCTGTGAAGGCTGGTGAAAATGGGTGTAGCTGGTTTCTGTGAGCCAGTTGTTCTCTTCTCTTCCTTTTGTAGTTCTCACACAAAAGCTTCATGCTCCATTGGTGACAGTGTGAATTGCATATTACTCTTTTGTATTTGTAGAAGCAACCGATATGTCTGAAACATTTACAACATTTCTGCAGATATTGGATATTGTTTTGTTTGTTTTAAACTGTTATTTCTGTGTTGTTTTTTATTTCCCTCTATACGTTTTTACAATGTAAAATGAGATTATCTGCATTGAGAGGGCAGTTTAGGTGATACAGATGATAAAATAATGTGGTTAATGTTGTGTGTCAGAATATATTCTGTTCATCTCACCTCAGATCTTATTAGAGGTTTATTCATGGGTTTAAATTGATTGATTCCCTCTGAATGAAACAGTTTGAAGAGCAGACACACAGTTTAATTGAACTTTTTCAAAATCAAATGTCATTTTTGTATCCTGAACATACTTTACACAAGGAACACTATACGTCACACTTTTCAATGCTCTGATTGGTTGTAGGTGTGCTGATGTTTGTTGCTGATGACACCCCATGCATCGAATATTGAAAATGAACAGAACTTTCCTTGTAGATTATTTCTGCCTTTATACTCAGCTTCCATTTTCTTGATTGGTTCAGGATTGAATATCTGAAACTTCTTTGACTTTTTTATGCTTAAAAATTATTCAGAATGAAATAAGACCTTGTATTTGTTGCTTTGCTTTGGGTTAAACATATCAGTAGGCTCAGCTGTTATCTATTATTTTCAAAACCCTCCTGGTCAAAGAGCCATTTTCTCCCTTTGATGACGCAGGAGCCTCTTGGATACGTTTCAAACGAATTTATTATGGCAGTAGCTCGGGTTACACTCTCTCTGAATGTTCAACTTGAATTTGGGAAGCAGGAAGCTGAAGATCATTAATATTCAGAGTTTCTGCAGCAGATTCATATTCTGAAAATAGAAGAGCCATTTGGAATATAGCTGGAATTTTAAGCATTAAGTAACATGAATTGGTGTTATACAGCCTGTGACAGGTGCATGGATTTAAACATGAAACAATCTCCTTCCCTTGTTGTTCAAAACCTGAAATTTCCAACCTGTAAAACTGAACCCACAGGACGCAGATGGAAGCATGCACAGTACTCGCGTAAACATCCTGATCTCTCTCTCTCTCTCTTTCACAAACTTTCTTTCTCTCACATACACACACTCTCTCTTTCTCTCTCTCACACTCAATCTCTGCCCTTCTATAATTTTCCCGCTCTCTCGTCTCCTGTGTTGCTATAGTAACAAGCTGTGCGGGGGCTGTGATGCGGCACACATCACACCCCGTCTTACTGAGCTCACCGGAAGAGAGTGAAAGCGAGGGAGACAGAGACAAATAGATAACAGGGTTTGGTGAGTGCGCATGTGTGTGCACTTGAGTCGAGGGAGAAAATCCTTAACCTAAAGAATAATTTTAACAAATTGTAACAAACATTTTGAGGTTATTGTTGATAAAGATAATTTGGCACATAACTGAGATGACTGTTGGATTCTTCTGTTGTAACTTGAAGTATTTCTATTTTATTTTTGAAATGGCAGCAACCATATTTTAAAGGGATTTTTCTTGGCCTGATGCAAAACGAAAAAAAAATCTCAGAATCCACTAATCTTGTACAAATAATAACAGAATAAAGCAAATCACATTATCTGACAGCTTCATAGTTTACCCTGTAGGTTACTTTGATCACATCTCTACCAAAGACTGTGAGCTGCCAGTCTTTGGTGACATTCTGAATAAAAAGTTAAGTAGGCACTGTTCAATAGGATATTAATCAATACAGAGTCAAGCTATAAATAAAAGCTTCGACCATGTTTCATTTATAAGGCCAAATCTCACTTTGTAAGAAATGAAGCCAGAATAATAAAGATTTCAGTGGATCACATGGAGAAGAATCTGTGAAATTCAGAGGCTGGAAATGGACCTGCTCTCCTCCACGCTTCTGTAACACTACCTGTGCGGGACAATGAGATGTCCCATGTGAGAATACAGCTAGTGGGTGAGGTTTCTAACACACAACAGATTCAAACCTAGAAGAATATAAATATCTCAGGATAAGAAAGAGGAATCATACACAGAGAAGACACCAACAAAGATGTCATCCTGAAAAGATGACAGTCAAGAGCGATAAGCATCGACATTAAAAATCTCAATCAAGTTGCAGGGATGGAGAGAATTTATATGCCATGTTCTGCGCTACCCAGGTGTCACCCCTGGCCTGAATGTTCCAGAAGTGTTCCTGTTGTTGTGAACTCATGACTCAGAAAATCTCCTGCTGTGTTCTTCAGTGAGAAAAATGTCTGGGAAATATGGTCTGGGCATTTCCACTTAATATCTGATCCAACACCATCTCGTACAGCTCATTCATTCAGGGCTAAACTTCACCTAAAGGATTTTAATTAGCCGGTCATGCACCTCTGTGGAGTCTATGTCGAGGAAAATGGCACACTGAAGAACACATGATGAGAAAAATGACATGTTATCACTGCTCACTCGTCTCTAATCTGAACTGAAAAGACAGCTGCATGAGTAGCAAGTCAACAGCATGTCATGAGAGTGAGCCAACATGCTGTAAAATGTAGTGTTGAATGCTTAGTGTGTTTTGCATATGATCCTACAATGTGTGTTTAGGTTTGCATGATTCTAAAAAAGAACTGCATATGAGCAGGCAGCAGGTGAGAACTAAAGTATGTGTTTTCTGGAGAAAACAGAAATTCAAATGACTGTGCAGTACTTTTAACATCTAAATCAGCTTATATGAAGCCCAGTCAGGATTTATTTTATTGTGAAAGCCTACAACAGCACTTCTGACCCCTTCAACACAATGGATCACATAAAGACAAATAGCCAGTGGTATAAAAAGTGCTTGTAAAAAGTCCCACAATGTATTATCTTTTGATAGCACATAGACACACTGACAGCTGCAGCAGCACGGGTGCTGCGACAATTCAGATACCTTTCCAAGAACGCAACTCTGTCATAAAAAAATGGGGGAACAAGGAGGATATAACCCAGGTAATATGAGTGACTGTGTATGAAGCACGTGTGTTTAATCACAAGTGACTGGTCGGGGGTCACATGTTAACAGGGACGAGTGGAGCTTTGCTCAAATGGACCCGTAAAGGACTCGGTTGCTGTTGGAAGCAAGCGTCTGTTTTACTAAACATGTCAGGAGATGCTGAGTTCATCCAAACTGAATAAAGGACACATAATAAAATACTGAGGATTTGTTGCTTTCCATCTCATTTGTCTCATTTAATCCTGTTTCTTCAACTGCTCCCATTCTTCTATGCTGTTCACACAAGAGCAGGTAAACAATTTAAATAATGCTCTCCAAAAAAACACTCACTTTCTCCATGTATTCACATCTTTTATTTCACCGGGGCTCTGCCCATTTCTCATGAATAGCACAGTTCATATTTCTTTTAATTACCTTTGCCTGATTCAGAGTCGGAGCTAAATTAAGGGCCAATTCATTTCCTGTCCAGGCAGCCCGGGAGACAGCGGGGCAATTCTGAACAGATAGCCTTGTAAAGAGAATGTATTGAGGAGGAGACAGAATGAGGCTGAAGACTTGCTGCCAATAATGAACATTAAGTAGAGCGATACAGAGTCAAGTGTATGAATTGAAAGGGAGCAAATAAAAAGTACCAAGAGCAAACATCAGAGGTTATTTGTGTCCTGATGTGATCTTTGTTTATGTCGATGCCAGGGAAGAAAAAGTAAAAAACTGTTTAAATGAACATTTGGAAGTAGCATATTTCAGAAACAACAGAAAAAACAAAAAGGGAAACCCTTTAGATTCATGTGGGGATTATCACAATGACCATATAAAGGATTACTGTTGTTTTTTGTGAGTGTGTTCTGAATCGCTGTGCTGACGTAACAGTTGGGTTAATCCTGCAGCGTGCTTCCCAGAAAATGAGCAGCGACATGCCGATCTGAAAGCTAACAACTGCAAAAACAGCTCAGTTTGTTGCTTTGACACGCCGATCCACGCCAGGACAGATGTACAGAATATCTACAATGGACAACCCGTCTGTCTCCTCTGTCTCCTCTATCTGTCTCCTCTATCTGTCTCCTCCTATCCTCTCTAATTTTTTCCTGCACTTTTCCCATTGGAGTTCTGTAAGAGGATAACGCCATTCCCTGGGATTGCAATAAGAGGATGAATATGTGTGTGTGGAGGTGTGCTTGTGTGTCTGCCATTGCCTAAGTGTGTGTGTGTGTGTGTGTGTGTGTGTGTGTGTGTGTGTGTGTGTGTGTGTGTGTGTGTGTGTGTGTGTGTGTGTGTGTGTGTGAATGCATACACATGCATTTTTTTGTATGTTGCATGGTCAGCCAATGTACAACGGATTACAGGTGTGTTTATGTAAACAGTTGTGTACATGTAAGTGTGCATGGGTTAGTGTGTGTGTGTGTGTGTGTGTGTGTGTGTGTGTGTGTGTGTGTGTGTGTGTGTGTGTGTGTGTGTGTGCGTGCCCACAGGTCTGCCCTACATATGGAAACCCTCTTTAATTCCCTGTCAAGAGACTCAGAGAGTTGGAATAGCATTAGAAATTCCTATGTGTTCTTTTGTTCTTGAATCTCTCAGTGTTTTCCTGCTCTCCACCGCGATCACTAGTAGTCATTAATCAGCCCGTCTCTCACAGCGGGAACAAAGAGAAAAAAGAGATGAGAAGGACGTGCGGCAGCAGATCTGCCTATTGGTTAGATTTTTGGATCTTTTTTAATCAGCCACTCATACTGATGCACTAAAAAAGGAATTCTAGTGAGGGACCAGAAGGATTCTATCTAGCAGTGTTTTGAAGGTTGTATGACTGAAGGAAATTCAACTTCAAATCCTTCCTTAATATTGAATTATATTATTTAAACCAATTCTTGAATTGTGTTCACAACATTACTGAAATGTCCTTTCCTTATTACCTTGAAGAGCTGTGACTTTAACAAAGCATTAAAGATGACATATTATGCTCTTATTCAGGTTTAACTTGAAATGATTGAATCACTTTCATCACACTGTCCATTGCTGCAGCTCCTCTTTTCAGCCTCTGTCTGTGGCTCCTGTCTCTTTAAGACCCGCCCTCCTGATAAAGCCCAGTCCGCTCTGATTGGGCAGCTCTGTATAAAAGGGTGTGCCAGACTAGCTGCTAGGTGTGCATTATCAAATGTGGCCATCGTGGTGTCAACATTCACCACTATCACTATTCCCAAGTATCAGCCGGACTACTGACGTGGTGTTTCAGGAACCATTTAAAGCAGTGTTCTCTGGGGGGGGGGGGAGGGGCTTCCTTTATCATAGACTTTGGGCTTTTTCACTTTGCAGAAATGTTCCATACACAAACAATCTCTAGGACTCTAGAGGTAAGAAAAACTTTAAAAGCATCTTTAAAACTTTAAAAGCATCTTTAAAACTTTAAAAGGTCTACTCGAAAAAATTTATCTGCTTATTTCCCCCAAAAGTGATTATAATTAACAGCATTTGAGATCACTTGATTAAATAACAAAAACTTAGATTTCATGTTTTTTTGGGTGAGTTATATTTGCATATATCTGAGACATAAGTATTATTCTCACTGTTTATAACTGGGGCAGAGAATTAGAGAAGTTCAGTTAATCAAAATGTTTTCAACATATGGAGAGTTTGAGCTACAGGAAATCTATGGTCGTGGGATCTCTGCAAGTCGCTCTTTCTCAGACAACTATTCATGAGCAGACCATCCTGTAAGGTTCCACATAAGACAGCAGAAATAACTCAACGAAAAAGTATAGCTGTGAAGGAAAGACAAAAGTAAAAGTGTCAAAAGGCAGGTGTGTGTGTGAGGGCACAAAAGAAGCAGACTGGGTGGTGACAGAGAGACGGTTTGAGAGTAAAACACCTGTGAGTTGAATAAAGAATTCTTTGATTTTGGGTAGTTTCACTCCAGCAGGCTTTTGATCGGGTGTCTTGGAGGACTTCAGCCAAACTGACAACACTAAATGAAAGTCAAGGCAGAGTCCTACTGGGGTTTAAAGTGTGAACACATAAACCTGCTGACAGAGGTCTTTGATGTGCTTGACACGTTTGACAGCAAGGAAAAAACTGATCTGAGTCACTTCATGAAATCTCTGGAAAAGAACTTGATGCCATACAAAAAAAAGTCAATAACAGAGACAAACACTTATAAACATCAAAAATTAAACCTAATGAATCGAATTAAAGGCTTTTCTGACACATATTTGTGTAGATGTCAAATATTTGATTTCAGCAACCTTTAAAAAACCCAATTTACCATGAGCTATGTTAACATGTCCCCTTGTTTGATAGTTTAGATGAGTTTGGGATGTCACAAACCTAAGAAACCAATCCTGTCAACCTGTGGGTGGAGCTAAGTAGCTGGAAATGGCTCCTCGGCTGCAGGTGGCGCAGTGAAGGTGGTGAGATGGGGTGCATGGGTGGGGCTATATTGGCCTATTCATAGATCCACGAAGGACGGAGGGAAGGAGGGAAGGAAGGAGGGAGTAGAGTTACATTCAAACAATTTTAAGGCCATTTTTTCATGAAGAAAATTTTGAATATGTAATTTAGAGCGACAAATAAGTTAGATAAGAGTTTTAGTGGAGTAATAAGCAACTACAGTGAGACTTAAACACATTTAACATTTCATTGTCAAGAACATGAAGCTTGTATGTGTGTATGTAGTTGAAGTGCATCTCTGGCCCTGTTCACACCTGGCAATGTAATCCATGTCAGTGATCCAGTTCGCACCTTGTCTGTGTATGTGTTTGGCGTGACCACTTGTGATTGGAGCTCACTTCTTTGTGCAAATAAACATGGAAATCATCACGGACCAAACTCCACTGTCAATGTGTGTGTGTGATGGAGAGAGGGGGTCTGAACAAATCAATGTGTGTTCACAACGAAATGTCATTTGACATGGTTTAAAAGAAGAAATAAAATCAATATGTGGCGGTCAATGTTGTTATTGAGGCGGTGGCCACACATAAATCAATGCATAGGAAAGACTGACAAGTGTAGAAACACTTTTGGTTCATTATGAAACTGTAGCGACACAGAGGACACAGAACTCCTTCAAATGTGGTCTGAGCGATCAGGTCTCAAATGTGTCCTCATTACATCTTAGATGCATTCATCCCTGTACTAGAGCTGACCACTTTTGATGGGATCCCCAAAGAGACAGATGTTTACAGGAGATCTGAACACGTCCACTCAGTGAGCATCCAGCGAGAAGCAACAGATCATCTAATGATCTCATAACCTCCACATAGGACTCACTACACTCAAACTACAGACCGTATATGGACTAAATGTGGACGTAGACGCCAGTGTAGACTGAAAGTGAGGCCAATATGGAAGTGCCTGAAAACTGTATTCTCTCGAATGACCAGTAGAAGGCCTCTCCACTGGTTACAGAAGAAGTCAGTTTCTATAGAAGTCTGAGAGAAAATGAACTTCTCACTAGAATTATGACGTCAGTAAACACTTTGAACAAGGAGTTTATTGTCTCTATTGCTAGTTTTCACCCCCTGTCCTTCCAAACATGGTTACTTCTGGATTTAAAATACCACGATGGCACTGGAGAAAATGCAAAATCAGGAGGCTTCAAAAACCAATGGCTGACGACGAGCTTAGTTGCCACACATGCAGCATCACGTGCTTGCATAAGATTCACAAACTCATATTTTGGCAAATAAGCATTGACACTGAACTAATCTCCTCTGTCTCCTTCTCTCATGCATCAACACATTCAGTATTTTCACTGTGTTTAATTAACAGTCTTTTACTGCAAAAGAGCAGAATTAATTTCCATTGCTTCAACAATCAAATAGCACAAAACATCTCTCATTTCAATCAAGGTTAAATTAAAAAACATTTCACAGCACATCCACTCACAGGCTGGAACAGACAAATGTGTGTGCATGTACATTGTGTGCCAGTGTGTATTTGTTCAAACAGATAGATTCCAAAACACAGCAGTGATTCTGAAATTATGCTCATGCTGTGAGCGATTTGCTTTTCAGGTCTGAGAAGGAGTCTTTTATAAGCAAGATATATGAATGACACACACTCTGAACCTGTTATCTCTGCTCTCTGCTCTCCTCCCAACATCTTATTTTCCATTCCTCTCCTCTCTGAATCTGTCCTTCCTCCTTTTCTCTGTTTCCCTACTCTGCCTCCACCATCCTCTGATCCCCCTTTCATACCCGTGCAGGTGTGCGATCCGCTCAACGTCTCTTCCAAAGACACCACAGTGACGTCTCGGGTCGCTCCGACGTTTGGCCACTTAACCGCTCTCTTTCAAATTTCTCACAATTTGAAACCCCATGAAGGTGCCGTCTTAACAGACAGCTGCGGAGTCTCGTCGGAGGCTAGGGGGGTCTGACCTCTGTTAAACGATCTGTTCAGGGATCTCCGTTCTCAAACATCACACTCTTTACACTCTGACACAACGCAAACAGCTGGATTCAGTGACAGGCGTTGAGAGACGATGAGATTAAGTCACAGATGAGAGGCGGAAGAAAAGAAGTGGTACGGGAACAGACTGACTGATAAGGAAGAAGAGTCACAATGGACGAGAGGGCAGAGAGGTCGTAAAATATCAGCTCAGACATGTTCAGGCTCTGATATGAAATTCAGTGAAATGACCATTAGCATTACCAGTAGGATCTTTTTCAAACGGTGCTGAATGTAACGACTGCTGGGCATCAGAAAGCCAGTCACACACTCATATAGAGATGCACCCACACATGCACAGAGCCATTCACATAAACACATGCGCATGCGCCGCATGTCACCCCAGCTGCTCGGCTGGATTCATCCAAATATGGTCGGGGATATTTCCATGGCAACAGCAGGCAGAAGGGGTGCAGACTTGTGCGGGATGAGAGAGAGAGAGAGAGAGAGAGAGAGAGAGAGAGAGAGAGAGAGAGAGAGAGAGAGAGAGAGAGAGAGAGACAGAGAGAGACTGCTTTTTGACTTTTGATTCAAACTATTCTCTTTCAGTTCATTCAGCAGCACACACAGAATATATCTGCCTCTTATGACCAGCAGACATTTCTGCCAGGGTTACACATCAGCTGCTACAGAAATGCAACCTTACACTGCTTCATCCGTGAGGTCTGAAAAAGTTGCATACATTGGTTTTGACCCGAAATGCAGGTGTTAACCTGGCTGATATTTTTTGGGGTTTTCGGTGTGGACAGTGGATATCTGAGCCAAGACTCCTTCCTCTGTTCACCGTTTCTTTTATCACAAGTCAAAACGTTTCACCCCTATTTTTCACTCTATATTGCCTTTCAACCTGCCGGGAACGTAAGCCTGCTCAAACGTAATTGGTCAAACTAGAGACAGAAACCAGAAGATTCTGCATATTCACATGTAGAATCTGTATAAAGAGACAATGCAGGTGCAGACTTTGTATTTACACTTTCTACAAATGTCGGAGCCGCTCTTTGTTTTTTAACAACTTGTGTCTCTTCAGCAACAAGCACAGTGCAGAATGTTTCCCTGAGACTTGTTGTAAAACAGCTGCAAATGACGAAGTGCAGCCTTTTATAAATAGCACAGATGGAGTGGACGTACAGTAACAGGTGAATGGCAGATGGGAAACATGTCAAACTGTAATGACTCAACATAAAACCCAGTGATGTTGCTGCTGTGAACTGTCAACCATATGATAAGTTATAGCTATTATCACTGGATGCCCTGCCTGGGAAATGGACTGGATTTATTGTGAGGATTTGCGAGTATGTTTAATTCCAGCTGCCTGATCCAGTGAGCACTGTGCTGCATCTATACATTCACTCCATAAAAACATAGTGTGGATTATAGATTTGTCTTATAAACACAATCTGCAATCCTTCTGTAATATGTCATTTAGAGGATTAAGGATTTGTGAAGATTTTTTTTGACTAACAAGTCAGAGAGCATTTGTCCATATTTGCCTCATTTCATTGAGGCATTATCAAAATCTGTGTATTGAGAGTAACACACTACAATATGTAGTTAATGGAGTAGCTTGTATGTATGGTTATAAAACATGGGAGGAGAGATTGCAGCATTTGACATTTTAAAGTGGCGGCTGAAACATATGATACATGTCTGTCATAAATATAATCTCATCTGAATTCATGAAAAGATGTTTCACTGGGACACAGAAAAGAAGCTGATTTAGAGAAAAGCTAACTGATCATGACAGCATGTGCATTTGTCTTTATAGTCGTGTGTGTGTGCGTAAGTGCTGGGTGTGATTTTGTGTCCCGAGTGGCTGTAGATATTTATCAACCCAACTATTCATTAATGGGTCCGTAGCTGCTGCTATCATGAGGAATTATTGGACAGAAGCAATCGATATGTCCAAGCTGTGTGTGTGTGTGTGTGTGTGTGTGTGTGTGTGTGTGTGTGTGTGTGTGTGTGTGTGTGTGTGTGTGTGTGTGTGTGTAAGTAGTTAGCCTAGAGGCCTGATGTGGGTTTTTAGGATTATTTCTAGAAAAACAAGAGAAACCAAGTGACAACATATAGTGGGCAATTTTGTACATAACCCTATAACCTTCACTGTACTATATATTCTTGACTATAAATGTTGCATTAATGTAGTTTAGTGTGAAATGAACCCACTGTTACTAACTATGGGTCCATATACATCACATTTTAATGACAAAATACCTTAAAAAATACAATATATTTACTGCAGAAAGTTGCTGAATTGATCAGTTCATTGGAGATGTAATGTATGTGAGGGCCATTCCAAACCCTCCCATGGTTTGTTTTTTTGCAGTGTGAAAACACTTTTAAGGATTTTTCAGACTTTGGGGCAGTTGCAGGAAGCTGAGATAGCATTAAACAAAGGAAGTAGAAATAAAGCAGGATTGCTTGGAGTCTTTGCCTCTGGCAAAATAATGTTTGATAGATGAAGACATTCAGTTTGCTGGTAGTATACCTTAATTATATTAAAGTGGCAACAACATTAAAAAGGTTCCATCATTTTTTTCACTCGAAGGGAAAGATCTCCACATGCACTTTGTTAAAAACAGTTAGCGAATACAATTACCAAAGCGACAACATGCCAACGTCAGAAGCGTGCCCATTTGCAATGTTAAACATAAGTAGAAAGGACGTAGGTAATGACAACAGGACATACGTATGTCAAACAAATGTCTGATGCTTTTTGACAAACAGGAGCGTAAGAGTAAGAGTGAGAGTACAAGAGGTTTCTACGAACATTAACTGTGTGTCAGGGCAAATTCATTAAATTCAAGTGAATTAGCAGCATTTAATTCAGATCTGTTAAGACCACAGTGTTCTGCCCTCAGTAACTAAATAATCTGCTTCATGATCATCTGCATGCTCTTGTGGTAATGTAATTATCCTGGTGTTAAACGAGTGTCGGCCCAATCGGACTGATAAGACGTTCCTATTGCAGACCACCAGTGAGCGGGGCGCCCACCCGTGACCATCACCAATTTAAAACTAAGCTTCATTATGATACTGACACTAACAAGGGCAGATATTCAATTAACGGCCCTAATCAAAACAGACTGGCCAGAGACGGAGCAGTACAGGATGTGCAGCAAGAAAAACATCCATTTCAACAAGCCATTAGGTTTTATACTCAGCCTGAGAAAACTGTTTTCTTCACACAAGTGGACAGCCAAATGGTGAGAGCTTTAGTAAATTTAAAACAAATTTCACTTAATTCAAGAAGTTCTAATGCGACAAGTGACCATAAAGAATTAAGAGAGACTGGTAGACCTATTAAGATAGTGTTGAATAATTAAATTTAACTGCTGGAACAAGTTCATTCTGCAGTTTTCTTCAGTAGTATTCTTGGATATCAGCTCAGATTAAATACTGAATAACACTTCATCTGGTCGAAAGTGAGAATGGGAAAGATTTTATGTGGAAGAAGAGGAACAAACTGCACTGGCTGAGCCAAATTTTACAAAAATTAACCTTAACTTTGTTTATTCAAATATTTTCCCTTTTTTTAATGATCCTATTTGGTCATTTCCAAGTCTCCCAAGTTGTTGTCACTGCTAATTTTAATGTTGACTGTTGGGAGGAGTTTGTTAGTCTTGTGTTTAACCTGCAGTTTGATGTGACAGAGGTAACCATTATCCCCTGACCCCACTCTTTTATTTGGAGTCACTCTAAAACACTAAGAAAACAGAAAAACAGAAAAAAGTAGTTGGGCAACAAGGATGAGACCCTGTATACCCTTCAAACCACTAACTGGGTTTATTCGGATGCAGAGAATCTTAGATGTACCACATAGCCTATGACAACTGACCATTAAATGTTGTAGTGACATATTGTTGCCTGCACTGTTAGGCACACAATGATCTGTGCGTGTTGTTAATAAGTTTGGATACAACTCAGAAACTGTATATAAAGTTAGACGACATGACATTATGTCAAATGCATTTTTCTCAAAGATGTTTTGTCATTTAAGGTACTCCTGATTACACTTTCCAATTGGTCGAGCACATTTATAGGTGGGACCTTGATAACATGGCTCCACTGTACTCAAACGCACATTTGCTATATTTGTTAGAGAAGAAAAGTACTGTTGGGAGCTTCTCCTTGCTGGTTTTCGCTGTTATTTGTCATGAACGTGCTGTTGTCGTGAACAACGTCACTTAAGTTGATGAGTCCCTGACATCGCTGCTACAGAACACAGACATAGAGAGAGATATTTAAACTGATATCATGCATCAAAGCCTTTGTTTTATACAGATAATGGGCACAACTTTAAATAACATGACAGGATATCAAAGTTATGACTGTAGTTGATTCAGGTTTGACTGTCAGGACAAGATTTCTCTCTGTTTTATGCCCCCTCTCTCTAATAAAGGATAAACCCAGCAAACAGGCAGTACAAGGTATGATTTAAAACGTTACCTTACTCTCAGCAGGACGACGACATTGATGATGATGATGATGACAGTGATGAAGATGATGAGTAGGATGAGTATGACGACAACAAAAATGATGCTGGCAGCATTTTAGTTTCAGAGGAGACCACTGGAGGGAGAGTAGAACATAATTGAATAGAATTATATTTGTGGCATTTTGATGGAAATCACACCACAGAGCTCCCACTCTATTCAATCGATTTTGTCCTCTGCACATTGGCCGGCATAGGTGCAAAATTATTATTCATCTTATGTTAATTACAGTCGGCATGGCAACCAAAGCTCAAGAGGCTTAGGAGCAACTTTAACACACACAGATGGAGATATAAATCCATTTGGAAGGTTATTTTTGCAAGTGAATTGTAGGAGGAATTCATCTAAGTGAGAACAGAAGCTTTATGTGAAAACCAGCTCCAAAATTCAAAGTGTGTTTCTGTGGCAGTTTAAAGGGCAAAAAAGTCTCCTGCTGTAAAGAGCAGATCACAGTTTATTCTATTTTGGAAGAATTAAATACCAGTGTGTCTCTTTGTGTTTATGATCAACCAACATTTTCAACATAACTTTTCCACCCACAAGATGCTGAAGTTTCCTGGTTCAAAATGAATTTGTTTAAAGTTTGAATTAATTACAGTTCTTGAAAACACGTAATATAAACAAAGCAGACTCATTAACCTCAAGTTAGAAACTGAACAGATTTACATTTTTTCAGTTTCTTTCAGGGAAACGTTTGAGGCACAACAGCACTATCAGTCACACTCATGTTGGGACGTGTGCAGAATAACATGAGAGAATATGAGCACCATTGTTTGTCAAACACAAGGTTGAAGTTAATTATTAACTCATTAGCTCCACTGACCTGCCGATGAGCAGGAACTCTCCGACCAGTCCCTGGCGTCTCATGGCCATGAGGATGTTGCGGACGGTCATGCCTTCACAGAAACACGCCACCACCCTGGCCTTGGGCAGGTGGGCCCTCAGTCTCTCCAGCAGCCGGTCGAAGCTCTGCTGTCCAGCATTGCTCCAGATTTTGCCTGAAGAAACGTCAAATGGTCTGTGACTGATCTGATTTATTTGGACCGCTGTTTATTTATCTGTTGAGGTATTAACTTTCATTTAATGTTGTGTAAGTTTCTGGATTGCAGATACCAGCAGAGTATGCAAATCTCTGTACCAATCTGATACCAAGTTTTTAAAGTATATTAGTTTGTGATATTCTTTTCCAGAAAATAACTTCTTCTGCTGCGCTGTACTGCCTCTGGTAAATACTGTTTTTAGAGCAATGAAGAAGAAGTGAAGCATTAGCCAGAGCTATCAGCAATTTGGCAATGTTTCACACTGGAAAGAAAAATGCAAGTGTGTAAGGGATGGAAGACTTCAGTTTCAAGGGGGTGCCACTAGTGTCAATCTCATAAAGCATACTAAGAACCACTTCTATAAAGTTAGAAGCATTCAGCTGTTCAAGTTTTTGTGTTCTTTAAATGAACTGGTGTCGGATTGGTGCTCGGGATCTGTAATTATGCATAATGAAGGGATTGGAATCGGAAAGGTAAAAATAGTATTGGAACATCTCCAGGATAAGATGTAAGAGACAGTAAATTAGCAATGTTCCTTCTAATGCTGAGCAGCACTTAGCTGTGGACATAATGCTTCCAGTTGTACATTTGCATTGACCTCTTTTGTGTTTACTTATACACCTTCTAGAATTAGATCCAGTTTTTTCTAAAATATCATTCCTGTAGTTCTTTGGGATTGATTGTTGTTGAATTCTCGGAGGATAGTCTCTCACCAGAATGAGCGATACAGATGCCCTCCTTGGCTGCCATGTCCTTGAACGCTTCCATCCCACTTTCACCGTAGTTGCCTGGAAATTCAAAGAGAGGGTAAAGGTGGGAGGGTTTTAATCAGTTCAGTTTAGTGGTAGAAATAGAAATAGCTACTAAGAACATTGATGAATAATTCTATAGATTCTATATACTGGACTGTAATATTTGACTGATTTTCAGATACATGCCCACTGCAGTAACCCACCTGCTACTGTACTAACCATAAAAGCTCACATTTATGTCAAAGAAAGCATCTCCCCACTGTGGCACCCGTTTCTTTGCCAGAGAAAGTGGGTGACCTGGAATTTATGCTAATGAAGCGCTGTACAGTCACTGGCAAAGAATATGATAGGATTCCCCTTTTTATTTTCTCCTCCTCTCCCTTCTATCCTTCTCTTCTCTGTGTTTGATGAAGAAACAATCAAACATCTCCTTTTCAAATCTTCTTTTTTCTGGTGTTTGTTTCTCTTTCCTCACTCAATGACATTGTTATCGCTAATGTTACCCCTTTTTTTACTGTGTGTTATCAATAACAGAAAGCAGCCTTATTAGACATTACTGATCATTGCTCTACTGAGGTTGATAAAGAGAGGGAAGAGGAGGTCAAATGAGAATAGAATGAGGGAAACGGTGATAAAGGGATAGAGATGAGAGAAAAGAGGAAAAGAGATGGTGAATCACGGCAGGGGAAGAGGGGGGGAGGAGAAAAGAGAGGAAACATACAGAGAAGGCAGAAGAGGTTCCACAATCCCTGACCGCTGCAGCATCACAGTATGTGTGTGTGTGTGTGTGTGTGTGTGTGTGTGTGTGTGTGTGTGTGTGTGTGTGTGTGTGTGTGTGTGTGTGTGTGTGTGTGTGTGTGTGCGTGTGTAGACGGGCCAATGATGAGTGTGGTGGAGCAAAGTGTAAAGTCCTGTAATTAGTGTCTCAGTGAGAGGGGTGGGAGACAGATGGTACAGAGTGTCCTGCACAAACACACACACACACAGACTCTGTCTCACACACAAACACACACGCACACAATCGTACTGTTACCATCATCAAAATCGATAAAGCTTGTAACCTACTTCACTCTGGTCTCTACAGGGATTTGTGTGTGAGACGCCGCTCTCTCACACTGTAAGCTTGTCATGTGTCTCTTGATCGCTCCATTCCTGCCTCTGAATTTCTCAAACACACATGCACTCTCTCTATGCAACTTAACATCACTGGCACACAATAATACACTTACGCGCGTACGCCTCTCCGCACAAAAACCCACCTACGCACACACATTCATCAGATACAGCTACAACCAAAGAGAAGACAGTATCTATCCAGTCTGTCTTCTCTTCCTCGCTGCTGCAGCACAACACTAATTTGATTTCCTGCTTAATTTCCTAATCTCTTGGCAAATTAGAGGAAAATTGATGATCATTAAGGGATTTAAAGCTGTTCTGATAGACAAAAAAAAACTATTGGGAAATGGAACAATTAAATCACTCTGGATTAACAGCTAGTTATTGCTAAATTCAAACCACCGAAATTTGAGTTGTTGAAGTTCAGTTCTGCACTGCTTCCATCAAGCATTTGATCCACTCACATTACCCTCTCTGATTTTAGTTTTCCATTGGACTTGACGACACGTCACCACTTACTGCCACTACCTAGAAATGAAGCTTAAATAACCTGGACTCATTTAGAGTCTGTGATCGAGGAGTGCAGCCAGGGCGTCAAGGTTCGCCCGATACACGAGCTCAACCAATCGCTAGTCAGTCTCAGCTGTCAATCATGGAGTTTTACCCCATTTTTTACCCCAAAATTCACATCAGTGAGAAACAACAACACCTACATTGCCACACAGATACAGATAATGTTCACAACTTTAAATAACATATGACAAGATATCGAAGTTATGACTGTAGTTGATCCAGGTTTGACTTTGTCAGGACAAGATTTCTCTCTGTTTTATGCCCCCTCTCTCTAATAAAGGATAAACCCAGCTAACACGCGGTACAAGGTATGGTTTAAAATGTTACCTCAGCCACCAGGGTTTGATCAGAGGGCTTTGGCTTTTATTTTTGGGAAGAATCCATGTAGTCTTTCTTTATATATGCTCTCACCTCTACACAGTACTAGGAGCCATTGAGCCCCAGGTGACCATCCACCTTCACAGTAAACGATTTCCTCGAACTCTCTACACTCATTTCGTAACTTCCTTGGTTTCTTAAACTGCCATTGAAACAAACAACAACTGGGACCTCCACGTTCACAGCTGCTCTCTGTGTTCCTTCTATTGTTTACCCCTCAGTGATTTTTTATCTTTTGATGCTCTCCATTTAATCACTATTTTTAAATCTTTAATTTCAAAAATAAAACAAAGAGAAAAATAACAGCTTAGAGTGAACATTTTCAAAAGACATGAAAAATTAAAAAGGACAAAAACCTCAACGCCGTGTGTCCCTCTTGCACTTCTACCCTCTATTCTTTGATCTCTCATCATCTTCTTGTTATCCATTTGATGTATTACAATAAATTGCAATATTCAATCAAATACAAAACTAAAGTGTCTTCTCAACACTTTCTCAGGAGCAGCAAAACAGGCAGGACAAAAAAAGCAAGTGGTTCTGTGTTGCTTCTCCTCTTGCTTCCTTCCCTCGCCTCTCTCCCCCTCTCACTCTTCCTCCATTACTCCTTTCTTCTCAATTACCATCCTCATCCTCTTGTCACTCTTATCAGGTCTATTACATGCAATTACACCCCCCCAACCTCGTCTGCTTCCTCTTTTCAAGCGTCATCCCTTCCTGTCATGGCTTCACCCAGAGAAAAAACAACACTCAGTTCCCTCTTCTCTTCTTCCTCCTAGTCCCTCTGCACTTATCCTCAATCCTGATCAATGCCACCACTACCCTATATAACATCTTGAGTGTTGCAACAATAAAGCACAGTAAAACCTTGGGGCAGAATGGTTCACCGACAGTTCAACAAGATAACAGCAGAGAATACATGGACACAACCTTCTAAGCTTCCATCATTTTCTTATTAGAACTGTGTGTGTATCAATATTTTTGAACCTTTTAAATCTGCACTGACTACAGTGGATGATCTTCTGCTTGCTATGGATTCAGATTTGACCTCTTACTTGATCTCACTGCAGCTTTTGATAATATAGTTGATTTTATACTGCTAGACTTTTCAGGCCTGGCTTTCACTTGGACAAAGTTTAACTTTATCCCCCAAAAACCTTTTTATGCTTATATTTTGGGATTTGAGATACAGAGTACCCCAGGGCTCCATTCTTGGCCCTTTGCAGCTTTAATGGAATTAATTTCGTTCATTCATGTCATCCAGATTGGACCTTTGTAACATTTTGTTTTCAGGCCTCCATGGCCATCCCTAAAAGACCTATGTTCTGAAAAACAGCGCAGTACCCTCAACTCAACTTACGGATTTGAAGCCTGAGTCTGCGCAATAGTGAGGTATCACACTGACTAATTATATTCAACTGTTTATGAGTCAGTCTCAGCTGGCAAGAAATGTGAAAAACAACATAATATTTATCTTAATCTTCAAGTAGTATTTGACTTTTTAGCTAAGCCTATGTCCTACACTTACATGGAGAGGGTCTATGACCTGTACTGCAGCCAGCCACCAGGTAGAAATCACTTTAGCTTCACTTTTGGGCAGATGATATTTCATCCATCTTTATATAGAGTCTATGGTCCAGGTTGTCTCCTTCTTCCATTCTCTATTTTGTCCTCTCCGCCCTGTCTTTCCACTCAGGCTTTTTGCATAGGACCATCAGCCATTCTGAGACTCTCACTCTCACTCTCCCCGTCTGTTGATGGCTCATTCAAGATGTTTTTTATCTAGATCTTCATCCTGCAGGAGTGCCAGCCTCCTCCTTGTCCATCTCTCTCCCCTGTGTTCATATTATCCTCCTTATCCTCTTCTCTTACTGTGTGTTTCTTTCTGCTGGAAGTTGTAGTCACAATCACTAACTTTGTTTTCTCTAGCATACATATCGCTGCATGATACATTTTCTCAGTTCTATCCCTGGAAGCCATACCGCAGGACGTTAGTAGCTCAGTTCAAATCACTAATGAGTTGAAAGGACCTAAGGGATCACTAAGCATTAGGACTTTTAGACTCTGTCTTTTTAAAAATCAGCACTTGGATACATTTTCATATTATCTTATTATATATTCGTATCTATCTTCTCATGCTTTTTGCAGTGAAAATAGCTCCAGGCTACAGACATGATACTTATTTGCAGTTTTATGGCCATAACCATGGTTCTCTCCGCAAGTGTACTTTCCCCCGAGCTCCACTAGTGCAGTGCTTTTATTCTATACTGGGGAAACTCTGAATCTAAAAATAAACTAAGTTTGTGCCCAGAAATCTTACTTTCTGAACTTTAAACAGTCAAATAGAAATTCTACACAGTCACTTTCAACAACCTATGTCTGCAACCAGTATTTTTCAGTGCAGATAAGCATAAGACCCACACCAGACACCGGTTTATATTAATCCAGAAGGAAAGAGGTGCAATGGTTGATAGAAGAAAAAAAAGAGCAGTTTAGTAATATTGCACTGTATGGCTTTTATTTAAAATTGGGAAGAAAATTTCATATTCAAACTGAAATTACCAGTTTCAAATCAAAATACATTCATTCCAGAATAGCATCTGAATGAATGACCTGGCTCGTGATCCAGGCATTCACTACCAGTTTGACCAATTGCATTCCCTCTTGACCCATCAATAAAGTAAGCAAGTAATATCACATTGTTTTGCTAAAAATGCAGGACACTAGTAAGTAAAGCCACCCTGAGCAAACAATCAAAATACCAAAGCATCTGAGATGCATCAGTGTGTGGAAGTGCTTTATGTTCTATCTTTATATACAGTCTATGGTTCTACCCCATAGACGACAAAGTACAGAACAAAGGTAAGGCTGTTTGTCGACTTGGTACCATGCAACTGTCAGAGGGCCCTGTCACACAGACACAAAGTATCTGTGGTTAACCTTTACTTCCTGTTCACTTCCAATGTGTGTGAGCATTTAAATGTTTATGATTTAAAATTCCATTCAGTCCACAGCTGAGTTGTAAGATTAAGGGAAACATTCCACACTTTGAAATGAAAACCCACAAAACCAAACTCACAAATATAAATCCTTTGCAGAGTAAATGATATAACAATCAATGGCACTGCACATACTGCCAAACAGTACCAACCTGTTTCACCATGGCACAGCTCAGAGTGCCCCCCCTCCCAACCTTTAATAATTTTGTCAACAGCTGTGCCGACAGGAAATCTCTATTAAATACTCCCTGGTTGATATCATGGATGGAGCCTGGGAGGCAAGATGGCTGGTTAAACCATCTATTTAACTTAAAAGTCAATAAACTGATTCCTGAGTTCCTGAATATGAGTTCTGAAAACTGAGCCTGCGTCAGTTTGATTCGATGAAGTCATGTGACCCAGACTCATTAAACCACAGAGGAGCTCTTGTTTAATGGAGATCCACCTTCACTGGCCCATGAACCCTCTTTATGAATCTTCACCCTGATGCAACACTGCCAGAGATGACGCCAAATTCAGTCATCCTCCTCTCCCCCATTCATTATTCCTTTCTCTACACTGATTCTCCCAACACATCCCACTTTCATCCTCCTCAATCTCATTATCACAGTTAAAAAATCAAAGAGCATGTCAGGGTAAAGAAAAAGAGAGAGAGGGATGATAGGAAAATAAAAGGATGAAACAGCTGACGGAAGAGGGAGAGAATCAGTGGTGTCAGGATAAAAACAGCCAAGACAAACAAAAGAGAGAAATGAGAGTGAGAGTAGAAAGAAGGTTGACATCTTGATTTATTGACAGATTGATCCATTTCTGTTGGTGCCACCTGTCACATTTCATGTCAATAAAACCAATGAGCTGAAGTGAATTAAACTGAGTGACACAGAGAGAAATGAGAGAGGGAAGCTAAGAAAGAGAGAAGAGACACAAAATAGAGGATGATCATCACGATTCTCTTGAGTGAAATTTTAAAAAACAACCGCAGCACAATATGCACACGCAACATTTGATGATGGTGGATTAGAGGAAAATGCTGATGGAGCGATGGACTATTGCATCTTTTCCCTTAACAGCGCCTGGTGGAACAGAGGAGCACTGTAAACCCAGGCTGGTCTCCCTGGGGTGCTCTACAAAGCCTTTATTCTATGATCTGTAAGACTGCTTCTCCTCTGCCTGTTGAAGCACAGACATCAATGTGTTGGAATAACACTATTCCCCTTATGGTCGATAAATCCCATAGATATCAGCTGTATGAGTATGACTATGAAGTCTGTCGTAATTTGTCATTTGCATTTACACACATTTGCATACACTGTTGATTCATCTTACATCTATAATGGCTCATTCTATACATTTAAATTAGCGTTGGTGAATTGAAAATGTACCACCCTGGTGTTCTAGGCCTCCATCAACCAGTGCAGTTTGTTGGCCCTTCGATTTTTTTCTGGACGCATTTGAGGTCACTGCGACTTTTGACTCAGTAAATCTTTGAGTCCAAGTGACAACTGGTCAAAATTTGTAGGCTCTAATGTTTGTGCCAGATGTATTTAAATTTCAAGAAACATAAAGGTTATGAACAAAACACACACAAAGGAAAAACATTCCCAATATATATGAGAACATGAGATCACCATGACCTTGATTACTGATCTCGGACCACCAATATCTAATCAAGTGAAGGTTTGTACCAAATTTGAAGGAATTCGTTAAGGTGTTCACAAGACCAAAAAAACGTGTCTTGTATGGTCACAGTGATATTGACCTTCGACCCTTGATCACTAAAATCTAATTTGGTGGTGAAGTGTCTAGTTTATCAATGGGTCCAAGTGAACATCTGTATCAAATCTAGGGGAAATCTCTCACAGTGTTCTTGAGATATTACATTCAAACTGCAAAAAAGGTGGTTTGTGAGGTCGACTTGACCTTGACTATTGACCTTGGGCCACAACAATGAATTATGTCAATCCATGAGTTCAAGTGAAAGTTTGCACTAAATTTGAAATGATTCCCTGGAGGTCTTTCTGGGATATTGCATTCACCGGCAAAAAGGTGTTTTGTCCGGTTACAATGACGATGACCTTTGACCACCAAACTCTAATCAGTTCAGTTTTGTCCAACACTTTCGTCCAAATTTGAAGAAAGTCCTCAATGTATTCTTGAGATATCGCATTCACAAGAAGGTGACGGACAGATGGACAACCTGAATCGCTTGTAGGAAACATAAAAATAAGCCTGACTTAGACAGTGTCTCTCAGGTTTGCAAACATGGGTATTATGTTTGAGGACGGGATTTTAATGTAATCTCACAGCAAGCTGCTCCCATTAAAACACGTGTAACAGCATGACCCTGTTGTTTTGTATGACTGAGCTCAAGAGTTTATACATGTCCATCTTACACCCCCAGGAGGAGCACAGGGGCTGTGCATCGATTTTTAGCACTGCAGCCAGATACTGTCAAACCCAGAGAGCATGTAATCTCCCGATGAGAGAGTAATACTCACGGTATACTCCCCCCAAATATTATTTCATTATTTCGCTGTAATTACTCTGTGATATTACATGTATTATTCAGCTTCTTGCATATCAGTTTCCATAATCTCCTGCCTCGAGATGCAAAATGTTAATGCAGAGAATTAATGAGTCGCTGTAAACTTAAGCCCCCTCGACCATCTTTCTCTGAATCTGCAGCTCCGGTACACTCTTATCTATCGCTAGCACTGCACACATACACACACACTTGTACTCTGTCTTCTGTGGTTTTCTGGCACTGTAATCATTGCCTACCCTATGCTCTCTTTCTCCCACATCCTTCATACCCATTTTTCTTCCTCCTTTTCCCCTCAATAAACCCTTTATTTCCTCCGTTCCTGTTTCATAGTCCTCCCCGCCTTCCCCTCACTCTCTCTGCCTCTCTGATGTCTTTCCTATCCCTTGCCTCTGCTCGTCATCACTCCCTCTCTCTTTCTGTTCCTCTCGCTTTCCTCCCATCCCTTCCTAATTCTTTGCGTCTCCTCTCTTTCCTCCTCCCCCACCCTCTCTCTCTCTCTGGCTCTCAGCGTCTGAGAGCGATTATGTTGTAGGAGGCAGCGGCCGACCTTGAGGACCAGTTCCAAGGTCAAACACACCTGTCTGAGGAAATAAAAAGACCAATGCTTTCCTGATAAACACACAGCGGTACACACACTGACGAGTACTGTCGCAAACACTAATGCCCACACACACTCCATGTCTTCCTGCTAAGATTAATAGCAGCACAACAGCAAGGCCACATACACACACACACACACATATACATTAGATATATGGAGGTCAGTCTCATGAGAATGCAGAAGACAAATGTTGTTTCTGACACTATAATGTTATAGATATGCAGGGTGATTTTTCTGTGATTCAACATCTAAACAAGTGTAGACAGATTTGAAAATATAGTTTAATACACATGTGAAGAACTGTTGCTAGCAGCGTTTAGTTTGTTGTATTCAAATCTCTCATGATGTTAATGATTACACACATCATTTATAACATGAACCTGTTTTGTTCAGTGTGTTTACAGGATTGAATCAATTATAATCCAGTGCTTCAAATATTCTGCATTTACATGACTTAGTCAGACATATTTATTTATTACATTATTTATTACATCAAATCAAATAATGAGCATTTTTGGCACATTTTCTAAGTTTGAAGTCAACGGCTGCATCACATTTCATTTCTTCCTCATCACAAATTCCATACACCCACATCTAATTCATTCTCTACACTTTAGCAAACATTTAGTGCACACATACATGAACACCTCTAGCACCTCTCACACACACGCACACTTCATCAATTCAAATGCTGTCCTCAGGCAATGCCAGAGGCATGTGTTTGTTAGAGGTGTTCATGTACGTGTGTGTGTGTGTGTGTGTGTGTGTGTGAGTGAGTGTGTGTATTGCCCTTTATCACACACCAGGTTCAACAAGACAAACACACAGTCAGTGCATTGTCCTCCACTTCCTGTAGCTGTCACAGTGTTTACTGCGGAGGCACCAGTAAACCAAGTGACTCAACCTGTGAACGAGTGAGAGAGTAAACCTTCATACATCTTTTCCATTCCTCTATCATTCTGAAGCTACTGGCTCATATTATGTTGAGTTATAAGATACTTTGAGGATGATGACACACAACGCTTCTTCTTCCTTTGATCATGCTCTGTTGCACAATGTCTGCTTTACCCAAGACACTTATTTCTGGCCCCATGGCAACCACCTGTTCTCCCCACTGCTCATCCTCTGTCCTCCAGCCATTGCCTGCTGACCTTCTCTGCTGTTTTATGAAACTTCCACCTCATCAACTTCTTGGCATCTGGCTAGTTTCAACCCAAATTATCTGTGATTTATTTTATATCTCATATCCATCCATGAGCTGAAAACTAATGTATTTTAAAAGCACCTCCCTCTCTGCCACAGTGCAGCACAAACCCCTCTCCCTCTTTCTTCTTGTCCTTTCTACATGTAGTGCTGCTGCAAATAAAATAAGCGGACAAGATATTCAAGTAAATGCCTATGAGGAGCCAAGCACATAGCACCGAGACAGAGAGAGGAAGAGAGAACAAAACAAAAAGAGGAGAGTTTGTGCAGGCAGGTCGGAGCTAAGAAGAGAAGTTCAAAACTCAGAGACAGACTGTGTGGGTAGTTGTACCTTCAGTGTGTATAGCAGACACGTAGCTCCAGTTGTATCTCTTGACAATGTCCACCATGGCTCTTGCCTGTTGGGCATCTGAAGGCACCACCCGCATAAAGTACTTATAAAGGCTCTGAGACAGTGGAAATAAAATCAATGAAACGTTGAGTCATACAGGAGCTTCTATAATATCATTCAGTATAAATCAGTTAGTTATATAGTTAAAATTAAAATGTAATCGCTCTTCAACGAACCCTAAAGGCTCATTAATGCTCAACATCATATATATATGGTAATTTCTTATTTGTGCAGGTCTTCTGAAAGCTTATGGATACGGACAGATAAAACAAAGCAGTACCACTGGAAATCATGGGGGGGCAATGTAGGTAGGTATTGTTTGTGGCCGTGAGTGTTTTTTTGGACAAATGAGAAATGGACTTAAGAGTTAGTGGGAGTCTACAGGTATACTTTGCCTGGACAAAGGGAGGAACAGGTACATGGGGAGTCACAGTTACACCATTTGAAACGGACGCATCTCTTTTCATACTTAAAGGCAGCACAACTGAGCCTTAATATGCATGTGCCTACATCTGCACTGCCAGTAACTAGCAGTAATTTGTTTAGAAAAGCATGGTCTCACCTTGTCACTGAGGTCCATACTGGTGGCAGAGTAGGCAATCTGTGGTATGTTGAACAGCTGTAGAAGGTTCTGAACCTGGATGGCCACTGAGCTCGACCCCGGTCCAATTAGCCCTACTATAGGCTTCTTCCCCCGCATCGGAGTGGCAGAGGGGTCAGCGCACTTCATTGTCGGTCCTCCGCCACCTCCGCCACCTCCTCCTCCTCCTCCCCAAGAGCCTCCTCCACCCCACTCCTCTGCCTCATCAGAGGAGACAAGCGAATCCCGTATGAACTCGATGCTCTGCTCCAGAGCCACGGCCGAGTGCCAACACGAGTCCCGGATCTCACAGCCCAGGCTGATGTTGGGAAGGATGTGCGGGTCACTGTTGATGCGATCCAGCGTGTGCATCATGGCTTCCACCCTCTGGATCCCATACTGCTCTCGCACTGCACCACACTTGCGCTCGTGTACCTGCGCAGACAAGACACAATCAATCAAAATACATTTGCAAGAACATTGAGGTAACAATGTTGTCAATATGCTGACATACTATTAATGGCATCTATTACTCAGACACAAACATTGAGACACATTTTGAAAATGAAGATTTAAATGGCTGAATCACTGTGGACTAAAACTGGTTTTATGTTCACATGGCTTCCATGTTCAAGTAGTGATTTTTTTCCAGTTTGCAATTATCTATAATGAGATGGAAAAAAGCTTAAAAGCCAGTGGGGTCAGCTAATGGAGGCTGGATGTTCATGGACTTACACAGAGGATCCCATTCTACAAATTGGGTCCTAATAAGCAGAGCAACATTATGACTCTGCACAAAACATTGAAATTGTAATGATGCTGACCATCAATGATGCTGACCATCATGTCTCAACTCTGAGAAAACTTTTAAAAGAGCTTTTTTTCAAACCTAGGTACAATGACACATGAAGGTCAGTGGAAGTGGAATCTGAAAATGTACTGTCACAAACACTGAATTCCTGTAATTATGTCACACAAAAACAATCCTGCAGATATACCCAGGCACAAAAACACAAATTACCTTGTCAGCAGGAGGCTGGTGATGGACGGAGAACAAGGCTCCGATGATGATGTCGCCAGGTATGTGTGCTACAACCCGCCGTTCGTTGGAATGGGCGGAGCCGGCTTGATCAGGCCTCACCCAAATGGACAGAACTAGCAGCAGCCAAAGGGTCATCTTGGTCCCGTAAGGTAACAGAAGGAGCAGCAGATGTCAGAGCAGTTTTATCGTGCAGAGCCGTCACAGGGAACTACTTGTCCGACAAACACTTTTCCTCTCCATGGCAGGAGCTTGGGGCACAGAGGAAGTTTTTGAAAATGGTTGATTGTTATATTCCTTCCTCTTCACTCGTCTTTCTTTCCTTCGGCTTTCAAGATGGCACCATCACTGCAACGGCTGAGACAGGTGCAGCAGTGCAACCTGGGGAATTCAAAAGAAAATCTGGGCTAAGTCTCATTGGCTGACATAACTTCGGGCTCCCCCAATTAGAAGACAGTCTCCATAGGTGAAACAGGTGAAAGAGACATGATCGCATAAACCTGTGAGCAGAGAAGACGCTGTTAGAATTTGAAAATCTTTGCTGCTGGTGGATTCTACAAAGACACGAAACACTAAGACAGTAATTCATTAGTTTGACCTATGTTTATTTTATACAATCTCTGTCTGTAGATACATGTAACTGGGAAATAAAAATTGCAATATCACTCAATGATTTTCATATTATTTCTTTTAAGTTTAAAGACTTTTTGCTCTTAAGGGAAGGTTGTGGTTTGAAATGCTTTATGAGCAGAGAGTGACAAGCATTTAATAGACAGCAAAACATTTGACAAATCTGAGGTCTTCCCTCCTCACAGGCCTGAGCTCATATCTGTCACTTGACGCCATGTTTACATGCTCACAAAGCAAATGTCAATCTCACCATACTTGCCAGTTAATTAACATATGGGAACAAACTGCTGCATATGAAATCAGTATAATGGCCATTGGAGAGGCCATTATAGTTCCCAACATATTGAGAAGTGATTGTTTGTTCTAGATGAAGGTTAATGAGATGAGTGGAGTTCTGGCTCTAGATCAGTATAATTGATTTACGTATGGAGGTATTACAAACACTACACCAGTCGTCTGGCCTTGCCCTCTTCTTCCTGGGGCTCTATATCACTGTAACCGAGTACAGTCCCCACTATGTCACAACAATATTAATACCCACAACAATCACACCTCAGAGCTGCAGTGAGGAGTCTTTGGTTTTATACAGCACTTACTCTTAGAAACCACGACACCAACAAGGTCACAGAAAACCTCAGGCTGCTCCATTTTTCTCTTTTATTTCTTTTTTAAGTCCTTTATGATTCATTTTACAGTTGAAAAGCCAAGTGATGAAGGTATGTTTTCACCCCTGTCTCTCTGTTAGATGGTTGGTTGGTTTGTTTGTTTGTCAGGAGCATTACAGAGAAACTCCTGAATGGATTTCCACAAAACTTGGGTTAAGTTGCAACCTGGGTACCGTAGTAATGTTATTACTTTAATACTGGATTTGGGGTGTTCTATCCAAATCGAGCTCCTTGCATTGCTTTCATCAAAATTCAATTTCATCACAACACAAAGTTTTGGAGTTTGTATTTCACGTTGAAACGGCAGGGACATTGTCCGGGTCAGTCAACAGGATAGTGTCCCAAAACTTCATGCAGGCAGGACGACGTAACGCATACATTCTGCTGTGCTTTTGTTCAAATTGACAATTCTCGTCTTCTATGTGGATGGTACTTCTTTATCATCCTGACATATAAGTTCTTCCAGCTGTGAGTCCATCACATGTTAGAAACGTAATCAACACGCTCACTCGCTCTCTGTAAATTTTCCGGATATTAGACGAGGGGGCTGACAGGAAAATTTCCGGGAAATGTGTGCAGGCATCACTGGTCGTCTGAGAGCCTCTTAAGACAACGTCACCTGCATCCACAATTACATTTGCCTTGTTGTTATAAAGTACATAATTCATGTATTTAATAAAGTGCAAACAGTGAAGTAACAGTGAAATATACCTTTTGCAAAATGTGAGAAGTCAACCACTAAGTGGATGATTCAAACACATGTACAGGCAACAAGATACACAACAAACATACTGGGTTTAACACTCAACCAAACTCCCTCGAGTAAACTTTCAAGTAGCCATCCCTCTGCATTAATGGCCGAGCTTTATAAATTGCTTAACCTCACAGCTTCACAAATACTGTTCCTTGACGGCAATGGAGCAATGTAGCTGACTGTAAACAGCAGGGAAGCTGGGACAGTTTAGAAGGCAGAGGATGGCATCAACTGCTTATGCAGAACAGAATCAAGGTCGTGACAGGGATGTCGGTAGTTAGTCGTGTGGGGGGAAGGGGAAGACGGGGAAGACGGAGAAAACGGAGGAGAAAAAGGTGAAGGTGGGGTGTGGTGAAAATCTAGAAATGGAGGATGGGGATGAAATAGTGCTCGTTAGATGAAGGGACAGAGGGTGGGAGGATGGAGAGAGGAAGTGGGGAAAAAAAGGACATGATGGGGATAGAAAGAAAGGGGGAGTGTATAGAGGGAGCGTAGAGGAATAGAAACAGAGACAGAGAGGGAGATTAAAGAAAAAGCAGGAGATTGCGATAAAAAGAAGCATCAGGGGACAGAGAGTCTGACTGAATGTAATTAACATGACAGTGTCAGGATGGTAACAGGATTGACTGCTGCAGCAAGACTGAACAAATCAAACTGAACTCAGCTCTCGCTCACACTCACTGATGCTATTCTGTCGCTTTCTCCCTCTCTATGTATCTGTTGACACACTAATGTAAATATTCAAATTCTCCTCACTCACTCCGACAAATGTCCATAGATACATCCATCTAATAATTCCAGAAATCTGTGTCTATATGTGGCCAGCATATCTCTAGAACCTTTACATCTTAGTATACACTTTCTGGAGTTCGCCTAAGAAGAACAGTCTAACGTGTTCGGGAAAATGTCCAGAACTTTCAAGCAACAGAAAAAATACACGTAATACAGGAAATAGTATAGATTTCAGTCCATGTCTGAAATCAGCTTCAGTCACATACACAGTGTGTCTCTGTCACACTCCCCCCTCTGTGTCTCTATCGCGTTGCGTGGGCTTAACTGTAGATGGAAAAGAAACAGAAAATCAAATCCTCATTCCCTAAACAAACATCATCACACACACCATTAGACAGTTATATCTCTAGTTCTACCCAAACTACGCACAGGGGCATTTTAAAACCTTCCAAATCAACTTGTGCACAGACGTAAAGCACACAACACAGGCAGGGACAAACACTCTACCCTCCTGTCTGCTTTATTCAATGAGTTTCATTAGTGCTGATACACTGTTTTATTGGTTGGGAAAGCATTTAATTTACTGCTCGTTAAACACGTTAAACTATTATAACTTATTAATAAAAGAAAAAAAATCCACACTTAAAAACAGTCATGTTCTGCATGAGAGATATTTGTGTTAGTGACACAAACAGTATGAAGATGGCCCTAACAGTAAAGCCAAAGTGGCTTGATTTCCCCCTGGTGGTTGGCTGCAGTACAGGTCATGAATCCAGCCTCCTCTATGTTAGTGGATGGGGCACAGCCCAAACTAAAAACAACACGTCAGATACATTTATCTCAAAATTGGTTACTGTCATTTTAGGTAGTTCTTATCACACAATGTTTGTTTAAGAATATTTTCCGGTAAGTTTGGTTTTAATTGGTTAATTGATGCTACAAAAAATGAGGTGAAACATAATCACTGACTAAAACTGCTAAAACTGACTTGCAATTGGTCGAGCACGTTTATCTGTGGAACTTCGATACCGTGGCTCTGTGACCCTGATCGGTACGACACAAATTTTTGCTATACAAATGATGGTACTGTTCGTATCCATTTAGAGTGGAGATGCGTCGTCCTTCTTTATATACAATTAATGATGGGGTAGGGGGGAGCATTTATTCATCTATGTAGAATGATTTAGACTATAAAACTTTACCGACTGAATATTTTGACTGGTTACACAAGGGGAAAAGAAAATGTGCTACACATACTGACCACATTTATTCACCGTACATGCAGGACAATGCAGACGTGTTCCCAGAAGCTAATAGATGCGCATTAACCCACATTATAGGGGAAGGGTCTTTGTTCTGTTAAATTCTCTACAGGCAGTGTTAGGATAAATAATGACTACACATCTATGTTATAGCACAAAGTTTGTGGAATTGAATTCTTAAGAGAAACATATGCAAATAGTTAGCAACACCATATCATTACTTTCTGGCAACTAAAATAGGTCATCCTGTTTTTTCTGAACACAATTTAAGGAAGCAGCCATATTTTGGGAAGGTTTTTGCTGAGTGGGCATGTGACAGTGTTTCTCCATGTGCCTCGTGTTCCCACGTGTGACAGAGGGACTATTTTTTGCACTTGAGCCCCAGAAAACAACAAGTTTCAGTATGTTTATTTTCAAAATCCCTAATTATTGACTTTTTATATTTATTATCTCAGTTCCTCAGAGGAAAGAACATCATGAAAACTAAAGGACACATTCACATTCAGATCTCTACTGTATTCTATACTCTTGCTCATAGTGACAGAGTTGGGAGATTAAGACAAAAATCCTCTCAAAATAAGATATATAATCAGATATAATCAGATATATATATAACCATTACAATAAATGTCATATTACTATTTCTTATTTCTGCTCCTGAGTGAATGTTGTGGTTTTAAAATCGTCTTTATGAGCAGAGAAAGATAAACGCTTGACAAACAGCAAAACATTTTACAAATCTGAGGTCGATCAATGATGTGTTATACCTCCTCACCGTGCACAATGCATCAAAATAAACATATATTGAACTTCTTTATATTGCTATAATGTGAAAATTATTGTTTTATCAACCAGCTCTATAGTGACGGCTCTTCTGTTGCATATCCTGACTGCAGCAGGTAATTGGATTTTTTATTTCTGTCAGTCGGGTATGGAGCTAAACAAGACTCAACAAACACACAGCATAACAAATGACCTTATCAAACAACTAAGGGCATCCAGATCTCTCTAAAAGCCAATGACGAAGCAGATATATCGGATATCCAACAAGTGTAAGTCAATGTAAAACATGCTGCTGAGCTCCCTCTGCCTCAGTGGTACATGTATAATCAGTGTTGTCAGGAGGCACCGACAGGACTTCACCTGCTGCAGCGACAACAGACGAGGTGTGACAGACACAACTCCCCCCTAAACAAGCTCTGACCTCAAATCACTTCACCCTGCAGCGTCTCTGGTCGTCGGTTGCCCTCATCCCCACTCAATGCACATGTATACAGACCCCATATATCGCATCCTCAGTTAATGACGGACTGCATCTCTCCAAGGAGAAATCAGAAAATTAAATCCAGAGACAACAACAATGACTGGCTGGTGCAGCGCAGCATCCGTGCAGCCGCACTGGGAGATCTCACACACTCACACGCGTTTTACGAGCGAAAACATGACAGAGACACGGTGTGAAATGAACATGGCTCCAGCATGCGCCGATGAGAAGCGGCTTTCTGACGCCTCTGTGTCTTATTGGCATGACTGGATGTCCCTGCGTCTGTGCAACCGGCTGCTTCCTTTAACTAGGTTGCCATCACCACAATAACCTTCCATCAAGGATAACTAGTCCACATGCAACTGCGAGTCCCCTGCAGGGATGTTGCAATAACAATAACTCACAGACAGGACAAGTGTCTGCACTGAATCCTCAATGAAAGCTTCCCGGTGACGCTTACCTCATGGGGGACCTGCAGCCCGTGTCTTCCCGGTCCAGGTTACCACAGGGGAGCCGCTGGTCCCAATGTCAGA